>NC_138770.1:298917755-299242755 GCF_965119305.1 Pelophylax lessonae
TTGTTCTACAATATCTCAAAGACGACCTAGCATGTTATTTGAAGACTGTACTATTTTGGACATACTTGGACTCAAACATACACTGCTCTTTCCACAGCTCCTCCTCCTTTGGGGGTATGATAAGGTGAACATGCATCTTCACCAAAAGCACAAGATGATGTGTCGTGTCCGGATGAGGCTGCAGCGGAGATTTCAGTTCCAGGCTGATATGGTGGATCTGCAGCGGGCCTGGAGTGATGCCAAAAGGCGCTCACCCAGGCTCCTGATAAAGGCTGTGGAGCAAATCTCCGGTAAGTAAAAATATACATTACATGTGACCAGATAGGTTACAATTTTTTGGGTAGGTGGACATGTGTTTAGCTATGCAACAACACTAATACCAACACACCCCCCCCCCCCCTCCCTCTCGCTCCTACCTTTCCTACCTCCATCAAGTGTCTCTTCACAACCTTTAATACTACTATGTACATTCGTATTTTTTATGTTTTTTTTTTTTCTTCTGCTTCTAGCCAAAGCGGACGGCCGGCACCCTCTTGTGCTTTTGGTGAAGAAGGGGAGGAGGAGGACGGCCACACTCCAATATGCCTTCAGAGACAGTGAGCCATTTGAGCAGCTGAAAATTGTGGATCGTAAGTAGAAAATAAAAATGGTAGAAATTTCAAATCTCTAATCACATTTTACAGAGCCCCCTTTACATCGGAGTCTCCAGACTTACTACACTGTAAGAGGGAAGTGTGAAGACTCTGATGTAATGAGAGTTCTGGGAACCATTATTTGAGGGGGGAAGCTGTGGACTCTGGTGTAAAAGGGAACTCTGTGGTCCCCAAAACTCCCCCATAAATCTGAGCTTACAGAGACCCTCTTACACTTCCCTTCCTCAGTCCACCACAGTCAAGGGCACAACAAGTCCCACTGCAGAAGGCTACCTGCTTGGACTTGTAATGCTCTCTGTAGGGGAATGAGGAAATACTGCCTGCTATGCTAAGACTTGTAGTGCCCTCTGTTAGTGACTAAGGATTCCTCAGTCCTCAACATTCTAGGGCACTATAAGTCTCAGCATAGTGGGCTGTCATACCTCAGTCCCTCACAGCTAGGGTCAAAAACAACACAGTTAAACATCTAAAGGACAACTCCAAACAAAACTACCAATAATGGACAGAGTCCATATGCTCTATAATGTCAAATACCCGCTACCACTCACCTTCCACCTCCGGTGCTGTCATTGTGTAGGGCAAAGGGCTTCATCTACACCATGTTTGGCTTTCATGTCAGATAGGCAGGACTTGCTCAGCTCCACTCTCTTCCTTGGCAATTGACTCTGGCGTCATTGTGGATCTTTCCTCCTCTAGAAAACCCCCAGGGGCCCTCTCCTTGTCCCCCAGCCACCCAGGGCCTTCTTCTCCTCCTCCTCCACCAACCATTTTCAGACTCTTCCAACTTCCCTGGGGCTACTCAACCCCTTTGCATAGTGGACACAACAAATCTATGACCAGCCTGCAAAATATCAAGTCTGGGCCTGGTTACCTGTATGGTCCGGGTCCAGGGCGGAGCTCTCCTCCCAGAGCAACAACTGATGATAGCAGAGTGAGTTGACCGGCCAGTCACTTCCTACTGGTGAAGGTACACACCTACCGATTCCTCCACATCTTAGGATAACATGATCAGACGGCCAATCCCCAGGCAGAGAAGGAGGAGTAAGTGTCAGCGGACAACAGACACCTGGCAGACGCAGTGAAGGGACTGCAGCACACTGCTGCAACTTTTTGATCCGAGGATTGAAAGCAATCTTTTACTTGGGAGATTTCCCTGACTGCGCCCTTCGAAATGTTGGTGCTCCGCCACTGGCCGCAAGGCCCCTGTAGGTGCGAGGCCTTAGGCGCCCGCTTAATTTGCATGGTGCCCTCCTGTTTTAAAACATGGTCAATGCATCTCATTGGTGTAAGTGCACTTCTATGTTCTGAATTGTAGGGGCATTGAGTATGGTGCTAGCATGATGAGAGGTTACTGCCTATTTGTGTCCATAAATAATATATAATGTTTTTCTTTTATTTTAGAAACCAGTGATCAGGATGTGGAGGCTCAGCCTTCTCAGGCCCACTGTAAGTAATGTGGATGTGCTGGTGTGTTGTGTATTAGGTCGAACTTGGAGGAATGATTGTTTGTTTTGTTTTCTTTTGTGGTTGATGTAACTTCAGCAAGAGAGGAGCCTCAGGCAGGGCCAAGTCGCCTGGATCCGGGCCAGGAACACATTGTTGCCCAAGAAGAGGCCAATTGGTCTGAACCGGATGAGGACCTGGGCTCTCCTCAAATGGGAAGTAAGTATTCTACATGTGTTTGTGTGTTCAATGTGTCCTGGGAAATCTAAGGGCTGTAATATCTATATTTTGCCATTGGGGTTATGTAGCAGCTGACATTGAGGATGTTAGTTGTGGAGGACTGGGGAAGAGGGGCCGCTGCTTACCCAGTCCAAAGTAACTACTACCTTCAATGTTTCCCAACTACTTTCTGTGTGCCTTTATCAAATAGCTTTGGTTCAAGGATTGTATTTGTGTCTTTGTGTTTCTAGGAGATACGACGCCATCCCCCCATGAAGGGACACCATCCCCCCATGTAGGGTCTCCCCCATCCTCCCCCACTCCAGGCTCCCCTGAACTAGTCTGTAAGTACCTAAAATTAGATTCTCACATGAATTGTGTGTGCTAGGATGATGTGTATCTAGGATAATCTAAGTTGGAGTCTAAGCAAGTGTAGTTTTGCTATATGTGACAGGAAGGTTGGTCATGAAACACTCTTGCTTAACCTTCATGTTTGAAAGGTGGTTTTGGGGAGCTTTACAGGACATGTTATCTTTTGTAAGTTATCTCAAGCCACCCTATTCTAAATTGGTGTTAGTTTCTCTACATTGGAAATGGTGTGCTTTGTACTTGTAAATTTTTTGTGGACATTGTAATTTAATCATGTCCTGATTTAGTCAACACTGAAAATGTGTGTTTGTCAATCTTTCATAAATACTCTTCCTCGGTAATGTAACACATTCCAGTTCACAATTTGTGTTCTTTTTGTGCAGTTTCTCCAGAGCCAGCCACGCCAGCCACGCCATCCACTTCAGGGGCCCAAAAAAAACCTGATGATGGTAAGTTGTGTGCTTTTCCAGTAATGTGTCTACTTAGTAAGTGGAGAAATGCTAACTGTGTATGTCCCCGCTCAGGCTTCAAGTTGTTCTAAAGGCAGCAGGTTCTTTATGTGAATGCATTCTATGCATTAGTATTCCAAGTGATAGGTGTGCATATTCCCCCTAAGACTTACTGGGACCATTTTTTACGGTCCAAATTTTTGCACTAATACTTGTCTGGAACAGACTCCCCCTCCTCCTTAACTGAGGTGACAGCATGCCAATATTGCCTCCTGATGCTGTCACTCCTAATCATTGAGACCATTGGAAGGGAGGGGGGCAAGGCTGGCTCACAGCCTAGTGCCTGAACAGGCACAGGGTGCTTGGCTTCATCTCATGTGCCTCCATAGCAAGCTTCCTGCTGTGGGGTCAAACAACAGGAGGGAGGTGCCTAGAGGTGTGTACAGGGGCCATGTAAAAAGGAGGATTGTTATTTCTCTTGTCCCCAAAAACCTAGAGAGTGTAAGTCTAACCTGATTAGTTTTCCGCAGCCCTCCCAAAATGATATGTTTCCAACACTTAGAACAGGCAGGGCTGAGGCACAAAAAACATCCGAAAAACACAATCAGCACCAAAGCAGGGAGTACGTATCCTTAACGCTACAAGCTTCACCCAGTAGAATGACGCTTGCACTGTACAAATCTGCATCACCACCATATCAAAGTCTAAATCTAACTGTCAGGGAAATGTGGAGGGGTAATGAGTGGGTGTTAGAGCGTTTTCATGACTGCGTAACCTACAGTTAGCGTGATTCGATTTTTAGATACATTTTTTATTTTCTCTTAACACAGCTGGGATGGCGGAAAAACATAAAGGGGAGCAGACATATCTCCTCCGGCCAGAACTGGCCCTCCGAATTCCAAAGGGTAAGTCTCTACTATGTGTCAGGTTCAATCTATAGACAGTAAGAGGGAGAGAGAACGCTACACAAACTCCAATGGTGATAGAGATAAATGTGTGCACATGTATCGTGTTGACCAATTGAACCTAAAACACCTTACATTCTTCTAAATGATTGCTTGTGTTGACATGAAGAAAAGCCTTTTACTTAGCTTTGGTGGAACTGCTACTAACATTCCAAGCCATCTTATGTAACCTTTTGACCAATTTGCTGTGAAAGTTTAAGTTCAAGGTTTACAACAGCAATTTAGCATATTTGCTTCAGAGTGTTGATAAAAGCCAAACAATAGACTCCTAAGCATATTTGTTGAGGTACATTAATTACAATCGTTGTTTGGATCATTTTGGCTAAAACTAATTGTTATGTCTTTTTCTACCCAGGGCACACCCACCTCACATATGAGGATCTTTTGGAGTATGTGACATGGTGTATTGACCGAATTCTAGTTTTAGAAAACATTTCGGGGGTTGCTCCAGACCCAAAGGAGCCATTTGTGCGGAATGTCACCCCGTTAAAAAGATCATAGTTTTTTTTCATTGGTTTTGTTATTGTACCCAGCAATGTGACATTTCTCCCTTAAAAAAAAAATTATAATTAAAAATAAAAAATGAAAAACCCTTTTTTTTGGGACCCAAAAAAACAAAAAAAACAAAAAAAGCCTTGTTTTTGGCAACCAAAAAAATATAAAAATTTTAAAAAACCCCTTTTTTTGGGACCCAAAAAAACAAAAAAAAAACAAAAAAAGCCTTGTTTTTGGCAACCAAAAAAAATATAAAAATTTTAAAAAACCCCTTTTTTTGGGACCCAAAAAAACAAAAAAAAACAAAAAAAGCCTTGTTTTTGGCAACCAAAAAAAATATAAAAATTTTAAAAAAACCCTTTTTTTGGGACCCAAAAAAACAAAAAAAAACAAAAAAAGCCTTGTTTTTGGCAACCAAAAAAAATATAAAAATTTTAAAAAACCCCTTTTTTTGGGACCCAAAAAAACAAAAAAAAACAAAAAAAGCCTTGTTTTTGGCAACCAAAAAAAAAAAAATGTTTACAAAAAAGCCTTGTTGTTTTTGGTAACAAACTAAACCAAAAATGTTTACAAAAAAGCCTTGTTGTTTTTGGTAACAAACTAAACCAAAAATGTTTACAAAAAAGCCTTGTTGTTTTTGGTAACAAACTAAACCAAAAATGTTTACAAAAAAGCCTTGTTGTTTTTGGTAACAAACTAAACCAAAAATGTTTACAAAAAATACTTGTTGTTTTTGGCAACGGAAAAAACCAAAAATATTTACAAAAAAGACTTGTTTTAGTGAAAACCTCAAAAAAAATTTTGGAACACAAAATATGTTTATCTAAATAAAATTAAAGTATGTTGCTCTTTGCAACACAAATGTTACATTGGCAATTTAGTTCATTCTATTATATAGTGTAATATATTTTTTGTACGCTACAGTTGGTAGACACCCACATGTGTTATTAAAAAATTTATTTTATTACCCAAGTTTTCTTTTTGGTGTACACATCGAATGTCTTTTGTGTTGTATTTGTTTAGTCGAGTGGTGTGGTCTGTAATTGTTAGTATGTTGGCTTTGGTTTATGTTAGCCTTGAGACTTGTTTTGAAGCTACATTTGAAGGGAGACCTTTTCTTGGGTCGTTATGTGAACATTGAGTTATCTAAATTTACATGAAATCATATGTTTGGAGATCGAGAAGCACGTGTGTATAAATGCCTACATTAACCAGGGCCATTACTTGGCCACCAACACTCCTAAAAAACCAAAGAGCAAACACAAACTAATCATTTTGCATAAAATTTTATTTCATCCCCAAAAGAAGCACTATAATAAATCATATTGTGCCACCCTCAAATTAAAAAAAAAAATGGCCCAACAAATTGGCCAATGTAACAATCATTAACAAAACTAAACCAAATTAAACAAAAAAACAAAAAATTAAGTTGGTGGTGGTGCCTGAAGCAGTGTGGTGAGCACTGTTAAGGTTCCTGCCATCAAATGGTGGGCCAATAGTTCCATCTGGTCTGGGGTTAGCTGTAGAGTTGTGGTCAAGTGGCCCATTAGGATCATATCTTGTGTCTGAGGCTGCTGATGATGCAGGGTGTTGAACCTTGGAAATGTCCCAGACAGAAGATGTTGTGCCAATAGTCTCATCTGCTCTGGGGTCAGCCTAAGAATTTGGGCAACGTGTGCCATTAACATGAGATGGGATCGTTGCTGCTCCAAGGCTATTTGATGCTGCTGGTGGTGCAAGGGTTGTGAAGATGTGTGGGGAGTGGTGGTTGATTGGTTGTTGTGGTCCACGGTGCGGGGGCAAACGACATGTCGCATTGGTGACAAAAAAGAAGAACGGCCTAGGGAGGAGTGAAGTGATAAAGGTGTGGAGGGAATGTAGTCAGGTGGAAGGGGTACTGTGGAACCAGTGCGCATTGAGGTTGTGCAGGAAGATTGCTCATTGAGGGGTGTGGGAGTCCGAACGGAGTGTGAAGTGCTAGGAGTGGCTACAGGAGGAATTGTCCCATCCCCAGCTGCCTGACAAGTGGCCAACACTGGCATTACCCTCCCACTACCACAACCTGCAGTGGCAGGTGAGTGAGATGTTTGGGAGGGCTCTGCCAATGGGGCATCTTCAGATCCAAACAGGCATTGGCGTGTGGCCAGCACCTGAGTGTCAACACTTTGCCGATCCCGTTGATGCTGGTCTGCTAAACTTACCAAGCTGTTACGCATATCCTGTTGAACCTGTAACATATCCTGGTGAACCTGTACCATTGTTGCTACAGATTCCTGTATGAGCCCGAGCAGACGTACTGCCTCAGTAGATTGCTGAGTACGCCTCCTTAACTCATTTTGGACCTGATACTCATCAAGCAGCCTCTCGGCTACATCCAGCATAGATGGACGAAGTTGGGTAGGTGACAATCCCTCTGCATCTAAGGCTACCTGAAAGCAGAAGAAATAGACCAAATCATTATCAAACATCATGACTAAATATTTCAGATTAGTTTGACAACTTAACACCCCAAGCAGAACGTTGAAAAGTTTGATGTGCTTCTAATGAGTACTTGTTCATTGTAAGATTATCCAAGCTAGCAACACTTCTGATAATGGGTACATATTATATTGGTAGGACTAATATGACAAAGGCAAAAAAGATTCAACATGAAGGTGTTCCCAATTAACCCTGGTGTGGTAGGTTGTTTATGCTTTTGGTAAATCTGTTACTACACCAATGACTTTATACATCTACGTATGTTGTCTAAAATCTTGCCATCAATCGGCTAGAGGACAACCCAACCAAACGATACCCATGAATTTGGACCTGGAAAATCAAAGACGGGCCGGACTTTAAAGATCCTGGATGTTTTTGGAACATTAGTGGCACACCAAATTATAACATAATTCCCTGATGTTCAAGATAGAACTCTTGTTGTGCTGGTGCATCGTCAGAATGTCATAGCACTAATTTAACACACACAATGTAAGCCACATCTAGTCCAAAATCAATGCTACCATTGAAATGTTACATGTGCACCTTGTTCCCTTATATCACATACCACAGCACTGGATGCAGAATCGTCGCCAGCTCCTGATCCAACTCCAGCTGCAACGTCAAGAGGGGCCTGATGTTCTTTTAAAAACAAAAAAAAAAAACATGTTTAGTACATAACCTTAGTCAGTAATGATTATGGCCAGATTGCCCTCCTAGCTTCATGAATGAAGCATTGAGGCCAAACATTCAAAAGTGCTTTCCTGGGCTCATAGGACACTTGCTAAACCCTCCCAAAGGTTAAGAAGGCTTGGTCTGCCTACTAATGACGGCACCCATTAATGCTGTCAACTGTGCTTTGCAGGGTAAACATCTAAAAGGCAACACTCTTTCATAAGAAAAAACATGTGTGTTAATGGGGTTAATAAGATTCCAAAAAACATTATTTGGCTAGACATACCAACACCTTCCTCCAGGCCTAGCTGCACTGGGTGTGTTCCCTGCTGCGGATCTTCTGTAAAGGACATAGCAATATGAGCTATCTTGGAAAAAAAAAAACATCTACATTGTTTGGCACAGTATGATATTGGACCTACCAGCAGGAGGGTCAGCACTGATGTCAACACCTGTGAGTCCGTCTGGTTCGCCAAGCTGCATGGGCTGTGGAGGGGCTGAGATCCGTGCTACAGATGAACAAATTGCAGGTTGGGGAAAACAAAAAAAGGACAATTGGAAGGGCAAGTATCACATTCTATTAATGTCACACATAGGATAGTAGTTAATCTTTTCCAAACAACTCACACAATTGACATCCAAGATAATATCCTACCTCGGTGCAAAGCATCCGAATCTAAGTCCTCTCTGGTAAAGATGGTATCAGGTCCTATGATGTTCAAGAAAGGTAATTGATAATCCCAGAGAGAACTTCGTGCACGTTCATCCAGCCGACCTTGTCGGTCATAAAGACCCTCCGCAGCCCATGCAATTAGCTTCTTCCGAACGGACCCACAGATGTCGTTGACCTTCTTCCGCACACTGTCACGGTGGCGAGGTGCTTCACCCAGTGCATTTACAGCATCCCGGATTTCATCCCACAATCTGTTCTTCTCTGTTACTGAGTAAGACGCGGCCCTGGTCCCATGTATCGCCTGATATCTGGCCATATAGGCGTGGACCAGGGCACAGCACTGATTGTGGGTGAAACGGGGAAGCCGGGATAATGTGGACAAGCTGACTCTGGTGGACGGACCCGCTCCAGGACTACTGTCAGAAGAGCCAGCTTGTCCACTTGGTGTGTTACCACCTCCCCCGGCTTCCTCCTCCGGGATGGGGATGGTGGACTCCCTCATGGATACAGCTGGAGCCTCCCTCACACCAGAGCCAGACGATCTGCCCACCCTGCCCCCCCTGCCCCCCCTGCCCCCCCTGGCCACCCTGGCCACCCTGGCCACCCTGCCCCTTCTCATCCTTCCAGTGGGTGGGGCCATGGGAGCACGAGGTGGGCAGAGAATCTGGCTGTCCAGCAGCAGCAAAGAGCCCCAAACTCCTAAATCTGAAATGACAAAAGAGAAAACAGAAAAAACAGGATTTGCAGATTGCTCTTCATATACAGTATAATTAGTGAACAGTTACAGAACACACTTACCTAATGGCACAAACAGACTTGGTGGTGGTGGTGGTGGTGGTGGTAGTAGTGGGCAAAGAGCAGAAGAGGCTGCAAAGAAATGGAAAAAAAAACCACATAAGAAAACGCATATGGGTACAAATCACACGAGGCCCTCCAAACACTTACCTAATGGCACAAACACGGTGGTGGTGGTGGTGGTGGCAAAGAGCAGAAGAGGCTGCAAAGAAATAGAAAAAAAAAACACATAAGAAAACGCATATGGGTACAAATCACACGAGGCCCTCCAAACACTTACCTAATGGCACAAACACGGTGGTGGTGGTGGTGGCAAAAAAAGCAGAAGAGGTTGCAAAGAAATGTAAAACAAAAAATAAGAAAACGCATATGGGTACAAATCACACGAGGCCCTCCAAACACTTACCTAATGGCACAAACACGGTGGTGGTGGTGGTGGCAAAAAAAGCAGAAGAGGTTGCAAAGAAATGTAAAACAAAAAATAAGAAAACGCATATGGGTACAAATCACACGAGGCCCTCCAAACACTTACCTAATGGCACAAACACAGTGGTGGTGGTGGTGGTGGCAAAGAGCAGAAGAGGCTGCAAAGAAATGGAAAAAATACACATAAGAAAACGCATATGGGTACAAATCACACGAGGCCCTCCAAACACTTACCTAATGGCACAAACACGGTGGTGGTGGTGGTGGTGGCAAAAAAAGCAGAAGAGGCTGCAAAGAAATGGAAAAAAAAAACACATAAGAAAACGCATATGGGTACAAATCACACGAGGCCCTCCAAACACTTACCTAATGGCACAAACACGGTGGTGGTGGTGGTGGTGGCAAAAAAAGCAGAAGAGGTTGCAAAGAAATGGAAAAAAAAAACACATAAGAAAACGCATATGGGTACAAATCACACGAGGCCCTCCAAACACTTACCTAATGGCACAAACAAGGTGGTGGTGGTGGTGGTGGTGGCAAAAAAAGCAGAAGAGGCTGCAAAGAAATGGAAAAAAAAAACACATAAGAAAACGCATATGGGTACAAATCACACAAGGCCCTCCAAACACTTACCTAATGGCACAAACAGACTTGGTGGAGGGGGGGTGGTGTAATCCTTTATAGGCAAAAGGAGGCTGCAAACATTAAACATACATGAGAAATCGCATGACCTACATACGTGCACATAATAAATTACAGTTATCAGGAAAGCAAAAATGGTGTCTTTGGAAGCTGGGAAGGTAAGGGGGCAGGTTTAGATGCCAAATCTAGACTGCACACCTTTAACAAACATGAGAAAACACATGTCCAAACCACATGCACATGGGGCCAACTGCCAATGATTAAAAGACACTTGAGGGGTTCCCAAGCTATTGTGGGTTGGAGGGGATTCACCATAGACAACTTAAGCACACCCAAGATAAGTACAAATTCTCTCCTTCCTTTTTTTTGGGAGAGAGAGATACAATTGTCTTACCTCCAGATAATGTAGGTTGTGGGTCACAGGGTCTTGCTAGCACATAAGAAACATCGATCTATAACATCCAGCAGCCATATTGGCCATGTGCTCCTTTTATAGCTGGCTCACAGGTGTGATAATTAGCGGCCGTTTCTATATATATCTGCGCATTCGCGAATTTGCGCGTTCAAAATGGAGGACGATATCCCAGACGCATTAGATGGTGCAATGCTGGCATTTATCGGTGCCTTGTTTGAGGAGGCCCTGGCACAGGAGGCAGCAGAAGGTGGGGAAGCTGCAGCAGAAGGTGGGGAAGCTGCAGCAGCAGCAGCAGCACCTCCAGCAGCAGCACCTCCAGTCCGTGTGCCCTTACCTCGCCAGCCACGCATTTTTGCCCCAAGGATCTATTTGGACAAGCTGCGGGATTCTGATGTCAGGAGGAAGTTCCGGCTCGAGCGAGGAACTATTCTACACCTCTACCAGCTCATAGCAGACAAAATTGACCCGGACACACAGCGCGGCCATGCGGTGCCCGGCATGGCCAGATTGCTGGCCACTTTGTATATTTTAGGGCGTGGCAGCTTCCAAGCCACTTCGGGAAGTATCATGGGCATTAGCCAGCCCACAGTTTCAAGGGTGTTCATGTTGGTCATTAATGCCATAGTGGATATAGTGCCCAATTTTATCCACTGGCCACAGAATGAAAATGAGTGGAATGAAGTCAAGTTGGGTTTCTACCTGCGGGCACACATGCCGCAAATCCTAGGGGCAATCGATGGCACCCACATAGCCATTAGGCCACCAAGGAGCCACGAAAGTGAGTACCGGAACCGCAAGCAGTACCACTCTGTGAACGTCCAATTAGTGTGTGACGCCAAACAGCGCATCATGAGTGTCAACACTGGTCACCCAGGGTCGTGCCATGATTCCAGTATGTTAAGAACCAGTACTCTGTACGAGGTGTTTGAAAGTGGACAAATGCCCGAAGGGTGGCTTATTGGTAAAGTATTTTGTCTTAACAACATAAACTGTAAGATTACATAGACATAGGAATAAGCTACATCGGTGTACACCCTGATTTAAGCAAAGCCTACCTAAAATGGATGTGTTAGGAGTTGTCAGGCTGTTCACACACAACCAGATCAGCAGCTTAGCAGCTCACAAAAGAAAGATTTGCAAAGTTGTCTTTAAGTCCAATGAAGGTGGTTAACCAATGTGTAAATGGTGTCCTCTAGCCACCCAAAGAAAACCTACAAATGATTCCAATGGTATTGCCATATCCCCAAAGTACTTTGCATAAGTGAGTCAATATTGGTTTCCTCACTCTAGTTGCAGATATATTCCAGAAGTAAGACCTAGGCTAATGTAATAGGAACAAAATAGGGGCCAAGTTGGAACTTGCAAGAGAAACCCACCACTTTGTGTGTCCTTTTTCCCATTTGTATTAGTGATTTAGGCAGTTAGACAGAGTTGAGATGTTTCATATGATTTTTTGCAAACAGACGAGCAGGTTGTTTAGTAAAATGCCTAATTGTCTCCCATTTTGAGGAGTCATCTAAAGTCACATGATAGGAAGAACTAATGTATATTTTTCTTATTTTTCAGGGGATGCTGGTTACCCGCAGCTGACGTGGCTGATGGCTCCAATCAGGTACCCCCAGGGCCCAGCAGAGAGGAATTACAACAGGGCCTTGCGGAGAAGCCGGAGTATCATTGAGTTGACCATAGGTCTTCTCAAATCCCGGTTTCTCTGCTTGGCCCGGCCTGGGGGTGAACTCCTGTACTCTCCTACAAAGGCTTCCAAGATCATCCTGGCGTGCTGCGTGTTGCACAACATGTGCGTTGCCCGGGATGAATCTTGGGAGCTGACGGAGGAGAGGGAGCCAGAGGTCCGTCAGCCGGCGGCCCCCAGGCGGCGGAGCACCGCTGCCGGTATGGCCACCCGGAATACCCTGGTTGCTAGCCACTTTACATGTAAGTACTGTAACCGGTCAAGATAGGGCATGTGTATTAATTAGCTAGTTAGCAGAGGTGCCACTCACAGGGAGACAGAGGGTCATTATCATCTGCCAATGACACTTGCCATTGTAGATAAAGTGTAGTCAACATTGGTAAAATTGTGTTACTTGAGCAAAAACATGCACCTCTAACCATAAACATGTTGGTATTGTGAATAGTGTAAAGGGCTGAGAAGAGCTGGCAGGTGTTTATTTGTGTCTATGCCACCTGTGTAGTTATTGATAACATGAACGGCTGCTTGGTATCTTATGGTGTTGTAATTTTCCAGAACATCAACATCTTGGAATCATGGCACGTACCATGGGAAGCCTGTGGTGATGGGCTGTCTGGCGTCACAGGTGTGTATTCAAATGTTTACATTAATGATTTCTGGTTTGTGTAAGTTGGCATAAAATGTGTTATTTCACATTTGTTATTTCACAATTAAATGAAGTTCAGAATGAAGCAAACAGGCATTAAGATGTGATTTTCATAATGAAATGTCTTATCCTTTGTTTTATTTTTCCAGGAGTGGTACTGCTTGCGGGTGTAGGTGGTAGAAACCCACCTTGATGGACTCCACTCATCTTCTTTTGTGGTCAGTGGATATTTGGTAAGGCACATGGCCAATGACCAACATGAACACCCTGGAACTTCGAAAGTGGCTTGGAAGCTGACCAGCAACCTTGCCATGCCTGTCCCCTATGAGCTGGTAGAGGTGCAGAATGGATTCTGAACTCTGCCTGAAGTTGTGGAAGACATCAGAATCCCGTAGCCATGGAGCAAAGATCGTGGTCTGGCGCTGTAAAGGCACACGGACTGGAGAGTGACAATATTATTTTGCTGCATCCCTCCTTCTGCTGTCATTCTCAAATAAATAAAGACTTTAGAATTGAACATGTGTTTTTTTGTTTTGTGTGGGTGCCTACAGACAAAAGGGCCATCCACACTGTAAGATTTAGAGAAGACTTTATCCTTCAGATTGACATTTTCTATGTAGTGCAAGGGCCTGCCTGATTGCATCCAAATTGAAAGTGTTGAGGTTTGAGCTTATATTATATGGTTTGGTTAAGTCTACAGGAAAAAGTCTAGACAAATTGTTAGTGTATGGCCCATTAAGCTGCCAAGGCCGGAGTTTTGCACTTTGCATGCTGCTTGTACTGGTGATGTGAGGGGTTGTAATGTAGAGTAGGGATGTGACAGTGTTGTGTTGAGGTGTGAGGCAAATGTAGTGTTGGACTATGAGGGTCTGTGTTGTTGAAATATGGAGAGAGTCCAATATCAGACACCTATGTTTATTGGTCAAGAAATTGTAAGAACCATGGTAAATATGTAAAGAATTGCATCTCGATAAAACTAGGACCACACTCATAAAATCAAAATTGTGTTGTTTCCATTGATGTGCTTGAAATTTGGGTAGGACACCCCCCCCCCCCAAATTCAAGATAGTTAAAAAAAACTGTTAAAAAAAATGAGAGTGAAAAGAGATCCCAAGTGTAGTGATGTGATTTGAACCCATGACGTTGTTAACTGCAGTGAAGTTGCAAAACACTTAGCTATTGTGCAGAATAAAGCTGTATGGTGGAAAAAAAGGAGTGTGTTAAGGCTAAAAAGCACATATAGCTAAAGAACTAAACATTGTATGGAATGTGGGAAGAAGACCATGGTAAAATTGTGAGGTTTCATCTTGCCCTGAAGTAGGGTAGGGGTTTGGTCACTTGCCTTTGGTACTTTCAATCATAAGATCGATTTGACACACAGACAAGATCAAAAAAACACTTAAAATGGTGTAAGCTTGCAAGCGCTTCTGAGTGTAACATTATTTAGCAATATATATGATGTAATCCGTTACATTTTAGCAATATAAACAAAAAAAGAAAATAAAAAAAGTAGGTGGAGATGGTAAGCCTCGAACCTACAGCAGAGGGAGATGAATTACAGACGTGTGATGTGTGCACTAATCCACTAGCCCACATCGCTATGTGAAACTGCTATAAGCACGAAGACATAAGTTTGCGAATTGGCGAAGCCGCGATCGTAAGTGAATCCCGCTGACGGCGGAATTCATTATTGCTGTTTCACTAGCCAATTCGCCGCAGCGCCAGTTAATTGATTTGAACGCGGCGAAACTGAAACACGTCATAGATGTTTAAAGCTGCAGTTTCTTTAAATCCGGCCCATTATCTCTGCCATTTTGCACATTTGCACTTTCACCTTATCCTGCACTCTCTTATATATTTATATATTGATTTGCGATCTGGGAATACCACTATTTCATAAGACCTTGGAACAAATATATACCAGGTAGCGCCAATTGAAACCGTTTTATCTTTTTCTTATACATCTCTGGCTCCTAATCTTTAGGGGTTGGTTGGTGGCAGCTTCTACACCTGAAAAATATTTTCATTACTCCATAGCGCTGTTCACCCCCCATCCATTGTTTCCCAAAATTGACAGCTTACAACCTTGTAAGGCGGCAGGCTCTTCTGATTCTAGAGATACCCAATTATTTTATTATTTCTAAGACTTGGCTCCTATCTTCAGACTCCGTACATTACACGCACGTGTGTGTTCTGCCACGTCAAGGTAGGATGAATATTTCCTTTGTTGTACCCAACAGGTTTCAGTCTAATTTCAGCCTGAGAAGCCTGCTTTACTGCTGCCACTGGACACATGCCAAGCACCAGGGCTACTGAGCACTCCACTAGCTTTGCTGTGAATCAACATTCTCGTACTCTCCAACTTTTTCCCTTAAGCCCCGTACACAGGGACTGAATATCGCCCGCTATCGGCCAGTTTGAGAGAAACCGTCTCCTTTTTTGCCGGAGCGTACACCAGTGTGTCCGTCAGAACCTGGATGAACAGCCGGCTTCTGTCAAATGGACATGCTGGAAAACCAGCATCCGATCAGGTCTGGCAGCCAACCTGCTGGGTTGAATGAAAAAAAAAAAAAAAAAAACTGATAGTGTGTACCAGGCATTATTCTCAACCGTTTCCACTAAAATAAGCTCTTATGAAAGCAAAGACATGCAACTTCCAGCAGATAAACCTAATCTCGGGATCTGCCTCTATACACTCACAGCTGTGCTGTCATGCTCCTGCAGTACAAGAAGTCAGAATGTGGCACATCAGTGCTCATCACACTAACAGTGTACATGCTATTCTATATTTCAGCTACCATTTGACAACCCTGATCCACTTGAAGTGTCAGTTTCAAAATAGTGAAGCAATTTCTGTGTTGGTCCAGGGCAAACTACAGTATTATTTCCTTCTGACCAATCAATTCCCATCATCTATGGAGACAAAGCTTAAAAAGAGAAAAGCTTCCATTTAATAAATATGTATTGGGGGATGGGGAGCTGCCAGATAGGCTTTATGGAACCCCATGATTTCATAGTGACCTTGCTCAATAATATAATAAGAAAAAAAAAAAAAAAACAGGAAAAAGATAATCTTAGCAATGGCAGGAAACAAAATCCTTCCAAACATGTTGTATTTTCACATAGCTCATTAGCTAAACAGGTACAGATATTCCTATTCATGTGTTTTGTGGTAAAAAGTCCACAGCTGTCTAATGCTATGGTCACTTTGAAATTCATTTTTATAAAGGCCTCCGTCAATAGTTATATTTCATATACTGTAGGTTTCACTAATGCCTCCTTTTAGTCAGAAATCATCCCTCTGATTCCTAAGGCTAGGTTTGTACTAGCCAAAACTCTAAGAAGCCTTCTGTGATGGTTTGCTTTTCAGACTGCAGTTAAGCAATGTCAGTTGTTCGGGAGGAAATCCTGCCGCCATCCTGAATGCCTGTTTTTTTTGTTTTCTATTTTTCTGCTGAGTGGTAGTGTTGGGCGAATGGTTGGGCCCGTGCAGGAGTTAGGGTCAAACATTTATCGAAAAAGAGTAGCGCACGAGATCACTATTATATGACTCAAGATGTTGTAAGCAAACTGTCAAAGATACTGCTAGACAAACATTTTCAAAAAAGAAGAATGGTATCCAGGAAAGAAATAAATAATGTCCCTTCAGTCCATGAAATCCAGGGGTAAGTGAGATGAGTTACTGGATCACCATCCGCCACCAGGTGTCACACCAAGGAATAGTAAGATTGGCAACTCACCAGAAATCAATGCTCAGGTGTTCTCACACAAGAGCAAACTGCGCAGAAGTGTTAAATGGATATAGAGCCAGAGCCTGTTCACCACTGCTTCATAACAAATCCTTGCACACACTCCCTCGGTATACCGGTATCATGGAGAGAAAGAATGGCCCCACATAGTGAAGTAACGTAACCACAATCGCTTTATTAAAAGTAAAAATGTTGCACTCACATGTAAAAGCTCATCAATAGGCATATAGTCTCATAATGCTTGGCAGAAGGAAGCCTAACTCGTCCAGTCCCCGGGCTAACTCCACGCCAGCCCTGTACCTTCCGGGTAGGTCCCCCACCGTCACATGATGTCGGATGTGTTGTCTGGTCACGCCCCGACCGGTTTCGTCATGTCCGACTTCAACTGGAGGCGTGACCAGAGCAACAACATCCGGCATCTAAGTAGCCCTGCTGGAACGCTCTACGTCCAATCGGCAACGAGGTGAAAAACCGGAAGTTACCCAGCTCACCACGCCGCGGAACTTCCGACATCAGCATAAACAAATAAGGAGTCGTCCCTTGCAGGATTCCAATTTAGTTTGACACTATGAATAATACAAAGAATAAAAGTGATCTTAACACTATACTTTGGGAAAGGAAATAAAAAGAAATAAAAAGGAATGGCTATAGTGCATTACCACTCCTTGCCGATATGGATATGTAGCGCATTGCCAGTGACAATCTGCACATACACTGGGTAATCTACACATATCATAACTAAAAATGTAATACACTATTTATATTACAATACATGATAAGATACATATATAACCAGGATAAAATATCATAAAACAATACTTGTTGAAAAAATTGCAGTAGGTAAAAATGCAACAATTTATAAAACCTCATACCAAAAAACAGATAATCAAGCCTCATTTAACAGACTGCAATATCACGATGAGGAATAACAAAGAAGGGAAAGTTAAGAATTGCTAATATAGCAATTCAAGTCCAGTTCAATGTTTAACCCCGTTGGTGCGAGGGCCTGGGTGAGGAAAATCCATTTGGTCTCACATTTGGATAATTCCCTCACCCAATTAGACCCCCGCCACGACGGGGTAACACGCTCGATCCCCCAGAAGTGAAGACTCCTAGGGTCCTTCTGGTGGAACTGGCGAAAATGTGCGGACACGTTGTGTTCGCGCTTTCCCTTTAAGATGTTAGTGATATGCTCACCCACTCTTACTTTTAAGGCCCGTTTGGTGCGGCCAATGTAAACTAAATTACAGGGACACATTAGTCCATAGACCACATGTGTGGTGTCACACGTAATTAAGTTTTTGATTTTGAAAGTTGTATTAATAGCCCGAACTGTGAAAGAGTCCCTTCTCCTGAAATTGGTAGGTGTAAATGAACAGGCTCTACACTTCCCACAGGTGAAGAACCCCTTCATGTCCGGGAAGAAGGAGACATTAGGGGGGTCCAGTACTTTTTTAACGATTTGGTCCCCAAAGTTAGGAGCTCGTCTATAGATAAATGATGGCTTAGCAGGTAGAGCTGAGCCTAACGTTTTGTCCATTTGTAATATAGACCAATGTTGTCTAAAAATTTCCTCAACCTTCTTATAATCGTTGGAAAAATCTGACAAAAAACTCCATTGTTTGGGGTCGTCATCAATCCTAACCGGTTTAGCTGCAGGTCTCAGTGGTCTAGGAGCGTTTCTAATCTTGATAATTTCTCTATTCAGATCACTCTCATCATACCCTTTGGCGACAAACCTATCCCTCAGAACTGCTGCTTGCTCCATGTAATCATCCTCAGAGGTACAGGGACTAATGTGTCCCTGTAATTTAGTTTACATTGGCCGCACCAAACGGGCCTTAAAAGTAAGAGTGGGTGAGCATATCACTAACATCTTAAAGGGAAAGCGCGAACACAACGTGTCCGCACATTTTCGCCAGTTCCACCAGAAGGACCCTAGGAGTCTTCACTTCTGGGGGATCGAGCGTGTTACCCCGTCGTGGCGGGGGTCTAATTGGGTGAGGGAATTATCCAAATGTGAGACCAAATGGATTTTCCTCACCCAGGCCCTCGCACCGACGGGGTTAAACATTGAACTGGACTTGAATTGCTATATTAGCGATTCTTAACTTTCCCTTCTTTGTTATTCCTCATCGTGATATTGCAGTCTGTTCAATGAGGCTTGATTATCTGTTTTTTGGTATGAGGTTTTATAAATTGTTGCATTTTTACCTACTGCAATTTTTTCAACAAGTATTGTTTTATGATATTTTATCCTGGTTATATATGTATCTTATCATGTATTGTAATATAAATAGTGTATTACATTTTTAGTTATGATATGTGTAGATTACCCAGTGTATGTGCAGATTGTCACTGGCAATGCGCTACATATCCATATCGGCAAGGAGTGGTAATGCACTATAGCCATTCCTTTTTATTTCCTTTCCCAAAGTATAGTGTTAAGATCACTTTTATTCTTTGTATTATTCATAGTGTCAAACTAAATTGGAATCCTGCAAGGGACGACTCCTTATTTGTTTATGCTAATGTCGGAAGTTCCGCTGCGTGGTGAGCTGGGTAACTTCCGGTTTTTCACCTCGTTGCCGATTGGACGTAGAGCGTTCCAGCAGTGCTACTTAGATGC
Organism: Pelophylax lessonae; assembly: GCF_965119305.1. Taxonomy (NCBI): domain Eukaryota; kingdom Metazoa; phylum Chordata; class Amphibia; order Anura; family Ranidae; genus Pelophylax; species Pelophylax lessonae. The sequence goes on from NC_138770.1 coordinate 298,937,167, forward strand.
CGGATGTTGTTGCTCTGGTCACGCCTCCAGTTGAAGTCGGACATGACGAAACCGGTCGGGGCGTGACCAGACAACACATCCGACATCACGTGACGGTGGGGGACCTACCCGGAAGGTACAGGGCTGGCGTGGAGTTAGCCCGGGGACTGGACGAGTTAGGCTTCCTTCTGCCAAGCATTATGAGACTATATGCCTATTGATGAGCTTTTACATGTGAGTGCAACATTTTTACTTTTAATAAAGCGATTGTGGTTACGTTACTTCACTATGTGGGGCCATTCTTTCTCTCCATGATACCGGTATACCTGTCAGGAAAGGAATTGCCATTCAGCAACAATAGAACGCTGGAGGCAGATCAGGTGTGTCACCATGCCCATCTCCCCAGCCCTGGCCCTATATAAAGCACTCTCTGGCTGTGCTTCAGTGCTGGTTTACCATCAGCTCTAGTACCTGTGTCCTGTTTGTTTATCTGCGTTCCTGCTTTTGACCCGGCTTGCTCCTTGACCCATCTGCACTTCTCCTTGTTTGACCTCGGCTTGCCTGACGACTCTTTGCCTGAACCATACCTCTGCTGGATATTCTGTGTACCTACATCGGCCTGGATTCCACGGATTCTCTCCTTGTCTTACCCCTCTGTACCTCCATTTCCTCGGACTGATTCACTGTGTATGACCCTTGGCCTGGCATTAACCTTGTCTCTTTTCTCTGAGCATCTATAGATCTCCTGGAAGCGGTCCTAATCACCATCCATCCATCCATCCATCCATCCATCCGGGATCCATCCGCATCCAGTGCTCCTTGGGACGTGTCATCTCCTGTTTCACCACCAGGGGTGATCCGCACCGAGCTGCAAGGGAAGCCCTCTCAGCACTTCGGCCTCCACCAAGGTAACTGACAGCATAAACCAGCCATGTCAGAGGCCGACAGAGGTGCTTCCCAGCTCGAGGCCCTATGCCAGCAGGTTTCAGCCCTGACCCAAGCTGTGCAAAGGCTACAAGATGGGTACTTCCAGCTAGAGGGTCGAGTACTCAACATGGCCGGCTCTTCTCCTCCACCTGATCCGAATCAGCCATCCACTAGCTCGCTGCCGGCTCCGGCCCAACCGGACCAAGCTAGCTCCGGCCATTCGGCTTCAGCTCCGCCCCCGGAACCACGGGTGCCCACGCCGGAACGCTTCCGTGGGGAGCGTAGGAAATTCAGGGCCTTCAAGAATGCTTGTTTATTATACCTAGCCCTTCAACCTAGGACCTTTTATTCTGAGTCCGTCAAGGTGGGATTCATAATTTCTCTACTGGCCGAAGAACCTCAGACTTGGGCACACAATCTCTTGGAACAGAAGAGTCCAATCCTGAATTCCACAAACTCTTTCTTTGAGGCTATGGCCCAATTATACGAGGATCCCCAGCGTACAGTCACAGCAGAATCGGCCCTGCATGCCCTCCAGCAAAACAAACGCCCGGCCGAGGACTATACGGTAGACTTCCGTAGATGGGCAGCCGACACGGACTGGAACGAGGCAGCATTAAAATACCAGTACCGTCATGGCCTCTCGGAAGCTTTAAAAGACGAGCTGGCTCGGGTAGAAACACCTGCATCCTTAGAGGATCTAATCGCTCTTGCCATCCAAATGGATAGGCGTCTGCGGGAGCGACGCTCAGAACGCCTTCAAGGGTCTCGAGCCACGTGGGTCATGCCAAAGGTCCCATTTATGGCCTCTCCTCTACCAGGACCAGCTGTCAATGCCCCGGCAGACGGGGAACCTATGCAAATTGGGCTCATTCGTTCTTCCTTGACCCCCGAAGAGAGACAACGCCGTCGCCAGGCGAACCTCTGTCTATACTGCGGAGCTTCCGGCCACTTCCTCCGCAATTGCCCTGTGAGGCCTAGTAAGTGCTGTTCACGGTCTGTCCCGAACTGTCAGGTCTCTGAGCCATCTCCTGCTCACCTTATCCTTCCTGTCTCCCTACAGGTAGCAGAAGAGAGGATCCAGCTCACGGCAATTATTGATTCCGGAGCTTGCAGTTGCTTCCTGGATTGTACACTAGCTGCGAAGCTAGGGGTACCCCTGCAAGCCAAGGAGCAACAGCTTCAAGTTTTCCTGGCCGACGGATCCCTGCCTAGTTCCGGACCCGTGACCAGGGAGACCTACCCGGTCCTTACTACCACGGACTCGGGTCATCAAGAGCTCCTCCGCTTCGATGTCCTGTCCTCTCCCTTATTCCCGGTCATCCTAGGCCTACCATGGCTCCAAGCCCACAATCCACAGATTGATTGGATTAAGAAGAGGATTTCCTTCTCATCCAAATACTGCCTGGATCATTGCTTCCCTTCTGAATCCCAAGCTCCTGCCACTTGCCTAGCCGTCCAGCCTGCCTCAGATTCCTCCGAAGACATTCCTGCAGCTTACCGGGACTTTAAGGATGTTTTCGACAAAAAGAAAGCTGATGTTCTACCCCCTCACAGGCCCTACGACTGCCCCATTGAGCTTCTCCCAGGGGCTGAGATCCCTTTTGGAAGGATCTTCCCCCTATCTGAAAAGGAATTAGAAACTCTCCGGTCCTACGTCGATGAGAATCTGAAAAAGGGGTTCATCAGGCCCTCATCCTCCCCAGCTGGCGCTGGAATATTTTTTGTGGAGAAGAAGGACGGTACGTTAAGACCTTGTGTTGATTACCGGGAACTCAACAAAGTTACCATTAAAAACCGCTACCCTCTCCCGCTAATTCCAGAATTGTTCCAGCGCTTCCGGAATGCTCGAGTCTTTACTAAACTAGACCTCCGAGGGGCATACAATCTTATCCGCATCCGAGAGGGGGATGAGTGGAAAACTGCATTTAGAACCCGTTTTGGCCACTATGAATATTTGGTCATGCCATTCGGGCTGTGCAATGCCCCGGCCACTTTCCAACATCTGGTAAATGACATTTTCCGTGAATTTCTGGATAACTTCTTAATTGTTTACCTAGATGACATCCTGATCTTCTCCCCCTCTCTAGAACTTCATCGGATTCATGTTAAAAAAGTTCTAACCACACTGAGGAAACATGGGCTCTACGTGAAACTGGAGAAGTGTGAATTTGAGAGAGGATCTATTCAGTTTCTGGGGCTTATCATTTCAACAGAGGGCGTCTCGATGGATCCTCAGAAGGTGAAGGCAATTTTGGAGTGGCCAGCCCCCACAGATAAGAAAGGAGTTCAGCGATTTGTGGGCTTCGCTAACTTCTACAGAAGATTCGTAAAAGGCTTCTCAACAATTGTCACACCCATCACCCAGCTAACACGTCAGCAGATCCGTTTCCGCTGGTCGCCAGAGGCCCAGTTAGCCTTTGATAAATTAAAGAGCCTGTTCGTGACCGCTCCGATTCTTCAACATCCAGATCCAGCTTTACCCTACATTCTCGAGGTAGATGCCTCAGAAGTAGCCACGGGGGCTATTCTGTCCCAGCGACAAGGCACAAAGGCCTTACTACACCCAGTAGCATTTTTCTCTCGGAAGATGTCACCTCCTGAGAGGAATTATGATGTGGGGGATCGAGAACTTCTAGCCATTAAATCTGCCCTGGAGGAATGGAGGTACCTGTTGGAAGGGGCAGTGCACCCTATTATGATATTCACGGACCACAAGAATCTCGAATATCTGAGGGCCGCCAAACGGTTGAGACCTCGGCAAGCCAGGTGGGCCTTATTTTTCTCCCGCTTCAATTTCCACATTACCTACAGGCCAGGGTCTAAGAATGGAAAAGCGGATGCCCTGTCCCGGATGTTTCCAGACACTCCCGATACAACAGAGCCCAATACCATCCTGTCGGCTCAAAACTTTTTTCTGATCCATACGGACTTACGGTCCTCAATTCAGCAAGCCTCTACCCATTATACAGGACAAGAAGCCGAATCTCTACATAAGCGGGAAGGGTTCCTCTGGTTTCAGGAGAAAATTTTTGTTCCCACACAAGTGAGATTGATGGTCCTCAAGACCTTGCATGACCACAAACTTGCAGGGCATTTTGGGGTAAGGAAGACCTTCGAACTCATTCAACGCCACTTTTGGTGGCCTAAATTACACCAGGACTGCAAAACATATGTAGATTCCTGCATCACCTGTCAACGCAACAAGGGGGCAAAAGTAAAGTCATGGGGACTGTTAAGACCATTGCCAATTCCGGAACTACCCTGGAAGGGTCTATCTATGGACTTTATAGTCGAGCTTCCACCCTCAGAAGGGTTTACTACCATCTTAGTGGTCGTAGACCGACTCACTAAAATGGCTCACTTCCTACCAATGATGGGTACCCCTTCTGCCTTGGAGACAGCCAATACATTTATCAAAGAGGTGGTCAGGCTTCATGGACTTCCGAACAATATAGTCTCGGATCGAGGCGTTCAATTTACCTCTAGGTTCTGGAAGGAGCTCTGTAAATCTTTGGCGGTTGAAGTGTCCCTGTCATCTGCTTATCATCCACAAAGCAACGGGCAAACTGAAAGAACAAATCAAACCCTGGAACAGTACCTCCGATGCTTCTGCACCAGTGCTCAGGACAACTGGACCTCCCTGCTTCCATGCGCGGAGTTCGCCTATAATAATTCTGTGCACTCCGCAACCAACCAAACCCCATTTTGGGCTAATTATGGCTTCCATCCTTCCTTTTTGCCCAATCTGGATCAGGAAATTACGGTTCCCGCAGTCCATGATCGGCTAGCGGCCATTGCAGCTAATCTCCAGTTGTTACGGGACAATATTCTGAAGGCACAACAGGCCTATAAAAAGTTCTGTGATCTCAAACGGAAGGAGAACCCAGCATACAAGGTGGGAGACAAGGTTTGGCTTTCGTCAGTTAATCTAAGATTGTCTTGCCCATCCAAGAAGTTGGGGCCCCGATTCATCGGTCCTTTTGAGGTCAAAAGAATAGTGAATCCTGTAGCCTTTGAGTTAATCCTGCCTGGCTCTCTTAAGATCCATCCGGTGTTTCATGCTTCGCTGCTTAAACCGGCGATACCAAGCCCCTACCCTGGAAGAGAAGAGTTACCACCTCCTCCAGTTTCGGTAGAAGGGGAGACTGAATTCGAGGTTGAGACCATCCTAGATTGTCGACAGAAAGGCAATCGCACTCAATATCTAATCAAATGGAAAGGATACCCGCCGGAAGACAATTCTTGGGAACCATTAGGCAACATACATGCTCCTAAACTCCTGAGAGAGTTTCACAACAAGTTTCCGGGAAAGTGTGGTCGTAGGGCATCCAGAGGCTGCCCCTCGGGGGGGGGCACTGTCAGGAAAGGAATTGCCATTCAGCAACAATAGAACGCTGGAGGCAGATCAGGTGTGTCACCATGCCCATCTCCCCAGCCCTGGCCCTATATAAAGCACTCTCTGGCTGTGCTTCAGTGCTGGTTTACCATCAGCTCTAGTACCTGTGTCCTGTTTGTTTATCTGCGTTCCTGCTTTTGACCCGGCTTGCTCCTTGACCCATCTGCACTTCTCCTTGTTTGACCTCGGCTTGCCTGACGACTCTTTGCCTGAACCATACCTCTGCTGGATATTCTGTGTACCTACATCGGCCTGGATTCCACGGATTCTCTCCTTGTCTTACCCCTCTGTACCTCCATTTCCTCGGACTGATTCACTGTGTATGACCCTTGGCCTGGCATTAACCTTGTCTCTTTTCTCTGAGCATCTATAGATCTCCTGGAAGCGGTCCTAATCACCATCCATCCATCCATCCATCCATCCATCCATCCGGGATCCATCCGCATCCAGTGCTCCTTGGGACGTGTCATCTCCTGTTTCACCACCAGGGGTGATCCGCACCGAGCTGCAAGGGAAGCCCTCTCAGCACTTCGGCCTCCACCAAGGTAACTGACAATACCGAGGGAGTGTGTGCAAGGATTTGTTATGAAGCAGTGGTGAACAGGCTCTGGCTCTATATCCATTTAACACTTCTGCGCAGTTTGCTCTTGTGTGAGAACACCTGAGCATTGATTTCTGGTGAGTTGCCAATCTTACTATTCCTTGGTGTGACACCTGGTGGCGGATGGTGATCCAGTAACTCATCTCACTTACCCCTGGATTTCATGGACTGAAGGGACATTATTTATTTCTTTCCTGAATACCATTCTTCTTTTTTGAAAATGTTTGTCTAGCAGTATCTTTGACAGTTTGCTTACAACATCTTGAGTCATATAATAGTGATCTCGTGCGCTACTCTTTTTCCATATATGTATCTGCAAATATTTACCATTATTTGTCCAAGTAGCAGCAGTATTTGTTCATTATAGCAGTTAAGAGACTGACTCCTCCTCAAGCGCAAAGTTATTTTACTTGACAGTGGGTGTCCAAGTTTATATATATTTTATAGGGTCAAACATTGGCTGTTTAGCCGTTTGGCAAACATTTTAATTGTTGAGGCATTCGACCGCTTGTTCGACATGCCGGACGCCCCACAATGCACTGTGCCTCCGCACAGTGCATTGGAAGCCCTGATTGGCTGAAGCAATCAAAACTTTGCCCAACCAGGACATGTAGCACTCTCAGAGCCATGATTGGAGATTGTCATGATGACTCTATCCAATTATGGCTCATTGCTCTCAGTTACACCCCACATTATAAAAATATGCTTCCCATAGTGGCCATTGACAATGTTATATTGGCATGGAGAAAGATAGAACAGGGTTCTGTTCAGTGCTGTCAGCAAGTTAGTATGATATAGTGGGCTATTGTGATTCTATTGTGAGTTTAAAGTATCAGTTTAGTGTAAATCTAGTGATAGTGCAGTGTGAGTGTATTGCGACCATTCATTTTTACTTTAGTGTGAATATATTGATAGTGCAGCGTGAGTGTAGTGCGGCCATTCATTTTTTCTTTAGTGTCAGTTTAGTGTGAATCTATTGATAGTGCAGCGTGAGTGTAGTGTGACTATTTATTTTTATTTTCGTGTCAGTTTATTGTGCTGTATATTTTAGTGCGTTACTGCACGTTTTAATGCAGTATATTGCAGTGTCTTATTGCACGTTTAACGCAGTATATTTCAGTGCGTTAGTGCACGTTTATCGCTGTATATTGCAGTGCGTTGGTGCATGTTTAATGAAGTATATTTCAGTGCATTGAAGCATGTTTATGCAGTATCTTGCAGTGCGTTAGTGCGCGTTTAACGCAGTATATTTCAGTGTTTTATTGCACATTTACCAAAGTATATTGCAGTGCGTTAATGCACATTTAACGCAGTATATTTCAGTGCATTGGTGCATATTTAATGCAATATATTTCATGCGTTAGTGCACGTTTAACACAGTAAATTGCACTGCCTTAGTGCATGTTTAACACAGTATATTTTAGTGCAGTATACTTTAGTTCATTAGTGCAGTGTGTCAGTGCAGTATATAGTAGTGTGTCAGTGGAGTGTGTCTGTGTAGTGAGTGTTCAAGTTAAAGTGCACCAAATACCACTTTCCATTAAAGTGCATCCACATACACATTTCCCCATCTTTATTACATTTTGTTTAAACCCCCCCCCCCCATCATGTCTGGGAGGCCAACAAGGAGAGGCAGGTGCTTCCATGGCACTGTGAGGGGGCCAGCAGCGTCTGTGTCCACAGGCAAAGGTGGACTTGGCCTGTCCTCAGGCAGTGATGTTTCCCATGCTCTCCAGTCACAGCATGCAGAGGAGGTTGGTGGACTGGCTTACTAAACCATCCTCATCCTCCTCATCCTCTATCACCCAAGCAGAGACTAGTGTGAAGTCCACCACAGCTGCCAGAGTGGCTTATTCTGCCTCCTTGTCCACAGCTACTCCTGCCAGAGCCCCAGCATCATGCATGGAGGAGTCAGCTGAGTTATTTGAACACAGTGTCAGCCACTTGCTCCTTGACTATGCACAGGCATTACTTGATTCATCAACAGTACCTCTATAGGGTTACAGTGTGAAGGCACCCCCAACACGCATAGCCCAATTTTTCTGCACCTGTTACTTCTATCCAAAGTCTGCTAAAGAGACACCAGAATAAATCAAGAAAATCTCTAATCTTGTTCCAAATGCACTAAATTGTGGCCTCAACATACAGACTTGCTCCCCAGGCCATTGTTTATACAATAAAGGAAGCTTGCATGGAAAATTTAATTTTTTTGGCTTTGTAAATGTCATTATTTCTGCAGCAGCTTCTATACACAGTACAGATGTGTCACTTTACAGGCAGACTAAGGGCACCCCTAGGCACTATATTTAAAGGAATTTTTCATTTTTATTGTTATTTATCATTTTTAAAGTTTTACTTTTAGCATTAGTAAATCACTGCTCATTTAAAAATGATGTTTTTTACAAACTTTTTTTCATTAATACATGTCCACCAGGTTAGTACCCAGGCCCCCATAACCATTGTATGCCCAATTACCTGCATATAAGCCTTCAAAATAAGCACTTTTGATTTTTCCAGGTTGGTTCCCATAGACTTTAATAGGGTTTGTTGTTTGGCTCTGAACTTTTGCGATGTTCGAAAGTTCTGGTGCAAACCAAACAGGGGGTAGTTCTGCCCATCTCTACTGAATGGCAGTTTATAATGGGGCTAATATACCGCAATCATGAGCCAGGCATTTAGCTTATGGTTGCAGCATAGCTTCATTGACTATAATTACTGAGATTGACAGGTGGTGCTGCCTGTCAACTTTGTATGTTGTATAAAATTTGCAGAGCAGCCTCCACCAGCTGTTGTTTAGCCTTTAGTTAGGTGAGTGTGTGTGTGTGTGAGTTTGTGTGTGTGTGTGTGTGGGGGGGGGGGTCATTAAAACCATGGCCCACTTGCCTGTTTTTAAACCTCCCCAGCTGCCTGGGAAATAGGCCTAAAAGTTTCTACTCTGCACTGTTTTGCATCTACTTTTATAGTCTTTGACTTCAACTCCTGAATCAGGAGCTGTGTTTCCACGATCCTCATTTTCCAATATTTAGTACTTCTTTTACTTTAGCATTTAAGTTTTCTAAAAGCAATTCTTCAACTGTGACTCCTGCATTTGTTTCCATCATATGTAGTGCATTGGTAATTTCATTCAGCAATGAATCGGTTACACTTAATTCATGATTTCTGTTCAATGCCTGAGTTAATATCTTGATTGTTTCGTAATGATACAGTTGCTCTGTTTTTTTTATTGTGACAATGCAAGTGAAGATAAGAGCATAATCCACACTCTGCTTATCAACATGCAGATTAAGACAAGCTCTTACACAAGTATGGCAAGTATTCTGTCAGGAATAAAACTGCCAAGGGGAGATTAAGGTCAAGCCACTCAAAAAATGAGCCCACCCCCCAAATAAGTGTAGCAATATCCAAATTACATGTTAGGCTGCTTGTCTTTTCTTCTCAGCGTTGTTAATGGAGAGGGAAAGGAAATGTAATCGTAAAAGAGATGAAATGTGCGATTTATTTTCTTCCCACACAAATGGACTTAATCTTTCATTTAGGTAATAGTTATGGTTTAGATCTTTTGTAAGAAATGTATTACTTCATCTTTATATTTAGCATTGCCTGTGACATAATAACCCCTAAACCCATTATCATAGGGGTGCATACAAACACACCTATATATATATATATATATATATATATATATATATATAATTTTTATTATTTATATATATAGCTAGCACCCTCCTAGATAGCCGCTAGGGTTAGATGGATAGGTTTAAGTGGGTGACCTAAGGGCCTGGATGCTGAGATCCTGAAGCTATAGGGAGAGAGCTGACTGAGAAGGGCTGTCGGTTGAAGATCTGGTCTGGTATCACCGGTGTAAGGTGTCCCTTGGAAGTTGAAATGAGGCATTCAACTGTCCTTGGGTCGTGTGTGAGTACAGACAGTTCTGAAAGATCTTGGGGGTCTTTGTGCTGCTGCCACCCCTCTGGTGCTAGAGAGTCAGCTGTGGGTCAGTTCAAAGGGGACACTGGCTGGTGTTCTGAAGAGCTTAGTCCACCTAGTTCTCTGTTAATGGGACTCTGCTCTTGAAACTCTAAAGGAAGGAGTTTAAAGTTACTACTACTACCACTACTACTACTTCTTCAAAGCTAAAGTCCACTGTTTGTTGAAAAGATGGACTTTATTACAGCTTTTCCAGAAAGAATACTTAGTCCTCAATTTGTACATAGTTTCTGTTTTAAAGTATCCTACCTAATTCCCTCAACCCTATTCAAGTTCTACAAAATAAAAACAACCCCCCTAGACTGGTCATTGGGGAAATGTGTGGATAAGCCCGTGTGCCCAGCTACAGAGCAAAATTTGCGGGGAAGACCTGGACAGTGTTTCTGCAGCTCCTATGTAAGTAGCGGTATATATACAGTGTATATATATATATATATATATATAGTAGATAGCTCGATAGACAGACAGATAGCTAGAGGGGCATCTCATAAATTAGAATATCATCAAAATGTATTTCAGTAATTCTATTCATAAAGTGAAACTCATATATTTTATATAGATGCGTTACACACAGTGATCTATTTCAAGCATTTCTTTATTTGAATTCTGATGATTATGGCTTATTACAGCTGGTGAAAAACCCAGAATTCAGTATCTCAGAAAATTAGAATATTACATAAAAAAAGAAGGATTTTTAATACAGAAATGTTGGCTTACTGCAAAGTATGTCCATGTACAGTATAGTATGCACTAAATATTTGGTCAGGGCTCCTTGTGCATGAATTACTGCATTAATGTGGCGTGGCATAAAGGCGATCAGCTTGTGGCACTGCCGTGGTGTTATTGAAGCCCAGGTTTCTCTGATAGCGGCCTTCAGCTCATTTGTATTGTTGGGTGTGTCTGGTATGTCTCATCTTCTTCTTGACAATACCTCACAGATTCTTTATCGGGTTTAGGTCAGGTGAGTTTGATGGCAAAACAAGCACATTGATACCATGATCATTAAACCAGGTATTAGTACTTTTGGAAGTGGGCAGGTGCCAAATTCTGCTGCAAAATCAGCATCTCCATAAAGCTGGGCAGCAGAGGGAAGCATGAAGTGCTCTAGAATTTCCTGGTAGAGGGCTGCACTAACTTTGGATTTAGTAAAACACAATGGACCAACACTAGCAGATGACATGGCTCCCCAAATCATCTCTGACTGTGAAAACTTCACACTGGACCTCATGCAACTTGGATTCTGTGCCTCTCCACTCTTCCTCCAGACTCTGGGACCTTGATTTCCAAATGAAATGCAAACTTTTCCACAGTCAGTGAAAATTTGGGGAGCCATGCCATCTTCTGGTGTTGGTCCTCTGTGTTTTATCAAGTCCAAAGTCAGCGCAGCCCTCAACCAGGAAATTTTAGAGCACTTCAAGCTTCCCTTTGCTGACCGGCTTTACGGAGATGCTGATTTGGCAGCTGCCCACACTGCCAAAAGTACCAATACCCACTTTTAAAGCAACCTGGGCATCAATAAAACCTCAGCAGTGCCACAGGCTGATCGCCTCCATGCCACACTGCATTGATGTAGTAAATCCTGCAAAAGGAGCCCCGATCAAGTATTGCGTGCATACTATACTGTACATGGACATACTTTTCAGTAAGCCAACATTTCTGTATTAAAAATCCTTTTTTGTTTTTGTTTTTATGTAATATTCTAATTTTCTGAGATACTGAATGTTGGGTTTTCACTAACTGTAAGCCATATTCATCAAAATTAAAAGAAAGAAATGCTTGAAATAGATCACTCTGTAAGTATTTTAGAATAGAATTACTGTAATAAATAAACTTTTTGATGATATTCAAATTTTATGAGATGCATTTGTATATATGCTGCAAATATATATATATATATATATATATATTATATATATATATAGTGGCTTGCGAAAGTATTCGGCCCCCTTGAACTTTTCAACCTTTTGCCACATTTCAGGCTTCAAACATAAAGATAAAAAACTGTAATTTTTTGTGAAGAATCAACAACAAGTGGGACACAATCATGAAGTGGAACGAAATTTATTGGATATTTCAAACTTTTTTAACAAATAGAAAACTGAAAAATTGGGCGTGCAGAATTATTCAGCCCCCTCAAGTTAATACTTTGTAGTGCCACCTTTTGCTGCGATTACACCTGTAAGTCGCTTGGGGTATGTCTCTATCAGTTTTGCACATCGAGAGACTGAAATTTTTGCCCATTCCTCCTTGCAAAACAGCTCGAGCTCAGTGAGGTTGGATGGAGAGCGTTTGTGAACAGCAGTTTTCAGTTCTTTCCACAGATTCTCGATTGGATTCAGGTCTGGACTTTGACTTGGCCATTCTAACACCTGAATATGTTTATTGTGAACCATTCCATTGTAGATTTTGCTTTATGTTTTGGATCATTGTCTTGTTGGAAGACAAATCTCCATCCCAGTCTCAGGTCTTTTGCAGACTCCATCGGGTTTTCTTCCAGAATGGTCCTGTATTTGGCTCTATCCATCTTCCCATCAATTTTAACCATGTTCCCTGTCCCTGCTGAAGAAAAGCAGGCCCAAACCATGATGCTGCCACCACCATGTTTGACAATGGGGATGGTTTGTTCAGGGTTATGAGCTGTGTTGCTTTTACGCCAAATATAACGTTTTGCATTGTTGCCAAAAAGTTTGATTTTGGTTTCATCTGACCAGAGCACCTTCTTCCACATGTTTGGTGTGTCTCCCAGGTGGCTTGTGGCAAACTTTACTTGCAATAGATTTTTATTGAGTTTAAAAGCATAACAACAAACATGGTAAGAAGTACTCATGGTGAAATCAAACAGAACATAAAAGGAGCGAGTCGTCTAGAACTCAATCAAAATAACAAACATAACATCTCAAAAGTAAACATGCCACAAGAAGAATTGTGTCATTCCGGTTATCTGAGCTTGTGCACTAGGGATTCCTTGGCTGGAGTCAAGGTAATGAAATGTAATATTTGCTGGTAGTCCAGACGTGCCAAGTTGTATGGAGTTTGGCTCCGCGAAAAACGGAGTAAGCATAGGCCTTCTCCAAGGAAAATTGGAAATTGACCATCTTAATCACTTCGAGGTGGGATGGTACTATCGATTGTTTTCAGTGTTTTGCGATGAGCGTCCTGGCCGCAACCAGCAGATGAAAGCAGACCATTCTCATATCTGGGGGGATTTTGTCCATTCCCAGATTGAGAAGGGCCATGGCAATATTGGGTTTGGTAAGTATACCCGTGATATCGGAAAGAAGTTCAAACACCTTTCTCCAAAAGCTGGTCAAGCTTTTACATGACCAAAAGATATGTGTGATTGTGCCTAGCCGATCACAATTGCACCAACAAAGTGGACTTTGAGTATTGAAGATTTTGGAGAGGCGGTATGGAGTAAGATACCACCTAGTCAGGAGTTTCTGCATTTGCTTCCAATGATTCACACACCGCGATGCGGTAAAATAAGTTTGGATCGCTACTTTCTACTGGAGGTCAGAGTACGGTGTTTGAAGTTCTCCCTCCCACTTGATCGTGTGCGAGGCCTTCTGGAAAAGGGTCTTATGCCCCAAGAAGTTATAAAAGAGTGAAATCCCTTTAACCAGGGATGATACGTCTGTGAGAAAGTTACACAAGGAGGTCGGGACACTTATAATGGGTAAGGGGCATTTTTATGCAGGAAGCTGGATATGGTGTTGTATGAGAACATGGCTTTGGGAGGAACCTGGAATTCCTGTTGTAGACTAGTAAAGGATTTAGGGGTGCCTTGGTTATAGAGCTGTGAAACCTCTAGTATACCAGCAGCGGTAAACATGGTAGTGGCTGTATAGGGCAGCAGAACGTTAAGGACGGCCAAAGGTACTGGGACCGATGTAGAGGGTGTGCGGGTATCTTTTTGGGAGGTGAGGAGGCGCCAGGATCTCAGTGAGGCTTGGGTGGTGATGGGCAGAGTCCTCAAGTCTAGAGGTCTCTACGCATCTGCAAGTAGTAGCAGGCTAAGGTCCGACGAGTGAGACAACAACGCTTCTATTAGGAGCCAGGGGAGGCGGTAAGGGGTGGAAAACCAGTGTTGGAGGGGGGGCCAGTCTCGTCGCGTGGTAATAATCTGTTATATCCGGTAATCCCAGGCCGCCCACCAGTTTGTGGCGTACCATATGCGAGTACGCGCATCTAGCCCTCTTCTTCTGCCATATGAACGTGCGCAGGAGCTTAGATAAAGAGGCAAGATAGGTTTGGGTGACGTGTATGGGGAGGGTACGGAAAATGTATAAATTTTTTGGTAAGCAGACGATTTTGAAGGCCGCTATGCGACCGGCTCAAGAGAGTTCGGAGGTTTTAAGTTTAGAAATATCTGCGGCCATAGTGGAGAACAGGGGTTTCATGTTAAAGGGGAGTAAGCTAGAGGTGGGGAACGCTAACTGAATCCCAAGATATTGTAAATATTTAGAGGTCCATGTGTATGGGAGTTGTAGCTGTAGATGTTTACGGGTATGTTCGTGGATGTTCATGCCTAGTATCATAGACTTGCTAAAATTGACTTAGTAGAAAGAAATGCGACTAAAGTCCTGGAGAATCTGATGTGCTGCCGGGAGGGACACTACAGGATTTGTCAAACTAAGTATGACGTCATCGGCAAACAGTGTGATGACGTGTTTAGAGTGTCCGACCTTAAAGCCTGAGACCTTGTGGCAAACTTTAAAAGACCCTTTTTATGGATATCTTTAAGAAATGGCTTTCTTCTTGCCACTCTTCCATAAAGGCCAGATTTGTGCAGTATACGACTGATTGTTGTCCTATGTAGATCTCTGCAGTTTATCCAGAGTGATCATGGGCCTCTTGGCTGCATCTCTGATCAGTCTTCTCCTTGTATGAGCTGAAAGTTTAGAGGGACGGCCAGGTCTTCGTAGATTTGCGTGGTCTGATACTCCTTCCATTTCAATATTATCGCTTGCACAGTGCTCCTTGGGATATTTAAAGCTTGGGAAATCTTTTTGTATTCAAATCCGGCTTTAAACTTCTCCACAACAGTATCTCAGACCTGCCTGGTGTGTTCCTTGTTCTTCATGATGCTCTCCGCGCTTTAACCACTTGCCCACTGTTCACTGTGCTGCTACTGCGGCGCAGTGGCTTGTTATCGTCTGGCGACGTAGACCTACGTCACCAGACATTCTCCTCTCTCTTGCTCCCACTGTTTTCAGTCACAGCGGGAGTCGGGCCAGCGGAGGAGCGGCGGGATCACCGCCGCTCTTCCCCGATCGAGTGTGGAGATCCGCCTGCTTGTGTAAACAAAGCGGGCGGATCTCCTAAGTGACAGGCAGGGTCAGATTGCAGGATTCAGCATAGCTGAACCTGCGATCTGTCCCTGTGTCACATAGTCCCCTCCCCCCACACACGTTAGTAAGCACCAGGCATACATTAACCCCTTGATCACCAATAAAAGTTAACCACTTCCCTGCCAGTGTCATTTTTACAGTAACAGTGCATATGTATAGCACTGATTACTGTAGTAATGTCACTGGTACCCCCAAAAGTGTCAAAAATGTCAGTCAAGGGTCCGATCTGTCTGCCGCAATGTCGAGAGTCCCGAAAAAAAATCGCAGATCGCCGCCAGATTGCTGCCATTACCAGTTAAAAAAAAAACAATAAAAATGGCATAAATTTCCCGTAGTTAGTAGCTGCAATAACTTTTGCGCAAACCAATCAAAATACTCTTATTGCGATTTTTTTTTTTTACCAAAAATATGTAGCAGAAAACAAATTGGCCCAAAATGTTAAAAAATTTTGATTTTGGGGGGAATTTCATATAAAAAAAATGTGAAAAATATTGTTATTTTCTCAAAATTGTCGCTATTTTTTTGTTTATAGCGCAAAAAGTAAAAATCGCACAGGTGATCAAATACCACCAAAAGAAAGCTCTATTTGTGGGGAAAAAAAGACCATCAATTTAATTTGGGTACAGTGTCGCACGACCGCGCAATTGTGCATTAAAGTAACGCAGTGCCGAATCGCAAAATATGGCCTGGTCAGGAATGGGGTAAAATCTTCTGGTCTTAAAGCGGTTAAAAATACGCTCATTGAGAATTTTTTTGTCAAAGACATGTAGCTAAATAAATTTTGGCCTAAATATATGACAAAAATGTAATATATTGGATATTTTTTAACTGTCAAAGTAGAAAAATATTGTTATTTTTTCAAATTCGCAAAAAATAAAAATTGCAGAGATGATCAAATACTACCAAAATAAAGCTCTGTTTGTCGGGAAAAAAGGGCGTAAATTTCGTTTGGGTATGGCGTTGTATGACCGCGCAATTGTCAGTTAAAGTCGCACAGTGCCGAATCGCAAAAAGTTGCCCAGGGCGTAAGACAGCAAAATCCTCCGGTGGTAAAGTGGTTAAACGGACCTCTGAGACTATCACAGTGCAGGTGCATTTATACGGAGACTTGATTACACACAGGTGGATTCTATTTATCATCATTAGTCATTTAGGTCAACATTGGATCATTCAGAGATCCTCACTGAACTTCTGGAGAGAGTTTGCTGCACTGAAAGTAAAGGGGCTGAATAATTATGCACGCACAATTTTTCAGTTTTTTATTTGTTAACAAAGTTTGAAATATCCAATACATTTCGTTCCACTTCATGATTGTGTCCCACTTGTTGTTGATTCTGCACAAAAAATACAGTCTTATATCTTTATGTTTGAAGCCTGAAATGTGGCAAAAGGTTGCAAAGTTCAAGGGGGCTGAATACTTTCGCAAGGCACTGTATATATATATATATATATATATATATATATATATAAAAATATATTATACACAGTATATAGTTTATATATACTAATATTATATGCATACACCTACAGTGCCTGTCATCACAGTGACCCCTGTTTGCTTCTCATGTGCACCCAATGATTATGTGAGTACATATCACATGATACAAAGTGCAGTGTAGAAGAATCTATAAAACATCCAATATACTGTACGTTTAGTAACCCCAAAGAAGTCAGGGTTTGGGAATATCCGTTTTTAGTTTACTGTAAGCAAAACTTGGTCACACTGGGCAACACAATTTTTTTTTAAGTTTTGCTTACTGAAAAACGCATGGTGATTATGATAGACACCTTCAAACTGAGCACAAATATAATTTCAGAATGACTGTCATGTCAGAATCTTGAGAAATCGAAAATAAACTTTTAATGACTATATTGCATTTAACCTTCCTAGTGGTATTCCCGAGCGTGACTCGGGGTTAGATTTTAGAGGCCAAAAGCGGCAACCCCGAGCCACACTGGGTACCGCAAGGAAGATCGCTGGCAGGCAAAACATCTGAACTTGTGTATAGTGGTATATATACACACATACTTATATGTATATACACACCTAGACATATATAGGTGTGAAAGGAGCAGAAAAAACTACTTGCGCTAATGAAATAATTAACACCAATATAGTTACGCTTCTATCACACCTATATACTGTATGTCTAAGTGTGAAATACATATAAGTATGTGTGTATATATACCACTATACTCAAGTTCAGATGTTTTGCCTGCCTCCAAAAAACCCAAAAAAATGCCTGCAACAACACACCTGGGCGTTTTTTTTTACGTTAGCGTTTTTTTGGGCATTTTTTGGGGTTCTTTGGAGGCAGGCAAAACATCTGAACTTGTGTATAGTGGTATATATACCACTATACACAAGTTCAGATGTTTTTCCTGCCTCCAAAGAACCCAAAAAATGCCCAAAAAAACGCTTGCTACTAAACCGGCAATGTGTGAAAAGCGAGAAGCCACTAACCTGTTTTATAAGTGACAAAATACAAACAATCTTTTTTTTTTATGGTTCTGGACATGCTACAGAGCTGAAACTTCACAGGTACACTTTTTAGACCCCCCCAGATACTAAATCCAAAGAATTTTTTTTTTAATTTTTTTTTTAATTTTTTCAATAATTGGCTCTATCAAAAATTACAATTTTTAAGAACTTTTTTTGTGTGATTTTGTGTCTGGGGGGTCTAAAAGGTGTACCTGTGAAGTTTCAGCTCTGTAGCATGTCCAGAACCATAAAAAAAAAAGATTGTTTGTATTAGGTCAGTTATAGAACAGGTTGTTGGCTTCTCGCTTTCCACACCTTGCCGGTTTAGTAACAGGCGTTTTTTTGGGCATTTTTTGGGGTTCTTTGGAGGCAGGCAAAACATCTGAACTTGTGTATAGTGTTATATATACCACTATACACAAGTTCAGATGTTTTGCCTGCCTCCAAAGAACCCCAAAAAATGCCCAAAAAAATGCTAGCGTCAAAAAAAAAAAAAAAAAAATGCCCAGGTGTGTTGTTGCAAGCATTTTTTTGGGGTTTTTGGAGGCAGGCAAAACATCTTAACTTGTGTATAGTGGTATATATACACACATACTTATATGTATATTACACTTAGACATACAGTATATAGGTGTGATAGGAGCGTAACTATATTGGTGTTAATTATTTCATTAGCGCAAGTAGTTTTTTCTGCTCCTTTCACACCTATATATGTCTAGGTGTATATATACACATACATGGGGGTGTATATATACCCCCTATACACATGTTCAGATGTCATGTCTGACTCCAAACATGTGCTCAAAAGATCCCTATGGATTCCTGCAGCCAAAAAAATTCTGATGGCGGCGAAGCCATATTACTGCAGCGAAAGTGATTAGAAAATAGAAAATAGTTTTTCTCTATAGCGGTCACCCTGATATGGAAGGGTTTTGTCACCCTGCCATAGCAGTCACTGTCAGTTAACCCTACACTACACTACGGTCCCCTTACACTTAACACTTTCCCTACAGAAACTGAATAAATTAAAGCTAACTAAAGTGTAAAAGAGCACTCTAACTACACTAGATATCCCTTTCCTCACACTAAAAATTGCTAAATGACACTTTGTAACAGAAGTAACAGAACAGCATTCCACTCTCTTCCATGTCCCGTATAAGAATGCTAGGAATTTGGCGGGGGCTATCTTATATACTGAGGGGCGTATTCACTAATGATTGGTCTATGGACCCCCTAGTCACTCCAATCACATTCCTAGCATTCTCCTGCCCCCTCAATTGGCTTTTGCTAATGGTTCTGGTCCAATCATGGGCTTTTAAAGCCCATTTCCTGTCCCATTGCATTTTGGTCGGTTCTGGTTGCCGAATTCCGAACTTTTTGGGCAAAAAGTTCTAAATTCGGCCGAACCTCGAACAGCCAATGTTCGGGCCGAACCGATGGTCGACCCGAACCGTTCGATCATCCCTAATGGCAACCGCTTCTGTTCTGACGCTGATTGAGCCTCTGCTGAATCAGGGGTAGTGTGTCACCACAGACAATTTCTATACATCCCCAGAAGTTTGAGTTCCACCTACAACATAAGACAGATGCGTATGGGACCGTCAGAGCGAACCTGCGTGACATGCCCCCCAGCTTTGCCAACATTAAGCTGAAGCCCAGAGAATTAGTTGCCTGGCAGAAAGGAAAAATGTTGGCACTTAGATGGCGTGACAAAAAAGATGTCTGCCTGATGAGTACCATCCACAACACCGCCACTGTCATGGTACATACAAAAGGGGGAAAAGATGTTCTGAAACCGCAACTGGTCCTGGATTATAACAACACCATGGGAGGTGTGGACAGAGCTGACCAGGCCATGACTTTCTATCCGGCAATGCGGAAACAGCAGAAAAAATATTATAAAAAAATATTCAGGCACCTCCTGGAGCAGTGTTTGTGGAATGCCTTCATTCTCCTAAAAAAGAAGAGTGACAGGCCTGTGGTTCATGCAGACTTTGTGTGGAAAATTGCTGAGCTCATATTTCTCCAAGCACGACGACACCGGACAGAAAATCAGAAAGGAAACGCGGTACTACTGTCCAGACTGTGATGTTGGACTTTGCGCTGTACCCTGTTTCAAAATTTTCCACACCCGGGACGTTTATTGAAGCAATATGACCAGTAATATTGCATCCTTTTTGGGAAAAAAAAAATATATATTGCATCCTTGTTTGACAAAAAAAAATGTCAGTGTTTTTGATTACATTATTTACTATAATTTATTGAATAAAAAGTGTTATATTTTGGAAAAAAGTGTTATTATTATATTATTATTTTATAGTTATTTATTATATTATAATTTAGGATTTTGTGTTTCAAAATTTATCTTACCCGGGATGTTATAAAGAAGAACGCACAGTAAAAAGAAATCATATGTAAATAGTTGGTTTGGGCTGCTCATTCTCAAGAATTACATGCAAAATAATGGTACCGCTTTCAGCAACTAAAATCCGAAAATAATCATACCGCCAGGGAGGTTAATCACATCATTTTCAACAGACAAAAAGTGCTTTACTTCTGATTTTTGTTTGAATTCAGTGTCCGGTGCATCTTGTCACAGTGTCCAACAACAGTCAGTCAGCATTGATGGATTCCAGTTGCCCTGATACTGTTTTTCTATTGTGGCAAACAGAGGCATAACTCACAGTTCTCATGTACCATCAAAACAAGTAACTGTCAAGTTTGAGAACCAATACCTTGCTCATCGACTGAAGTTTGAGAACCAAGTTTGAGAACCAACACCTTGCTCATCGACTGAACTCTAATAAAACCTGGGACACTGCAAGTATTCTTCCTTTCCAACTCTTTTTTTTTATGCTTTATTGTCTCTTCATTGCTTGTAACATAATTTTTCTGCAAATATTTTATTTGCACCAATTTGACCTTATTTGACCTTCATTATTAAATCCAATTTAGAAAAGTGTTAAAACTGTCTTTAAAGCTTTAAATGCAAACTAAATAATCCATGTCTCTTGAAGAGCTACTATATACAATAAATCGTTAAACATACCTGTCTGCAGTGACAGTGTGTGTCACAGACATTTATTCTAAAATAATAGTTGATATTGCTAAGATTATGAGTTTCCTCCTTTCTGTCAATAGGTTGTGGTGGTAACTTAAAGGGTTAATGGTTTAATTACTGTAATGCAGTGGCAATCACTCTCAGGCTGCTGGCACCTAGATTGGGTTCCGCAAGCTGGAAAATCTTTGTGCCAGGTGTAGCTGAGAGTGGCATTGTTATTTGACAGCACAGTGTGAGATTGGCAAGTCCTTTGTCACAAGTTGGTGTGGAGGGCAGGGATCTGAGACCCACGTTCATCACAATCACATATAAAAAATTTAGAGTACTGAAGTTTTTCATGGTTTCACAGGTGCATGAAAGGCTTGACATATTGGGCATCTATTTATTCGGCGCAACCTTATCTTTTATGTTTACAAAAATTGGGAAATATGTTGCATTTTTGTGCCCTAAAATTAACTTTTGCATATTTTTTACTGAAATGTTCCACTTGATTAAATTGCAACTATCACCATATTATTCTTCAGGGTCTCTGTTTTCAAAAAAATATATGATGTTTTCAAGTTTTAAGTAGCCTTCAGGCCTAAAATGATTTGTTAAACCTATGTGCAAAAAAATACATGCTCTGGCAGCAAATCTACAACAAAGCTGCTCACAGCTTTAAGAAAGCTTTAGAAAAGTTTTGCAAAGGTCTTCTGTACACGCCGGTTTTAGAAAAGCTGTAACCTATGTGAACAAGGCCTACATTATAGGCAGCCTTGTCCCCACCTAGTTTCAAGGGACCAAAAGTGGCAGGTCCCTTTATTTTTTTATGCGCCTGCTTACAGTATGTCAAATCTTTTTAAAAATATTCTAGTCCTGCAAATGAGCATATGTAACCAAATGTGTAGTAAGAAAAAATATCTTTTTAATCATTAGTTCCCTTGGTACTGGTATTTAGTTCTCACATATGAAAAACCTTTTCTCCACTGCACTGGTTTTTATCTTCTGTACTAACTACTAACAGAGAGGAGTATCTACAGTATTCCAAAGGAAAGACTTCAAATGGATTTCTGCATTGTTATAATGCACCACAGGTCAGCACTGAATGTCAGTGTTTAAGTGATGACAATTACACTGTGGTAGAGTCACTAAAAGATTGCTTCATAAGAAAATGTACTTACTGGAAAAAATCACTAAAATAGGTGATTGGGACTAAAGCCAGAATTATTGCTCCCATAGCAATGGGTTTCTCTTTAATAAGCTGGCTTTAAGCAGAAAGAAAATGTAAAAGCATTGCTCTCAGTACACTTGAATGGTTATATTTAAATAAATGTGATTTGAATTCTTCAACACTATTGTTTTTTTCTTTTTTGGAGGTAGACATTACAAGTTTAACTTTATTGCCTATTTTTGCATTATTCCAAAAGTTAAGGAATTCATTGAGGTTTTTTTGAGGTGCTATGAGATTACAGACTAGTATGTAAAAAATGTAAACAGTATCTTATTAGTGCAATTTAAAATCTTTATATAAGCAACTTAGAACTATTGGCAACATTACATATAAATATATATTTGCGTGCAGCTCATATAGCTCCATATATCTGCCCTGTATTGTCCACTAGCTAATCAGGTTTATGCATTTCCAAGTTCCCAAGCACAGGTCCCTGGCACAAGACCGCTGTCTCAACAGGTTTTGTTCTTGCTCACTTCCACTACTTTTTGTGGTCTGGATTTTCCCTTTTTTCCTATCCTATCTTCCCTGGAAACATTTTTAATCAGTGACTACAGAACTTCCAAACCTACGCTTAGTGCTTATATAAGTGATTGAAATACCTTACAGGCTGGGAAGGGGTTAACTGGGTTCGGAACTTCTTTCCTGGACTTTTTGGGTCCTGCCTTCCTTCCCTGTGCTTATTTGTAGAGGGGGAAAGCTGGGTCTAGAGCTCTTGAGCCGCTGGCGCACATGGGACACCAAAGAGAGGTTGTTGCGCTTTGTATTCCCACAAAATACCAGAGCATCTGACAAGCTGTTGGAGGACACCAGTTATGGACTCACACCTTCTAAGGTACTCCTTTGCAGTCTCAGCTAGTAAATGAGAGAAGTAATGGCATTTCAGTTGTTTGTACAGTACTCAAGAGACTTTTCAGTAAAAGCTTTAAAACCTTCTAAGCCTGGTCTGAAGTTATTCAAGGGGTGCATGGTAACATATGACGTATCAGAAGAAAAGGACCTGTAAAGTACATATGGGGTACGAAGTAAGGCCCCTACAAAAGGTACACTCAGCAAGAGTGGGAGTTACAAAGCAGTTACCACGGGTAACCAAGAACTGGTGAGGAATGTATAAGTAGCCGGTCTTAAAGCGTTGTACCTGGAGTAGGTGACAGGTCCTCCGATAATGAGGGAGTTGGTGATCTGGCTCCCCCCCCAGTGGTCAGTTCCCCAAAATAAATCGGGACCAAACCAATGGGACAGAGATCCCACAGCCTAGCCAAATGGTATGGGAGAGTGAAGGAGGAGAGTGAAGTTAAGTTAGAGCATACATGAGGTTCATGCTAGGTGTCTGGTGGGACCCCATTCTGTTACTGGGAGTGAGGTAGTAGAGGTACGTTGGACTGGGGGAGAGGGCAGGGGCTCAGCAGTGTCCCTAAATGCAACTATCTTTGAGGGTGTGTGGGTAAAAGTGTGCAGTAACACGTGACAACATGTTTTGCAGCATGTGAACGGAGAAAGATACCCCCACATGAAGGGTGAGTAGGCACTGCCCACAAACTTAAAATTATTGAAGATATTATTTACATGTACTGTATATTGATGTTTACTCATTTTAATTCCATCTTAATGCTATACATTTTTACCCATATTCCCTCAGGAAGCATATAACTGTGAAACACGTTACGAAAGTGATTAGTATCCTAATTTTACAACATGACATCTTTACAGTTTCAGTTTCCAAACATTTTACTATATTGTGGCTACTGCTTTTTAGTAGCCCCCATTTCCAGTGTTGCGATTGTTGTCTAGAACTCAGCAGATAGGTGAAAACGGTGTTTATAGAACCATGGTTTGAAAAATAAGTGCACCTTTTTTAAAACTAGGGGTGTGAGTTATGCATTCATGAATTAAGTAATAATTAAATATATTCCCGCCTTCAGACTGTGCTTGTATTAGGGCAGCACAATCACATTAAAATAACTCCACTAAAAGCATGTTGCAACACATGTCCACTGCTTACTGACAAGAGTTGATAGTTGGGATAGTTGGTAAGAGAAAAACTCTCCAAAGTGAGTGAAATACCCTCTTATACACCTGTCTCTGGAATAAGTATATCCATTGGAAAATTCTCCCTATATTCTTGTTGTAGTGATAACTCAAATTTGTCAAAATGTCATCCACAGGCACTAGACTCAACCTAATGGTCATGGATTATATTTTAATCTTCTGGTACCTCTGGTACCCTTATTTCCACATTTCTCTCTTAATATTGCGTCCCATCTTGCTATCCAAATGGAACGCATACACCTTTAAGGGCAATGACGTCATCGCCGGGCGCCGCTATGAGCGGCTATTTCAATCGCCGGCTTTCTCTCACTCATTGCTCGTTCAAACCGCATGTTGCCTTGTCTTGTCCAATGCTGCCGGAGCTTCAAGCTATTTCCCTTGCCTGAACAAGACCGGAACCTCGCTACCGATCCAGTATCTCGCTACCGGATTACTCCATTACTCTTGGACCTTGCTACTACTAACCCATCTATTGATAAGTACCCCGCAGGGGATTCCTTCCTCAACCTAACTTTCACTATCTACTACTGCATACTAAAGGGACTATTACTATCTAAGCTATTTCTATCATCTGCATAGATTGCTAGCTCTTGGGACTACCATCACCTATCATTGCACTAGGTTACTTTCTCTTGCATACTTCATCTGCTGTCCCCTACCACCTGTTACTATACATGATTGCTAAAACCTATCTGCATACTATCATCACCTACCACTCTCCTGAATACTACTACTAAGTGCTCACCATTCTATTGCCTGTCTCTCACCTCTATTCTATCATATACATTCTATCACTCCAGGAACATCATATTGAGTGTATGTATATTTTCATAACAGGCTGTACACAGTGATGAAGTCCTGAGAGTTGGATATGTTGTTCAACACATTCTCTACAAGACTACTGAGTGTAATAATTCTGCAGCTGCAAATCCATTCACTAACAAAAAACGCATGAGCGTTACAGATTGAACGAGCCTGAAAAAATATGGATTCAGCAGAATTACCCACTCAAGTAATGCAATTAAAACAACAAGTAGATGCATTGATACTTGCTCTTACAGAGGTAAAAAATGAAAATCAGGCTTTAAGACAGCAGGTTGGCCGTCTTGCGCAGCTCTCTGCTGCTCAGCCCCGTGAGCCTAAGATAAACCCTCCTCTAGTGTTTACTGGTGATCGGAGTAAATTTCGTGAATTTAAAAACGCATGTCGATTGCTATTCTTGTTGAAACCTCATACCTACCCCACTGACCAAATCAAAGTCTGTACCACTATTTCCTATCTGACGGGTGATCCCCGGGCCTGGGCAGACTCTCTCTTTGAGAAAGATGACCCACTTCTTAACTCCTATCCTTTATTCCTAGCGCAACTCGCTAGTTTATATGAAGACCCCAATAGGCAGAGTACTGCTGATACCCAATTGAGGGCTTTAAAACAAGGAAGGAGACCTGTTGAGGACTTCGTGGCAGATTTCAAAAGATGGTCCCTTGATTCAGGGTGGAATGACACATCCTTGCGAACGCAGTTCAGACTCGGCCTATCAGAAGCCGTTAAAGACGAGCTCGCCCGAGCGGATTTACCTGACACCTTGGATGGCCTGATACAGACCAGTATCAATATTGACAGACGACTGCGAGAAAGAAAGGCTGAGAAGATGGGATTGCCATTGTCCAGTCCTTCTCGGATGTCGCCTGTTAACCCTACTCCTATGGAGGTAGGAATGATACGCCCACCTTTGACTTTTTCCGAACGTGCCAGGAGGAAAACCGAACATCTCTGCATGTACTGCGCATCCCCGGATCATTTGATAAACAGCTGTCCCCTTGTCCGCAAAAAAGAGGGTGAGTGTTCAAATGTCTTGCTAGGGGGACTAACAACTTCATTTTCTAATCCTTATCTTTTTATTCATTTGACATTGCAGTGGGACCAAACTAGGATCACCACCAAGGCTATGGTCGACACAGGATCTTGTGGGAACTACATTGATACTTGTTTTGTTACCTTAAATAAAATACCTATTATTTCAAAACTTAAACATGTCTCTGTTAGTTTCATTAACGGTATTCCGTTATCCTCTGGTCCCATCACTAATCAGACACAGGCACTCCTTGTCACTGCTGACGGGTCTCATGTGGAGACCACCACTTTTGATGTACTGACCTCACCACATTTTCCCATTATTTTTGGACTTCCCTGGTTACACATACATCAACCAATCATCGATTGGAAAACAAGAACTCTAACCTTCTCTTCTCACTACTGCGAAACCACGTGTAATCTCTCATCACATGGAAGGATCCTGTCTGTGGTGTCGGATGAGATTATACCAATATGTTATCAGGATTTGTCGGAAGTCTTCCTTGAGAAAAACTCTCAAGTGTTGCCTCCCCATAGGGACTATGATTGTTGTATCGATCTACTCCCTAATAGCAAATTGCCTTTCGGTCACGTTTATCCTCTTTCACAGGATGAACTCTCTCATCTCAAGGAATACTTGGATGAAAATTTGGCGAAAGGATTCATCAGACCTTCTACTTCCTCCACTGCTGCAGGACTCTTCTTTGTCCGCAATAAAGATTCAAGTCTCAGGCCTATTATTGATTTCAGACAATTAAATACCATTACAATAAAGGATCGTTATCCTTTACCTCTTATTCCTGAACTTATAGAACGGGTGCGCGGAGCTTCCTACTTTTCGAAATTGGACCTAAAAGGGGCATACAACTTGACAACTCGAATCCGTGACGGGGATGAATGGAAGACAGCATTCAGAACCAGATACGGACTGTTTGAGTACATCGTGATGCCATTTGGGTTGTGTAATGCTCCCGTAGCCTTCCAACGATTTATAAATGACATATTCAGAGACTTGCTTGATGTTTGTGTTGTAGTATATCTGGACGATATACTTATTTATTCTCATTCCTTATATGAACACATAAAACATGTAAGACTCGTGTTGTCAAGACTACTTGCACATAAATTATATGTTAAATCAAAAAAATGTTTATTTCATAAAGAGGAAGTACTATTCCTAGGATACATTATATCCAAAAATGGAATCAAAATGGACATGAGCAAAATATCCTGTATTCTAGATTGGCCTGTGCCAACAACTCGCAAAGCATTACAAAGATTCCTCGGATTCTCTAACTACTATAGAAAGTTCATCAAGAACTTCTCTGCTATTGTGAGACCTCTCACACAACTCACAAGTACAAAAAACAATTCAAATGGTCAGAAGAAGCAAATGGAGCTTTCTGCTTGTTGAAATCAAGCTTTACTTCTGCTCCCATACTACGCCATCCAGACCCATCCCTTCAATATATTTTGGAGGTAGATGCGTCAAATATGGCAGTAGGAGCAGTTCTCTCACAACGACCAACAAGCACTTCACCACTTCACCCAGTTGCTTTCTTCTCAAAGTCACTAAGCAGCCCCGAGGTGAATTACCCAGTGGGTGAAAAAGAGTTACTAGCCATAAAACTGGCATTAGAGAATTGGCGACAACTACTTGAGGGTACTCGATTGCCAATCCTTATATACACAGATCACAAAAACCTTCAATACCTTCAGACTAATAGAACTCTTTCCCACCGGCAGGTACGATGGTCATTATTCTTTTTGAGATTTAATTTTCTAGTGACCTATACACCTGCAGACAAAAATAAAAAAGCGGATGCGCTTTCACGATTAACCGAAGATAGCTACGCCGAGGTTCCCTCAGTTCCTATAATACCCTATGAACGTATTGTCGGTGTTGTCCGTTCCCTGAAGGAAGAGATTTTGCACAGCATAGGACTGGATTCACCTCCACCACAACTAAATGCTGATGCAGAAGGCTTCCTCTATTACAACGATAAACTATACATACCCCCTACTATGCGAACCAAGATCTTGGAATTGTCGCATGATGTACCTATGGCAGGACATATGGGTATGACTAAAACATTCAATTTACTTACTAGGCAATTTTGGTGGCCTGACATGAAGACGACCGTACAAAAGTTCGTTTCATCTTGTGACATCTGTGCAAGGTCCAAAATTGACACTACAAAACCATCGGGTCTACTTTGTAGTTTACCAATACCCCAGGTTCCATGGGAAGTGGTGTCCTTAGACTTTATTGTAGAACTACCACCTTCCAAAGGATTCAACACCATTTTAGTGTCAGTGGACCATCTGACAAAGATGGCACATTTCATTCCTATCCGAAGACTACCTTCATCCAAGCAAACAGCGGAATTACTTGTGAAACATGTCTTTAAGTTACATGGTATTCCAAAAACACTTCTGTCTGACCGTGGTTCACAGTTTATCTCAAAGTTTTGGCAAGCTCTATGTCAGATTCTACAAATAGAGCGAAAACTTACTTCTCCTTACCACCCTCAGACCAACGGACAGACAGAAAGAGTCAACCAGTGCATTGAGCAATATCTACGTTGCTATACTTCATATCTACAGGACGATTGGGTGGACCTCCTCCCGCTGGCGGAATTCGCCTATAACAACGCGACCCACAGCACTACTAAACAAAGTCCATTCTACTTAAACTATGGGTTTCATCCCACACTTCTTCCACCACGTATCTTGCCATCAAGTAATCCAGTGGCCTCTGATTATCTTACCCAAATAAAGGATTCCCTGGGTTTACTCAACACCACCATCTCACATGCCCATAGCCAACAAAAGAGGTACTACGACCTTCGTAGAAAACACTCTCCCCAATATGCCATTGGGGATCTTGTTTGGCTTTCTACAAAAAATTTGAGATTAAAGATCCCTAGTAAAAAACTTGGACCTTTATTCCTGGGACCTTTCCCAATAAAGAAGTTTATTGGAAAAGCTGCAGTACAACTCACATTACCAACAGACCTCAAGATACATCCCATCTTCCATGTGTCTCTACTAAAGCCCCATGTTCCTAACCAAGGAATAAGGCCTACCATCTCACCTCCACCTCCTGTACAAGTTGAAGGCGGAGAAGATTTGAGATAAAGGAGATTCTGGATTCTCGTATCCATAGAAGAAGACTCCAATATCTAGTACGATGGAAGAACTATGGGCCCCAAGACGACACCTGGCTGGATACCTCCGATATACATGCCCCTAGACTGATTCGCAATTTCCACTCGAAATACCCGGAAAAACCAGTTCTAGAGGCCTTCCGGAGCCGGCCTTAAGGGGGGGGGGGTACTGTAATGTTCTGGTACCTCTGGTACCCTTATTTCCACATTTCTCTCTTAATATTGCATCCCATCTTGCTATCCAAATGGAACGCATACACCTTTAAGGGCAATGACGTCATCGCCGGGCGCCGCTATGAGCGGCTATTTCAATCGCCGGCTTTCTCTCACTCATTGCTCATTCAAACCGCATGTTGCCTTGTCTTGTCCAATGCTGCCAGAGCTTCAAGCTATTCCCCTTGCCTGAACAAGACCGGAACCTCGCTACCGATCCAGTATCTCGCTACCGGATTACTCCATTACTCTTGGACCTTGCTACTACTAACCCATCTATTGATAAGTACCCCGCAGGGGATTCCTTCCTCAACCTAACTTTCACTATCTACTACTGCATACTAAAGGGACTATTACTATCTAAGCTATTTCTATCATCTGCATAGATTGCTAGCTCTTGGGACTACCATCACCTATCATTGCACTAGGTTACTCTCTCTTGCATACTTCATCTGCTGTCCCCTACCACCTGTTACTATACATGATTGCTAAAAATCTGCATACTATCATCACCTACCACTCTCCTGAATACTACTACTAAGTGCTCACCATTCTATTGCCTGTCTCTCACCTCTATTCTATCATATACATTCTATCACTCCAGGAACATCATATTGAGTGTATATATATTTGCATAACAGGCTGTACACAGTGATGAAGTCCTGAGAGTTGGATATGTTGTTAAACACATTCTCTACAAGACTACTGAGTGTAATAATTCTGCAGCTGCAAATCCATTCACTAACAAAAAACGCATGAGCGTTACATATATGGGCTCCAGGGCCAATACAAACATGCTGCAATCTGGACTACTGTGTGTTGAGAAGAATGTATTACAACCCCTGAAAAAAAAGTATGGAATCATCACGTTTGGAAAATGTTCATTCAATTATTTAATTGTGTAGAAAAAAAAAACGAATCACAGACATGCCTCAAAACTAACATTTTTAACATTCCAACCAGGCCCATATTGGCTAATCGGGAGAACCGGGACTTTTCCCCGTGGGCCGGTCGGTCCACTGGGTTGCCTTAGATTTTAAAATGGCGCCTCCCGGCGACAACATGTCACCGCGCATGAGCCGCCACCGCCACTCGGGAAAGGCCTACACGTTCGGCTATTCCCGGGAATAGCCAAAAGTAT
Source organism: Pelophylax lessonae (assembly GCF_965119305.1). NCBI lineage: Eukaryota > Metazoa > Chordata > Amphibia > Anura > Ranidae > Pelophylax > Pelophylax lessonae. The sequence continues at coordinate 298,967,591 of NC_138770.1, forward strand.
ACGAGCTTTTCAGAGCGGCGGCACATGTGTACTGACGTGTTTGCCCCGGGCGGCGCCATTTTTAAATCTATGGTGCCTCAGGAACAGGTGAGACTCCTTCACACCCGCACTACCTGCCATTATGCGGGGCTGCAGGCATACAACAAGAGATGCAGTGCTGCCGGCATGGTACACCTGTACCATGCCGGCAGCACTGCATCTCCTGTAGTATGCCTGCAGCCCTGCATTCTCCTGTACCATGCCTGCAGCCCCGCATTCCCCTGTACCATGCCCATAGCCCTGCATTCCCCAGTACCATGCCCGCAGCCCTGCATTCCCCTGTACCATGCCCGTAGCCCCGCATTCTCCTGTACCATGCCCGCAGCCCCGCATTCTCCTGTACCATGCCCGCAGCCCCGCATTCTCCTGTACCATGCCCGTAGCCCCGCATTCTCCTGTACCATGTCCACAGCCCCGCATTCTCCTGTACTTTGCCCGCAGCCCTGCATTCTCCTGTAACATGTCCGCAGCCCTGCATTCTCCTGTACTATGTCCACAGCCTTGCATTCTCCTTTACTATGCCCGCAGCCCTGCATTCTCCTGTACCATACCATGTCCACAGCCCTGCATTCTACTGTACAATGCCCACAGCCCCGCATTCTCCTGTACCATGTCCACTGCCCTGCATGCTCCTGTACCATGCCCTCAGCCCTGCATTCTCCTGTACCATGCCCGTAGCCCTGCATTCCCCTGTACCATGCCCGCAGCCCCCAATTCCCCTGTACCATGCCCACAGCCCCGCATTCCCCTGTGCCATGCCTGCAGCCCTGCATTCTCCTGTACCATGTCTGAAGCCCTGCATTCTCCTGTACCCTGTCCGCAGCCCTGAATTCCCCTGTACTATGCCCGCAGCCCTGCATTCTCCTGTACCATACCATGTCCGCAGCCCTGCATTCTCCTATACAATGCCCCCAGCCCTGCATTCTTCTGTACCATGTTCACTGCCCTGCATTCTCCTGTACCATGTCCGCAGCTCTGCATTCTGGTGTACCATGCCTGCAGCCCTGCATTCTCCTGTACCATGTCCGCAGCCATTGCAAGCTTATATTCTGAGGTTTTAATTACATTATTTTAATATAGTCAGTCGTGAACTAAAGTGGGCCAGTCTAAGGCATGAAACTGCAGGGCTGAAAATGAGTCCCACTCCGGCCCTGATTCCAACATTCTGGCTTTAAGAAACACTTAAAAAAAATAAAAGAAAGAAAACTGTAGTCAATTGCAACTGTTTTTGCAGATCAAGCAGAGGAAAACAAAATGTTCCTCATTTGTTTTGTTGTGTATTTTATGTTTCCAGGGCATCTTGCTTTAAGCTTCCTATCTTGATGCTTTGATTTCTTCCTTGGTCTACCAGTAGGCTTCCCTTTAACAACCTTCCCATTTGATTTTTTACTTGGTCCAGGTTTTAGACACAGCTGACTGGGAATAACCAATATCTTTTGCAACATTTCCTGATGATTTACCTTCTTAAAGAAGTTATTTTTTAACTGCAGACTAATTAGCAGATGTAATCTGATGCAGATGTTTGTTTTAAAACTGCAAAGTACATGGGGATTTCATAATATTTTCCTTAGAATTGAGTGATTCCATATTGTTTTTCATTGTTTAATCTGCAAAAACAGTTGCAATTGACTACAGTTTCCTTTCTTTTTTTCTTTTTAAGTGTTTCCTAGAGCCAGAAGGTTGGAATGTTATGTGAAAATTGTTTTGAGGCATGTCTGTGATTAGTTTTATTCTACAAAATTAAACAATTGAATGAATATTTTCCAAGAGTGGTGATTCCATAATTTTTGCCAGGGGTTGTACTTCCTGGAGGTGGACCACTGTGCTCTCAAGGAGCTTGCCTGTTCTGTTGCAAGTGTCCTAATCTCATAAAATTAAAAACAGCGTGGAGCACCTATATTTTTGGAAAACATTTCTCTTTGAATTCTTTATCCACATTTAGACCTGAACTTTACCTTCAAAAGTTTGGGTTTCTAGTCTGAAATTAGGCAGCTATAGTCTAGGTTTTTTTATTGCTTCTGTAAACTACCAATCACCTTGTACTAATCTGTAATAGAAAGAAACAAAAAGTTTAAAGTCTATCCTGGGTAGCTACCATGGCTGCCTCAATAGTTACAGTGGAGGAGTAAGTGTAACCTCTCAGAGATGGAAATGTGATATTACCAGGACTAGTTAGTTAAAAAAAGGGATAAAGCCTAAAAAAAGAAAAAGGAAACTGTATGTATCTACCTCATCTAATGATAGGTAAATTGCTATATGTTCAGTTTTAAAATGTATGTTTTTGGGTTAAGGTATGTTTATACTGTATATATACTTTGTGTGTATATATGTATATATATATATATATATATATATATATATATATATATATATATATATATATATATATATATATATATATATATATATATATATATTATAGGTAGATAGGAATAGCCCATTAAAAGAAACAAAAACAGTTTTTGCTGCAATACCTCTCTTCAGTCCAAGGGAGCCCTGCCCGGTCAATGATGTCAAAAGGGGACAGGGTCATCCAGCAACATCAGCGGGTGGCCCCACTCCTTCATTTATTTTTTTCTTATTTTTTTTATACGGGTTGGCAGGGCAGGGTTTATCAAGATTGATCTACACCGGGGGACGGGGGCAATTTTTATTCTTACATTTTTTTTATTAAAGGACTTTTTAAAAACTGGCTCCTGTTATTGTTTACACTACTCTTTTTTTGTGAATGAGTAGGGGTACTATATACCCCATACTCATTCACATAGGGGGGGCAGGATCTGGTGTCCCCCTTGTTAAAGAGGGCTTCCAGATTCCAATAAGCCCCCCCCCCACCCCCAGACCCACACAACCACTTAGCCAGGGCTGTCAGAAAGAGGGCCTTGTCCTCGTCAACATGGGGACAAGGTGCTTTGGGGGGAGCCTCCCTACTCCAAAGAACCCCCCATGTTGAGGACATGTTATCCGAGCATGCAGCCTAGCAGGCCAGGAAAGGGGGGATGAGCAAGGGCACTTGAACCATACCCTGCCACATGCCCCCAACATGGGGGGGTGCTTTGGTGCAAAGACATGCTGGTATTTTAATTGGGTCTTGTCTAAATTAGCCCTAGTATGGGTATTTATGAATAGGATTTAGGGGCCTTAGATTGTAAGTTCCTTTTGGGCAGGGGCTGATGTTGGACCCCCTTTTGCCTTCGGGAACTGCTTTATACTTCTTGGCATAGATTCAACAAGGTGTTGGAAACATTCCTCAGCAATTTTTGTCCATATTGACATAATAGCATTACGCAATTGCGGCAGATTTGTCGGCTGCACATCCATTAGGCAAATATCCTGTTCCACCACATCTCAAAGGTGCTTTATTGGATTGAGATCTAGTGACTGTGGAGGCAATTGGAGTACAGTGAATTAATTGTCATGTTCAGGAAACCAGTGTTTGAGATTATTTGAGCTTTGTGACATGGTGCATTATCCTGCTGGAAGGAGCCATCAGAAGATGGGTACATTGTAGTCATACACGGGTAGACATAGTCCGCAACAATACTCAGGTAAGCTGTGGCATTTGAACAATGCTGAATAGGGTACTAAATAGGTACTAAGGGGCCCAAAGTGTGCCAAGAAAATATCCTCCACACAGATACATCACCACCACCAGCCTGAACCATTGAAACAAGGCAGGATGGATCTTTGCTTTCATGTTGTTTACTGCAAATTCTGACCCCACCATCTGAATGTCAAAGCTGAAATCTAGACACATCAGAAGAGACCGTGTTTTTCCAATCTTCTATTGTCCAAGTTTGTTGAGTCTGTGTGAATTGTAGCCTCAATTTCCTGTTCTTAGCTGACAGTAGTGGCACCCGGTGTGGTCTTCTGCTGCCGTAGCCCATCTGCTTCAAGGTTCGATGTGTTGTGCATTCAGGGATTGTATTCTACACACCTTGGTTGTAACGAGTGGTTATTTGAGTTAATGTTACCTTTCTATTATCTCAAACAAGCCTGCCCAGTCTCCTCTGCCCTCTGACATCAAGGCATTTTTGTCCATACAACCGCATGCTCACTGGATATTTTCTCTTTTTTGGACCATTCTCTGTAAACCCTAGAGATGGTTGTGAGTGAAAATCCCAGTAGATCAGCAGTTTTTGAAATACTCAGACCAGCCCGTCTGGCACCCACAGCCATGCCATGTTCAAAGTCACTTAAATCCTCTTTCTTCCCAATTCTGATTTTCGGTTTGATCTTCAACAAGTCGTCTTCACCATGTCTAGATGCCTAACTGCATTTAGTTGCTGCCATGTGATTGGCTGAATAGCAATTTGTGTTACCATGCAATTAAACAGGTGTACCTAATAAAGTGGCTGGTAGTGTATATGTGAAGCGCTGTGTAAATTGATGGCACTATATAAGTACCTATAATAAATAAATGACTGCCACATCACTTCTCAACCATGCTCAGCCTATATAGTAACAGGTGTGTTTTTATGCTTGAAATCAGCCATTTCCATATGAAGGATTGCAGCTTATGTCCTTGCTGTTATATGGTATGTATACAGTAAGAGCCTTTCCAGTTCATCTTCAGACAAAGATACCCTCTGGGGCTTCAAGAAAACAATATCATAGCAGGTACAACAAAGAAAGCACTGACCTGAAGCTGTCTTTGATTCTGTGGCTATAGTGCTCAAGACTTGAATACATGAATTCCAAAATATAAAAAAGAAAGCAAAAATGTTACCATTGATATTATCAGTATTCAATTCACGCAGTTTTGTTCCTACACGAGATCAACATTTTCTTGAAACTTGGTTTGGTGGCATGTTGTTTTCAGTTAGTATCATATTTTCTAATTTACGTATTTTAATGTCCCAAATTTTTGTTTATTCTATCCGGAGAATCTGTTGTATGCAACAGATGACCAAAGAGAGCTGGTAGTAGAAGATGATATGAGAATCTATGGTTCATAAAAATGAGAAACCAAAGCCTTTGTTTATAGATTAGTACCAGTCTCAGCAACATTCTGTTCTAGCATTTCCCATTGTTGTTCCATTGCAATTGCAGATTCGGAGGCTTGGAGTTAAATATTGTCACACATTTATAGAAAAGCTTTTTATCTGCTGAATCCCTGATGTGACACATTTTACTACAAGAGTAAAAATAACCAGCATATTTCTCTGTATACACTCTGTGACCATGCAAGCTCAGAACAGTTGAGAAGAAGCCTTGCCAGCACAGTCACTGATGGGTTCTTGCTTACAGCCAGTTGAGTAGCATTGGACTGTAACAGTTGGCAGTGAGTGCACTGGTAGCAGGTGGGATCATACCACAGATATATTGAACATAAATTTGAGGGTGGTCTCAGCAGGAGTGCAAAATCTGGTGCAGCTGTCACTGTCCATGGGAGCCAATCAGTTGCTAACTTCAGCTTGTTCAATTAAAGTGGTAGTAAAGTTTGCTTTTTGATTTTTACCTACAGGTAGGCCTATAATAAGGCTTAACTGTAGTTAAAATGAATATCTCCTAAATGGGCTCCATTACCCTTAATGTAGTCGGTGACGTCACAGGCACATGCGCTCTGGAGGTCCGGCATACTGCGCCCGACCTTCAGAGCTTTGTGCTGGAGCCAAGGGCTCCTGCACACATGCGTGAGAGTTACGCCGGCCAATTATACATCTGGAGCCCGCGAACCTGGAAGAAAGATCAGGGGAAGATGGAAGCTATGTCAGCAGTGACTGCGCGCTGTTGGAGGGCTTCGTTCTAAGGTAAGCATTTCATAATATGCTAGTATGCGATGCATGCTTGCATTTTATGCAATTGCCTTACAGGTTAAACTACCATGGCTTACTACCGCCTTAAGCTTTGACAATAAAACCTGGAAGCTGATTGGTTCCTATCAAGAGCTGCACCAGATTTTGCACGCTCTAATTTAGGTTTACCCACCCCCTGTGTGCTCCTAGATTGATTTGGTAGGGTGATGAGGTATTCCATAAAATAGCTATTAGTAGCTCTGGGGCTAAGGGACAGGCATTGTTGCATCTGGCAGGGAGTCACACAGACAAAGTTGTTCTCATGAAGGGGTTAGCAGGACCTATGGTGAGGGTGTTGAACATCTTGCCTGGAGAGACTGACAATGACAGAATGACAGTATACAGTAGGTAGGCACAGGCGTTTGTTGAGGAAAAGAGTTGTCATACAGCTTAGGCAGGTATAAGCAGTGGTGGGATTCAAAAATTTTAGTAACCAGTTCCGACTTTCAGTAAAGGTGTCTGATCTGTCCGCTGAAATGTCGCAGTTCCGCTAAAAATCGCAGATCGCCGCCATTACTATTAAAAAAATAAATAAAAATGACATAGATCTTTCCCCTAGTTTGTAGACGTGATCATTTTGCGCAAACCAATCAAAATATGCTTATTAGGATTTTTTTAACCAAAAAGATTTAGCAGAAAATAAATTGGCCTAAAATGATAAAAAAATTGATTTGTGTGAGTTTCACCTTAGGGGTCTCATCATCCTCATCGGGCAGCAGTAGGTCCCCCGGGACTCTCTGTAGGTAAAGAGCTCCTGGTGGTAGATAGCCACGGAGAAGCCTTAAGGTGAGAAGGAGTCCCTGTCCCCAGGGGAGAAGGGGGTCAGTGTCCCCAGGGGAGAAGGGGTCCCTGTCCCCAGGTGAGAAGGGGTCCCTACCCCCAGGGGAGATAGTGTGGGGGATGGGATGGTGTATGGGGGATATGGGGTCATGTCACTCACCTTTACCAAGCTGCAGGACACTCATCCACAGTCACCTGGGCTCCCTTCAGCAGCAGCATGGATGGGCAATCAGCTCCGAGGACGACCTGTGTATGACAGGGGGAGGAGGGGGGCTGGCCTTGCAGACAACCCTGCTGTGTCCTCCGGCTCTCCTAGTGCACCTGTGTGCTTAAAGTTAATTTGCGCGGGAGCCGACTAGGGGGGAGTTGGGGGGAGGGAGGTCGGGACTCTGGCTGAGGAGGAGACTGTGCTGAGTGGAGCAGGAGAGAGGGAGCAGGAGAGAGGCACCCAGAGACAGCTGAACGCACGTCCGGGGAACTCAAGGCAAGGAGCAGCCAGTGCAGTGGAGCAGGAAGCTTTGCTATCCACCCCCAGAGATGGCTCTTTAATTAGGCGGCCACAAGGTTTAAAGCAACTGCCTAATTAAAGAGCCGTCTCTGCCGCCCCTCTCAAATTGCTGCCTGGATCTCCGATTTGCACCGGCTCCACGAACTTGTAAAATGTTAGTAACAGGTTCAGTATAACCGGTGCGAACCGGCTGAATCCCACCACTGGGTATAAGCATGTGGAGGGCCTTGAAATGTGTGGTTAGAGTGTTAAGGGCATTGCCAGGTGTGGGTAGTGTTGATGGTAAATGTGGCACTAGAGCAGATAGGGGCCTTGCCAGGAATGACTGATAATTATAGTATAGATTGATAGCCTCAGCTCTGTTCCTGTAATCTGTGTGGAGAAACGTAGGGGGGGGGGGTGTCCCTTTACTCCAATCAACTGTCAGAGCTGTCCTCACTGAGCTCGGCAGAGTGTAACTTCAGCTCTCCGTCCCCTTCTTTCTGACAGGTCAGACAAGCTTTATAAATTCCAGACTTTGATCAGATGTAGAGAAGAGAAGTCTGCAGATAAACATGTACATCTTATGTAGAATGATTTATTTTATTTTTGTGTATCACCTAAGGCCACTTACTTCATTGGGTATATCTAAGGTTTTACAACCATTTTAAGACACACATATGCTGTTTTTCTTTTTTTTTTTTTTTTTTCAAGGGCAAGCATTTATCTCCTTACGTGTATCATGGTATTGCTGCACTTGATGTCTGTAGCATTAACCTTTCTATAGAGGTGGGGCGGTGGTGTTTATTGAGCACACTCTTTTTGCATTTTTTTTTCTACTTTTTTAATGATTTGGTGCAGAGCTGCCAAAAAAGAGAGCTCACAAAGTGTGCTATCAAACTATGGTGTCACTGGTCAAATTAGCTGTAATGCCTCGTACACACGATCAGATAATCGTACTAAAAAAATCACTTTCAAATTGATTGCACGATAATCTGATCGTTAGTACACAGCTTTCAACAGCTAATCACCACATTTGGGCCAAAAAAATCCAAAGGGACAAACACAAAAACCTTTGTCGTACGGTAGCCTAGTGAACAACAATCGTTTAATCAGTACAGCATGTGCCTAATAAAAATCGATAGACAAAGAGCACACATGATCAGAAACACGAAAATAACCCAGAAAAAGCCTGGCTGCCATTGATTTTTTTTTTGCACCATCCGATAAGTAGCTACACAACCAGGAAGCTTTTCCAGAATCGTACAAAAAAAGCATACGTTTAGTACGCATTGTTGAATTCGATATTAGTATCATGCAACAAAATGCAAACGATCATCCGACTATCTGATCGTGTGTACGAGGCATAAATCTTTAGGAAGAAGTTTTTCTGTGGCTTCATATTCTACAATTAGCCCCGGTTCACACTGAATGCAAATTTGAAATTGTGCTGCTTCACATGAAGTAGCACAGTTTCAAAGCCACAGTTCAGTGTGATTTTTAGGTGCGACTTGCCCAACATCTGTGCAACTTCATTGCACAGATGTCTATGCAAGTTGCACCTTAAATTACAAAAAAAAAAACTTTTTTTAAAATCAGTGCAACACAGCAAAGTCGGAGTGGCACTGATTTGAATGGTTCCATTGCCGAAAATAGGGTGCAGCTTGTTATGCAATTTGGAATTGTCTAATTGCATGACATGTTGCACCGGTGTGAAAGGGGGCCTAGGCCTGTTGGCTGCTTGATGAAACACCTGTGCCACTGCTAAATAAAAAAAAAAAAAAAAAAACTTAACTGAAATGAAGTAAAAGTAGTCTGAGGTTCTGCTGCTGTTTGTAAGCACAATTTAATGTAAAGGAAAAAATGTATAGTATGTACAGTATATTCCAAAGCAAACATGTGCTGCCAAAGTATACTATTACTGAGGCTGTCTGTGATGTCTGTGGTGGTTTTGTGACATCATTCACAGATTTAAAGAAAACCGAACCCTGAAAGTTGTGCAACCCCCCCCTCCCCCAAAAAAAAAAAAAAAAAACAGAGGGGAAAAAGACTAGTCACCTGTATTGCTCTCCCAACAGTTGATCTTTCCCCATTACTGACTTACAATGCTTATTCTGCACAGTGTGTCGCAAATTCTCACTCTATAGGGCTCTAGGGCAGTGATGGCGAACATTGGCACCCCAGATATTTTGGAACTACATTTCCCACTACATTGCACAGTGCATGAGCATAATGGGAAATGTAGTTCCAAATTATCTGGGGTGCCAAGGTTCACCATCACTGCTCTAGGGTGTACTCACATTGTGCATGGTTGAGCTGAACATTGCCGGAGTTTGTTTGTTCCCCCTCCATACTCCCCCATTGGTCTGCACTCACACTGTGCTATAAAAAGCATTCCAGTGTACACATACATCATCAACTTGCCAGGCTGACCAGATCAGTCCTCTCCTCTCCAAGCAGATTATCCCTGAACTCCTTACCCTGCAAAGGTGAGAATTTCTGAATATATCTCTGAATACTCAAAAACTACATTCAAGTCATCTCACTAAGGCCCAGTTCACACTGGTGTGACATACGCTCTGACTTTGAGAGCACAAGTTGCGTGACGTGTATAAATCAATGATTCCCTACGAGAACCGTCTTGACTTCCCCGACTTGTGTCGTTCCGACTTTGGAAAAGGTTTCTGCACTATTTTGGTCCAACTTTGGTCCGATTTCAGTCTAATGAATATCATATCCAAGTCAGATCAGCATCTTAGCCGATCTGACTTATGACGTGTGACTCAGAGGCAATGATAGCACTGCAAAATGTATTGAAAAAACAAAAACCCAAATCCATACCATCTCAAGTCGGATCCTGTTCATTAAAGTCTGACAGATGTCTGACCGATGTTGTAGGGCAAAGTCAGATCGGAAGTCGTGGGACTTTCCTGTCAGAGCAGTGTGAACCCAGCCCTAAAGGGACCATAACCCAAAAAGGAGGGACATGTATCTCCTATCCAGGACCCCTCCGTGGCCTTCTGCACACTGTTTGGAGCCCTAACACTACACAATCTATCCAGACAGAGGGAGTGAACTGTTTCTGGGTTTGGCTAACTGCCAGCGTGAGCGTGATATTAAAGTCTTGTTTTTTTGTTTAAAAATAACAAACATAGGATGCTTACCTGCTCTGTGCAGTGGTTTTGCACAGAGCAGGACTGACCCTCCTGTCCTCGGATCCCTCGCCACACTCCTGGCCCCTCCCTCCTGCCAAGTGCCCCCACAGCAGGCAGCTTGCTGTGGGGGCACCTGAGCCAAGCCGCAGCTCTGTGTGTCCATTCAGACATGGAAAAAGCAAAAAAATTTCACCAGCACACCAAGGATCTCCAAAGTGGGTCCAAAGCTTTAATCAGTGATCACATCGTTACAGCTGATTGCAATGTTTCAGAGCCATGCAGGACCCCTTCATCAAGCATGTGATGTCACATGCCTGATGAAGGGATCCTACGTGGCTCTGAAACATTGCTATCTGCTGTAACAATGTGATGATGATTAAAGCTTTGGACCCACTCTGGAGATCCTTGGTGTGCTGATGACATTTTTTTGCTTTGACTTCGACACAGTTCCAGCCATTGTTCGCTACAGCATCCACTTAGATGCACAGCCATTTCTACAGGAAAGTGTGCATTGGGATTAGTGCATTCAGACATGGAGCAGTGGCTCAGGTTCTGCACCCGTTCTCTCCTTATTGGCTCACTGACCTTGACTGACATCAGTTGGAGCCTAAGGTGCCCACTGCTGTCTCAGCCATTGAGGTGGGAGTGTCCTGGACAACCGAGGCTCTCATGCAACATCAGTGGATAGAGATGGGGCTCATGCAAGTATTAGGTGGGCTGCTGCACACACAAGGCTTTTTAACTTAGTGCATAGAATGCATTAAGCTAAACAACCTTCTGCCTTTAGAATCATTCCATGATTAGCAATCATAGGCATCAGTGGCTTACATCTCATACAGCAGATATACAGATATAAGTGCAAAGGCACTCCCCTAATGTTTTAAAAGCAATTCACCCTAAAGATAGTATTCTCCAAATTTGTTGAGAAATTCACTGAACTCTGGGTAATTCAAACATCAGCCAATTTGCTCATCTCTAGTGTGTCCATGATGTTATGGGTTCACACCGAGTCCTGAAAGAAATCATTATGCTCTTACATTTATCCATATGCTAAAATAAACGATATACTATTATACTAAAATTTCATACATTGTTAAAGGCAATTTTTTCTTCAATCGCTTCACCTTTCATATGCGACATTCTAGAAATCTGTATTATTCTTGTGAACCAATTCCTTCTTCATTATAATGCAACAATAAAAGAAAATAGACATCCGTATTCAGGATGCTTAAGATTGCTTCACAAAAATCACAGCAGGGAGAATGATGTTGGTTGATTGAGCTCGGTGTTGGAAACTCCTGAAGATAAAATGCTTGTCCTCCTACTGTGGGCCAAAAGCAAACATAAACTAAAGCATCAATTGACAATAAAGCTTCCAGACCATTACACTGAAATTTAGCAGAGAGTGTTGCGTCCCTGCTAGTGTCCTCACAGTGTGAAAGTAGGAATTTTATAATGCGCAGGGCGTAACGGATGTGTCATTAACTCAAATGTGAGTAATGTAAGCTTGCAATTTATGTGTTCTGTAGTTCATGCAGCTGAGCTACAGATTTTTTTTTAACATATCATTTAGATTCCAGATGTTAAAGATGCACATTAAAGGGCAGAGTGTAACGAAAAGAGAAAAAAAAAAAATGACTTATACATAGGAGGTCATTAAATGTTGACTGATTATTTGTTTCTAGTGACATTTTGCTTGTCTGTGGCAAAGGAATTGATTTGACAGTCAATGTCAATTTTGGATACAAACCATTGAATTCTGTCAATTAGTATTTCTCAATAATGTAATGAAAAAAAAAAAAAAATACATCCATCTAAAATTGATGTTTCTTATTATTCCATGCAGCTCTTGGAGGCCTCAGTGGCATGCTTTTTATGAGTTTGCAGCTCCAGCCGGGCTTTTTCGAGAAACTCCATCTCACCGCTTTATACTTCATGTTTACCAGGAGGTGCAACATTTTCTAAGAAGAAAACATCAAGGAACTATGCTACTACAGCAAGAATTGGCCATAAAGCCATGTCATCACAGATGTTATCACAATAGGCTCAGTTTAAAAATCTTTACACAATGAAAAAGCTCAAAAATAACTGTCACTTTTTTGAAAATTACTGTCTTTATCCAAGTGTATTAGCTTTGTGAATTGAGGTTAATGAAGTTAAATCTTAGCATTTTTTTTAATTTTATTATACCTTCTATCTTTTGGGGATTCAATTAAAATGAAACTCCCCAAATATCTCCAACCCCTTTAAGGATCCAACATCTGTGAGGTCCCTCACTGGCTTAGGTATCTCCTTCCCAGCATCTTCTGGGTGCAGGGTATTTGGCTGTCCTGATTGGCCAGTAAAGGAGGATGTAACTCCTGCACATGCGCAGTAGTTCATTCATCCTGTCACAAAGGCACTGTTATGAGAATGTACCCCGAGCTGTGCATGAGCATTCACTCATTGTGCTTCTAAAGAAGACTGTGAATAGGCAGGTAAGTTTATTATATTGCAGAAGAGACATTGCATGTTTTTTCTATAATAAAGATCCTTTCTCCTCTTTGTTTCAAAGGTTTAGTTCCCTTTAACTGCTTCTTTCTTGGCCGCTGTACAGTAGATTGGATTGGGCATAACAAGTGGCATTCTGGGAGGACATTCTCATACATCCTCCCCTTTTGGGCACTCAAGCACAGCCTTGAGGTCATGCAATGGCACAATCTGTGATTGCTGTGTCCTCTGGAACAGCGGATATCAGATCAGGGCTGCTGTGATTGGTTCTGTACCATGTGATTGCTGTGACCAATCTTAACAATCACAGTGTAAACATGGGCTGCAATGCAGCAGCCTGTAAAGTCTATATTCGGCAGTGATCGACTGTGAAAAAGGGGAAAAAATAAATACAGGGATCTGATGCTAATCACTGTCACTAAAGCAGTGCAGTGTCACTATGGTGTACTTCTCTGGTTAGTGATCATTGACAGTGTATGTCATTGAAGCATTCAGTGTTTCTGATCATTATTCAGAGCAGTATATTGTCACCATAGCGACACTGTACTGCTCTGATAACAGCAATCTTTTTTTAAAGTAAAACAAATTTTAATTTTTTTTTTAAAAAATAATAAAAAAAAAAAAGCAAAGGACTCATTCAAACTTTGTGGTGTTCTCTGAAAAACGATCCATGTTCAGATCGCTCCACAATCAGATCATCCTTCAGAAGGCATTTTACAATTTTAACCCCCTAAATGCTGAAATAATGCATCCCAACTACATGCATTGTGTGTGGTTGTGATCCAGTTAAATCAATGCTCAATTCACTTGAATGAGTTACACTCAGCGGGAGGTCCTGCACAGCAGGGGGTATCCTGCCATGGAATGTGTACAACCCTGGCCTCTACCTTCCCTCTAAAAGGGAGCAACTGATGGGTGGGAAAAATGTGCCTCAACTGTGGGGTGTTACCACATCCTCCAAAAACAAGTGCAAATGAGACCTTACACACACTCATCACACATGTGCAGTCAGTCACAGTGTCCCCAAACCCTGCCACATTAGTCCCAGAGTCAAAATAAGGCCTCAGTCACATGGGGCATATCAATGTACACTCTGTGTGAAGGCCATGTTAACTGTGCTGGAATGCATGTCCATTGGGACACAGTGGCTTACAGACATGGCCACTGCCCTCAATCTGACATCCATGAAAGGCCCGAATACAAACAGTTTAGGAGCAGGGGTGTCTGCTGCTGTGTCCCAGTAGACATAAATAGGACTGCCAGCATGGGGAAGCACGTGCATTGCTATGCAGGTAGACACAGTAGTCGTACAGAGTATGCATTGATACACCCCTTGTGAATGAGGCCTAATTGTACAATATTCTTGATGACCACCACACCAGTAATGTTACCAGAAGAATGCTGCCAGCAAAAGCATTCTTGATCACCGCCACACCAGTATAGTGTTGCCTCTGCCTGCCATCTGTACTGACCCGGCCTGTTTATTGACCATGTCTCTGCGTGCCGTCTGAACTGACCCATCTGCACGTCCCTCTGACTAGGTTCTTGCAAGATTCCAGTCCCAACCAACCCCTGTACACTCCTGGAACCACAGAAACTATTTTGTTCTTTCTTTCTTTCTTCAGCTTTCTGAACTTCCTGGTCAGTGAACAACAATCAATCAATGGTGGAGAAGGATCTGGGGGTTTTGGTAGATCTTAATCTTTAATAATAGCAAGCAATGCTAAGTAATGGTTTCCAAAGTGAGTAAAATCCTTTCTTGTATTAAGAGAGGTATGGACTGCAGGGAGATATAATTTTGCCCCTGTACAAATCATTAGTAAGACCTCATCTGGAATATGCAGTTCAGTTTTAGGCAACAGTTCACACAAAAAGGATATCAGGGAAAGTGCAGAGAAGGGCAACCAAACTGAAAAGAGGCATTGCAGAGCACAGCTATGAGGAATGGTTAGAGAAATTTAATTTGTTCTCTAGGAGGAGATTAAGGGGGGTATGATCAACATGTATAAATACATACCGTAAATGGTCCATAAAGTGAACTTGGTTTTGAGTTATTCACTTTAAGGTCATCACTGAGGACAAGGGGGCACTCTTTATGTCTGGAGGAAAAGAGATTTATTTTCTAAATACAGAAAGGCTTCTTCACAGCAAGAGCTGTGAAAATGTGGAATAGACTCCCTCGAAGCTGGTTCTGGCCAGCTCAGTATATTGCTTGACAAAAGGCCTGGATTCTTTCCTAAATGTACATAATGTAACTGGATACTAATATTTATAGGTAAAGTTTATCCAGGAAATATCTGATTGCTTCTTGGGGGATCGTGGAGGATTTTTTTCTCCTGCTGGAGCAAATTGGATCATGCTTTGCTGTTTTGTTTTTGCCTTCCTCTGGATCCATTGTGGGTATAGGATTGTGTGTATATACAATTGTAAATTTTTTCTCTTTTATTGGTTAATCTAGAATTACTTTTTCAACCAGATTACTATGTAACATGGCATTCCTGGGGTCAAGACACAGAGAAAGAGATGTAAACCGCTCAGGCAGTTTGGAACTTCACAGCCAGCCTTGGGTTCAGGACCTCGAATCGCCACCGCAGACAGGATACAAGAGAAATGGCCGCACACCAGGCAATAGCTCACAATGAAAGGCTTTATTGAACAAGGATGCAAGGTACAGCAAAATGGATGGTAGACATGTTTCACACGACTCACAGTGTGCTTGTTCAATAAAGCCTTTCATCGTGAGCTATTGCCTGGTGTGCGGCCATTTCTCTTGCATTCCTGGGGTCAGCCATATACCAGTAGGCTAAGCTAGTTACATAGTTAGTCTGGTTGAAAAATTACACATCCAGTTCTACCAATAGAAGGGAAAACAAATATATACAATCCCATGCCGGGCTGAGTGACGTCAGACGCTCACCAGCGCAGTACGCCACTCAGCTGGGGGATATTTAAAGCCAGACTGAGAGAACTGTCGGTCTGGCTGCAGCAGGGAGGATAACTCGCCCCAGTGTGAGGACTGTTAATTTGGGAAAGGAGAAAAGAGAACACACCTGGCCAGGTAGGATCTGCTGACTTACATGGGAACTGGGTAGACATTAACCCCAGATGGGTTGGACTTCCTCCCTCCCCCCTTACTATCTCTTGTCTCCACTCCAGCAATTAGGTGGTGGCTCACACACTAAGGCCCCCTTCTTGACACGCTGTGACAATATCTTATCCATATATATGTTCTCTGAAAATCCCTTATTGAACCAAGCTCTTAAAATTACCATCCCTTGCACTTAGAAACTGAATAACACTCACCTGACAGGTATGTAGGGGAGAAGCCCTTGGGGAACCCATGTAGCAACTTTAAATGTTAAATGTTTAAGATCATTATATCAGCTTGTATTTATATGGAACCGATATATTTTACATAGGATAGGATCACTGTCCAGTTTACACTGTGAAAAATTCATCTTAAGAAATGGAGTTTCTTTGATTGAAAGATTTGATTGAGTCCAGTTACTCCCTACCTCAATCCTGGCATGCGATTCACACAATACGTGCACTGTCTTTTCATTCCTTGATACTGGATTTGGGTAAGGATAGATATATACCCCTATACTCCCTGTCACAGAATTCATTTATAGCATCTTCTTACTTTGGTATATCCGACTCATAGATATGAGCAAATAAATTATATATCAATATACTCCACATTTTTAGGCATGAAGAGTCGATTTATTCTAAATCATCCCCCCACCTCCATTTGCTGTTGGGTTTTGGCACTCAGTGATCCACCGCTGTAGCTATTAATCTTGATATAGTCCTAATTGGACCTTTCATTATACTCAGCAACACATTGTTCATTGGTAAGAATTCTGCTATATATTGACATATATGTATGAATAACTATACACGTTTATCGGGTATACATTTTGTATATTCCTAGAGCACTGTTGTTTGTGAAATAAGGTTGTATATTGTATGAATTTTCATGCATGTATTCCTCCTTGTTTTCCTTGTAGATCTTATATTATAGTGTTATACCCTAAGACACTCTCCAGAAGAAGCACTAGAGCGTGAAACATGTAGAGATTGCTGTAGTTTTTCAGTGAATCTTCCGCCACCACAGGAGTTACATCATCAAAAGCCTGCAATATCGTATACCCTAATATTAGGTCAAAGGGCTTCTATTGGTCTCAATATATTGCTCGTTTGTACATGTATTTTGTGAACAAAGACATTTTTAAGCTGTTTTGAAATAGAATTATGTATTTTTACGACTTATTGTCATGATGTTGTGCCAGTAAAGTCCATTTTTTTTTTTATGCAATAGCATTTTTGGTTCCCCTACAATCCTATATATATACAATCCTGAAAGCAAAATATATGTTTGTATTAAAATGGGTAAGAAGGTACCACATCCCTAGAATGTATACTATGAATACTGGGAAAATATCCCAAAGTTTACCCGCAGCTAAAGCCTAAGGTGCAGAGGCAGGTGCCCGGGAAAAGAAAAAGGATAAGGAAAAATGTGAAGGGAAACAAAGGGTAAAGATGAGACTGGGGAAGAAGAAAGGGGAAGGGAAAAGGGGAAAGGAAGGCTAAGAAAAGGAAAGGGAAGAAATAAGAGGAGAAAAGAAAAGGGGAGGGAAAGGGAAGAGGGCAAGAAGAAAGGGGGATGGTAGGGGGAAGGGGAGAATGGAAAAGAGGAGGTGTAATGTTCCGGTACCTTTGGTACCCTAAATTACACTTTCCACAAGTGTATGCGCCCTACCATTTACTTTTGGAAAGGTGCGCATACACCTTTAAGACTGGAGCTGTCATCACTCAGCGCCGGACTAGATGGCTATTTAAGGCGTCGGTTCTCACTCACATGTGTTCGTTCAAACACCCTTATCTGGATGCTAACCTTGCTTGAAGCTTCCATGCTTGCAAGCTTACTTCGCTGACGGAACCTCGCTGCGCTGATCCCTGTATCCCGCTACTGGATCATCCGCCTCTCCTGAACCACCCTTCGGCTGTATCGCTAATAGTGCTAAGTACCCCGCAGGGGAATTCTCTATAAACTTATACTAAGCTTACACTATCTAGCTCTGCATAGTAGAAACTGTTTATCACATCTGCATAAACTAGATTGCTAGCTCTTGAGACTACTGCTACTTTTCTGCACTGGGTTGATCTCTTTTGTATGTCCACCTGCTATTCTATCATCTGCTATCATACAACATTGCTAAACCTTCCTGCATCCATCTGCTACTGTCTCACCTTCAAGTGTCTATCACCTACCACCTCCACTCAACCTATCCCTCAACCTTCATCATTGTGTTACCACATGCATAAAGTCACTCTAAGAACCAGCTTGCTAATTGTGTGTATTTACTGGCTGAAATAAGACCTTCCACACATGATGAGTCATTGAGGTTGGGAATGGTATCTCAGCATATCTCTTACATGGCTACTGATGTGGAACTATTTCTGCAGCTGAAAATCCACACCATATAAAAACGCAGGAGCGTTACAGATTGAACGAACCCAAAAATGGATTCAGCAGAAATAGTTCCAGAAATAACCACTCAGGTGACACAATTAAAACAGCAAGTATCTGCGTTAATACACGCACTTGCTGAATTAAAAGAAGACAATCAGGCTCTGTCGCAGCAGGTAATTAGACTGACACAACTTACCTCTGCTCAGTCCCCTGAACCCAAGATAAATCCCCCTTTGGTATTTACAGGCGATCGAAAAAAATTTCGGGAATTTAAAAACGCATGTGAGTTACTTTTTTTGCTAAAACCTCGTACCTACCTTACTGATCACATTAAGGTTTGTACTATTATTTCTTACCTATCAAGCGATCCTCGAGCCGGGGCAGATTCTCTTTTTGAGAAAAACGACCAGCTTCTCAACTCCTATGCCTTGTTCCTGGCAGAGCTCACTAGCCTATATGATGACCCCAATAGGCAGAGTACTGCTGATCTTCAGTTAAGATCCTTGAAACAAGGAAGGAGGCCTGTGGAAGACTTTGTCGCAGAGTTCAAGAGATGGACCCTTGATTCAGAATGGAATGATGCATCTCTGAAAACCCAATTTAGGCTTGGCCTATCAGAAGCCGTTAAGGACGAGCTCGCCCGAGCGGATATGCCAAAAACCCTGGATGCATTAATACAACTCAGTATTACCATAGATAGAAGACTACGAGAAAGAAAGGCTGAAAAGATGGGAATGCCATTATCCGTTTCCTCTCGGAGTCTGGCCGTTGACCCCGTTCCTATGGAGGTAGGAACCATACGCCCACCGCTAGCAACTATGGAAAAAGCCAAAAGACGAAATGAAAATCTCTGCTTGTACTGTGCATCCCCGGATCACAAGATAAACGTCTGTCCCCTAGTCAACAAAAAGAAGGGTGAGTGTTCACATGTCTCTCTAGGAGGATTGACAACTTCATTCACTAACCCCTACATTTCTGTTTTTTTGACATTACAGTGGGACCAGAACAGGATTACTACTAAGGCCATGATTGACACAGGATCTTGTGGAAATTATATGGATATATGTTTTGCTGCTTTAAATAAAATTCCTATTATTTCTAAACTCAAACCTGTCTCAGTAAGTCTTATTACCGGTGTTCCGTTATCCTCTGGTCCGATCACCGATCAGACACAAGCACTTCTAGTCACTATTAACGAGTCTCATAGGGAGACTTCTACCTTCGATTTAATACCATCACCCCACTTTCCCATTGTGTTGGGACTTCCCTGGTTGCACACACACCAACCAACCATAGATTGGAAGAAACGGTCCTTGACCTTCCCTTCTTGTTATTGCGAGGAAACGTGTAACCTCCCGTTTTCCGGGAAGATTCTGTCTGTGGTGACAGATGAGATTGCACCACTATGTTATCAGGATCTTTCTGAGGTTTTTCTTGAGAAAAATGCTCAAGCATTACCTCCTCATCGAGACTATGATTGTAGCATTGATCTACTCCCAAATAGCAAATTGCCGTTCGGTCATGTTTATCCTCTTTCACAGGATGAACTTGCCCATCTCAAAACCTATTTGGATGAGAACTTGGAAAAAGGTTTTATTAGACCTTCCACTTCTTCCACAGCAGCAGGACTCTTTTTTGTTCGCAATAAAGATTCAAGTCTCAGACCTATCATCGACTACAGGAAATTGAATGCTATCACAATAAAAGATCGCTATCCTCTACCGCTTATCCCTGAGCTCATTGAGCAGGTGCGTGGAGCTACCTATTTTTCAAAATTAGACCTGAAAGGAGCATACAATCTCATTCGAATCCGTGATGGACACGAGTGGAAGACTGCGTTCAGAACTAGATACGGATTGTTCGAATATCTTGTGATGCCATTCGGCCTATGCAATGCCCCTGCAGTTTTCCAACGATTTATAAACGATATTTTTAAAGACTTACTAGATGTCTGTGTTGTGGTATATCTGGACGATATACTTATATATTCACGGACCCTGTCTGAACACATAAGACATGTAAGACTTGTATTATCGAGATTGCTTGCACATAATCTTTATGTGAAGCTGAAGAAATGCTTGTTCCATAAAGATGAGGTACTCTTTCTAGGCTACATCATATCCAAAACAGGAATCGAGATGGACATGAGTAAAATATCCTGCATTCAGGATTGGCCTACACCAACTACACGCAAGGCGCTACAGCGATTCCTGGGATTTTCAAATTTTTACAGGAAGTTCATAAAAAACTTTTCTGCTATTGTGAGACCCCTCACACAGCTCACTAGCATAAAAATACCATTTAAATGGTCAGAAGAAGCAAATAAGGCTTTCCACTTGTTAAAGACAAGGTTTACTTCCGCTCCCATATTACGCCATCCAGACCCATCCCTCCAATACATTCTGGAGGTAGATGCGTCAAACCTGGCAGTAGGAGCAATACTCTCCCAACGACCTACCCCCACTTCACCACTTCATCCAGTCGCCTTTTTTTCTAAATCCCTGAGCAGTCCCGAGATAAATTACCCCGTGGGTGAGAAGGAACTGCTTGCTATAAAATTGGCTCTGGAGAATTGGCGACATTTACTCGAAGGCACCCAATTACCAATAATTATATACACGGACCATAAAAACCTCCAATATCTTCAGACTAGCAAAACTCTCTCGCATCGACAGGTACGATGGTCACTATTCTTTCTAAGGTTTAACTTCCTAGTGACCTACACACCTGCAGATAAGAACAAAAAGGCGGATGCACTATCACGACTAAGTGAAGAAAACTACTTTGAAATTCCTTCCGTTCCTATAATACCTCACAAACGCATTATTGGAGTTGTCCGTTCCTTGAAGGAAGAGGTTCTGCGTGGTATAAGGTTGGATTCACCCCCACCACAACTAACTACCGATGCAGAAGGCTTCCTCTACTACAACGACAAACTTTACATACCACCTACCCTACGCACCAAGATCTTGGAATTATCGCATGATGTGCCTATGGCAGGACATATGGGTATGACAAAGACTTTCAATTTGATTTCTCGGCAATTCTGGTGGCCTGACATGAAAACATCTATACAAAAATTCGTCTCTTCATGCAATGTCTGTGCCAGGTCCAAAATTGACACTACGAGACCATCCGGTCTACTATGCAGTCTACCAATACCCCAAACTCCATGGGAGGTTCTGTCATTGGACTTCATCGTAGAATTGCCTCCTTCCAAAGGATTTAATACCATCTTGGTGTCAGTGGACCATCTGACAAAGATGGCACATTTCATTGCTATTCGCAGACTACCTTCGTCCAAACAAACGGCAGAACTCCTGATGAAACATGTCTTCAGATTACATGGTATCCCAAAAACTCTTTTGTCTGACCGTGGATCCCAATTTATTTCTAAATTCTGGCAAGAACTATGTCACATACTACGGATTGAGCGGAAGCTCACTTCTCCTTACCATCCGCAGACCAACAGACAGACTGAAAGAGTCAACCAATGCATCGAGCAGTATTTACGTTGTTACACTTCTTACCAACAGGATGATTGGTTGGATCTTCTCCCCCTGGCAGAATTTGCCTACAACAACGCAACTCACAGTACAACCAAGCAGAGTCCGTTCTACTTGAACTATGGGTTCCATCCCTCTATTCTCCCTCCACGCATCCTTCCTTCAAATAACCCAGTAGCCTCAGACTATCTTTCCCAAATAAAGGATTCTCTGGGTTTACTAAATACTACCATTGCACACGCTCACAGTCAACAAAAGAAGTACTATGATCTTCGTAGAAGACCTTCTCCACAGTATACTATCGGGGACCTCGTTTGGCTCTCAACAAAAAACTTGAGACTGAAGATCCCTAGCAAAAAGCTTGGACCTCTGTTCTTGGGACCTTTCCCAATCAAGAAACTTATTGGAAAAGCTGCAGTGCAGCTTACATTGCCAATGGACCTAAAAATCCACCCCATTTTCCATGTGTCGCTACTAAAACCCCATGTTCCGGACCAAGGAATAAGGCCTAATATTCCACCTCCCCCTCCTGTACAAGTTGAAGGTGGAGAAGAATACGAGATAAAAGAGATTCTGGATTCTCGTATCTACAGAAGAAGACTTCAGTACTTGGTTAGATGGAAGAACTATGGGCCCCAAGACGACACCTGGCTAAACACCTCTGACATACATGCCCCTAGATTAATCCGCAATTTTCATTCGAGATACCCAGACAAACCAGCTCCAGAGGCCTTCAGGAGCAGGCCTTAAGGGGGGGGTATTGTAATGTTCCGGTACCTTTGGTACCCTAAATTACACTTTCCACAAGTGTATGCTCCCTACCATTTACTTTTGGAAAGGTGCGCATACACCTTTAAGACTGGAGCTGTCATCACTCAGCGCCGGACTAGATGGCTATTTAAGGCGTCGGTTCTCACTCACATGTGTTCGTTCAAACACCCTTATCTGGATGCTAACCTTGCTTGAAGCTTCCATGCTTGCAAGCTTACTTCGCTGACGGAACCTCGCTGCGCTGATCCCTGTATCCCGCTACTGGATCATCCGCCTCTCCTGAACCACCCTTCGGCTGTATCGCTAATAGTGCTAAGTACCCCGCAGGGGAATTCTCTATAAACTTATACTAAGCTTACACTATCTAGCTCTGCATAGTAGAGACTGTTTATCACATCTGCATAAACTAGATTGCTAGCTCTTGAGACTACTGCTACTTTTCTGCACTGGGTTGATCTCTTTTGTATGTCCACCTGCTATTCTATCATCTGCTATCATACAACATTGCTAAACCTTCCTGCATCCATCTGCTACTGTCTCACCTTCAAGTGTCTATCACCTACCACCTCCACTCAACCTATCCCTCAACCTTCATCATTGTGTTACCACATGCATAAAGTCACTCTAAGAACCAGCTTGCTAATTGTGTGTATTTACTGGCTGAAATAAGACCTTCCACACATGATGAGTCATTGAGGTTGGGAATGGTATCTCAGCATATCTCTTACATGGCTACTGACGTGGAACTATTTCTGCAGCTGAAAATCCACACCATATAAAAACGCAGGAGCGTTACAGGAGGCAGGGGAAGGAAGAAAGGGGGGGGGGAAGGGAGAAGGAGAAAAAAGGGGAAATCAGGAAGCGGGACAAGGGAAACAAAGAGGGGAATGAAAGAGTAGAAAGGACCAAAGGGTCAGAACAGTAGTGGGAGGGCTGGTGGGACTTTGTAGGTACCAAGTAGACCAATGAGGTAAGAATTACATTAAGAACATAAAATATTTATTAATGATACATGTTAAAAACAGAACAGACAGTACAAATAGTGATATTCATGATAGTCTAACATATACAAAACTGAATATGTGAGGCCATATAGGACACAAGGCATAAGGGTATACAGATATTTCGGTCCAATGAGGAACATTAAACCAATCCCGACATGTTTCGCGGGCGTTGAAACACCGCTTCTTCAGGGGAATAGAAACACATTGAATGTAAAATGCCTTGATTAGCCTGTACAATATAGCAATGACAAGAAATTAATACACATACATACATATGTATAAAAAAGACTTATAGTGCATGTAAGTGTGGAACGCCCATTTGCATCCAAGACATCCACCGCGGATAGGCCCACCACCGCCAGGACTTGGTGAAAGGGCTCCCCAATGAAACATCTCCCCAGCGAATGTGGAGGGACACACAAAGCAGGAAGTGACAGTGATGAGAATGAAATGAAACTGATATCCACCAACACCATAGGGAGAGGGAGATTTAATAAGTATTTAGATAGCTATATTGTATACCTTGTTGGGTGTCTCTGTAGAGAAACTCACATAACAGGTATAAACATTGAAACCAAGATGGCTGCTGCAGTGCAGCTGTAGCTGGACCTCAGCGTAGAATGGTATTCTATTTAAATGAGGATGGAATGCATAAACCTTCTATGATGTATGTAATAAAGTATCCTTAATAGAGATGTCTGGGTAGGGAGCAAATTTACCTGCTGAATGCCGAGTCATTGGGATTAGGGCATTTTAAATCTGAATGGAAGTAGTCACTTAAGCAGGAACAAACAGGATGGTAAAATCTGTAAGTATGCCAATTGCATAGAGATGTGCCCCCACCTTTAGACGCATCTATAGAGTATGACCGGAGAAGAGGTTATTAGAAACGTCCATCCGGGAATACAGAATATAATGTTGAGAGGTACAACCAGAGCTCTTACCCACGTGAAGCCGCCATGCTGGTAGACGCCGTCTCCTGAGTAGGAAGTAGGTATGACCCCGCCTCATATGGCCCTCAACCCGTATGGGGGTGCGCGCGCAGTGTCGTTCTTGGTACGGGCCACAATAGGCAGCCCAGAACGGCCGCAACAAAGGCAGTGCGGACAGGAAGTGTCCGATCAGCGATGTGCGAGAAGACCACACATCCGCTGAGAAGTCAGGGGAACACGCCACCGTCCGGACGGAGGGGACAATACAACGGGGGATACAGAGCGGATGCAAAGCTATTCTCCGGTCATACTCTATAGATGCGTCTAAAGGTGGGGGCACATCTCTATGCAATTGGCATACTTACAGATTTTACCATCCTGTTTGTTCCTGCTTAAGTGACTACTTCCATGCAGATTTAAAATGCCCTAATCCCAATGACTCGGCATTCAGCAGGTAAATTTGCTCCCTACCCAGACATCTCTATTAAGGATACTTTATTACATACATTATAGAAGGTTTATGCATTCCATCCTCATTTAAATAGAATACCATTCTACGCTGAGGTCCAGCTACAGCCGCACTGCAGCAGCCATCCTGGTTTCAATGTTTATACCTGTTATGTGAGTTTCTCTACAGAGACACCCAACAAGGTATACAATATAGCTATCTAAATACTTATTAAATCTCCCTCTCCCTATGGTGTTGGTGGATATCAGTTTCATTTCATTCTCATCACTGTCACTTCCTGCTTTGTGTGTCCCTCCACATTCGCTGGGGAGATGTTTCATTGGGGAGCACTTTCACCAAGTCCTGGCGGTGGTGGGCCTATCCGCGGTGGATGTCTTGGATGCAAATGGGCGTTCCACACTTACATGCACTATAAGTCTTTTTTATACATATGTATGTACGTGTACTAATTTCTTGTCATTGCTATATTGTACAGGCTAATCAAGGCATTTTACATTCAATGTGTTTCTATTCCCCTGAAGAAGCGGTGTTTCAACGCCCGCGAAACATGTCGGGATTGGTTTGATGTTCCTCATTGGACCGAAATATCTGTATACCCTTATGCCTTGTGTCCTATATGGCCTCACATATTCAGTTTTGTATATGTTAGACTATCATGAATATCACTATTTGTACTGTCTGTTCTGTTTTTAACATGTATCATTAATAAATATTTTATGTTCTTAATGTAATTCTTACCTCATTGGTCTACTTGGTACCTACAAAGTCCCACCAGCCCTCCCACTACTGTTCTGACCCTTTGGTCCTTTCTACTCTCTCATTCCCCTCTTTGTTTCCCTTGTCCCGCTTCCTGATTTCCCCTTTTTTCTCCTTCTCCCTTCCCCCCCCCCCTTTCTTCCTTCCCCTGCCTCCTCTTTTCCATTCTCCCCTTCCCCCTACCATCCCCCTTTCTTCTTGCCCTCTTCCCTTTCCCTCCCCTTTTCTTTTCTCCTCTTATTTCTTCCCTTTCCTTTTCTTAGCCTTCCTTTCCCCTTTTCCCTTCCCCTTTCTTCTTCCCCAGTCTCATCTTTACCCTTTGTTTCCCTTCACATTTTTCCTTATCCTTTTTCTTTACCCGGGCACCTGCCTCTGCACCTTAGGCTTTAGCTGCGGGTAAACTTTGGGATATTTTCCCAGTATTCATAGTATACATTCTAGGGATGTGGTACCTTCTTACCCATTTTAATACAAACATATATTTTGCTTTCATAAAATTCTAGGTGGATAACACACCTGAGGGCGCTCCTGTTTCCGGCCTTTGTGCCATATGTTTGTAAATCATATTTTGTATAGAATTTTGTCTAATTGTTGTTCACTGCTTAGACTGTTTGCTCAGCCGATTTACTTTTGTCTTGGAGAGACAGTAATCTTTTCTCTTCCTTTCCCATAGGCACACACTCCCCACAGGGAGGTTGTCTGTCCTTTATCCTTCTCCATTTCCGGAATCTTGCAAGTTCAGTTGGTGTGGACTGGGTTGGACGTGCGGGCGCGGACATGGATTTACTGGGCACAGCATGGACCGGTTTCATGTCAGGTATTCAATCGACTTGCGGGTCTCATACCAAAACTGAGGAGGACCTTAGGGCTTACCTCGGTAAAATGCATAATCTCCTGAAACGAAAATCCCACCTATATTGGCATATAGAATATTTCCAAAAGTATATTGATGAAAACATTAGCCCACAAGGTCTTAGAATACACACCCTCCCCACTCTGAGAGATCCCTCAGAGACCTTCAACAAGGAATGGGAGGGTATTCTTAATACCTGCAGTCAGGATTTAATGAAATCATTAGTGATCCAATATAAGG
The DNA here is from genome assembly GCF_965119305.1 of Pelophylax lessonae. Taxonomy (NCBI): domain Eukaryota; kingdom Metazoa; phylum Chordata; class Amphibia; order Anura; family Ranidae; genus Pelophylax; species Pelophylax lessonae. The sequence goes on from NC_138770.1 coordinate 298,994,347, forward strand.
TGGATATGACGGCGTTAGATACAGAAATAGATCTAATTAATACCAAGTATAAACAGGTTTTTGAGGCCCCTAACTTCGCCCCAGCCTGGACGGAGGTAAAGGCCAAATTAGAAATTATGAACAAATAAATTATTCATAAAAAGCAATGCAAATTTCAAAAAGATAGACAAGCCTTCAATGAAGGATATGCCTATAGATGGAACTCTAAACTCCGCACCTCACGTACACCTAGATCACGCACAGCCAATCACGTGGAAACCACGGATGAAAACATGGAATCAGATTCAAGCATGGCTAGTTCCCTTTCACATAAATCACGACTACCACAACAGGGCTCATCAGCCCCAAATAAACGCACCAAGGCCAAAAAACGAGGACGCGGCAGTGCCGGTCCTTCACCTACCTTACCCCTGAGTCACAATAAAAAAAAGCCTGACACACAAGCTCATCTAAACACACCTACCAATTTAGCCAATATAGCCCCTACACTTCAAAAGGTACTGGCCAAGAACACCACACTTCCCTTAAACACCAGTGACTCCACATCTGCCACCTCTGATGATGGTTTTTTAGAGTTACCCACCCCCAAACACCCAGGAGTACCAAACAGGGCAACCTGGATATGTACATGAAATCCAAAACAACCTAACTACACATACCAATTCTTCCAACAAATTAAACATTATTAATTTGACTTCCTCTGACCTGACTCCGGGCCAGGAACAGGTGCTTGGTTTGGGTCTGGGCTTTTGCCCATCGAGGGCACTTAACACGTCTGAAACCATCAAAGATTTACATCTTTTTGCGAGAAATCTTACTTTCAAATTTATGTTTGATAATGACAGAAAACAAAAAAATCTAGAAAAACAATTAGCCGAACAAACCAAGCACTTCACCATGGCCGAGAGCCGGGCCCTTAAAGATCTAGTTCTCTTATATGAAGAAGGCAACACCGAGGTTGTATCAATTATTGATTCCACAGATTCACCAGATGGAGATCCTCCACCTGTTTTGGTAATTCCCCCAAAGAAAGTCTTCAAACCGAAATCGGAAAAATGTCCAGATTTATCTACTAACGCTAATATCTGGACTTTTGTTCAAAGAGTATCCAGAGACTTAAAAACCATGGCTCTGCCCTCTATACCTAGGAATATAACTCGAAAACAGACTCTGGCCCTGGCTTCACTCCAAAACAACAAAGAGATCCTGATAAAACCCTCAGATAAAGGGGGCAACATAGTTGTTATGTCCCCCCACCAATACGAAATGATGTGCTTAGAGGTCCTATGCAACCGGGAATGGTACTTCCCCATTGCGCCCGATTGCATAAAGGACTTTATTTGTGAATACAAGTCCCTGTGTATTGAGGCCTTCACCCAGGGCCTCGTAGACAGGGACACTTATAATTTTTTGTTGACCAAACACCCCAAGACCCCCACTTTTTACACCTTACCCAAGGTGCACAAAAGCCTTGAACACCCCCCCGGCAGACCTATCGTCTCTGGCAACGAGTCGCTCACGGAAAATGCCAGCAAATTCGTTGATTCGTTTTTGCTGCCCCATGTATTGGCACTTCTATCTTACATAAGGGATACCACCGATCTTTTAAAACACCTTGAGGAGATTCAGGTCCCTCCGGATGCCCTGCTTGTAGCAATTGATATTGAGGCTTTGTACTCAAGTATCCCGCACGACCAGGGCATCCGGATGGCAGAATCTTTCCTCAAGGAACAGGACTATAAGACTTGGCCCTTGATGGACTTTGTCCTCAAGCTTCTCAGGTTTATTCTTACAAGGAATTATTTCACCTTTTTGGAGCAAAAATACCTGCAGATCCAGGGGGTCGCGATGGGCACTTGCTGCGCACCGTCATATGCCAATCTATATCTAGGCGCCTGGGAGAGGCTGATTTTCTCGGATGAGGAAATGGAACACTGTATGTCTCAGATTCTAATTTGGTACAGGTTCATTGATGATCTTTTAATCATATGGACAGGTACACAAAATGAACTTTCATTATTTCTTACGGCCATCAACAATAATAATTTAAATCTAAAATTTACACATACTTTTGACAAACATCATATTTCATTTCTGGATCTGAGCATCAGCCTCTCCCCGGACGGACACATTGACACCGATTTTTACCGCAAACCCAGTGCGGGTAACACCATTTTAAGTGCAGCAAGTGCCCATCCCGCCCCCCTGGTCGCAAGTATCCCATATGCCCAATATCTCAGGCTCCGCAGAAATTGTTCTGCTGAAGCCAACTTTCGTGCCCAGGCTGATCAGTTGCGTGAGCGACTCCTTGCCAGAGGATATTCCAAAACTCTGCTGAGGAAAGCTTATAATAGGGCCAGAGCCCACTCTAGAGCTGATTTGCTGTATAAAACGACCTCCACAAAGAAAAACACAAATGTCAGGTTCATCACCACCTATTCTGCACATGACGATATTCTACAGAATACCTTGAAGCTAGGGATGATAGAACGGTTCGGGTCGACCATCGGTTCGCCCCGAACATTGGATGTTCGATATTCGGCCGAATACCAAACTTTTTGCGGTAAAAGTTCGGTATTCGGCCACCAGAACAAAATGCACTGGGACAGGAACTGGGCTTTAAAAGCCCGTAATTGGCCCAGAAACGTCTGCAAATGCCAATGAGGGGGCAGGAGTCTCCTAGGAATGTGATTGGAGTGACTACGGGGACCAGAGGCCAATCAGGAGTGAATACGCCCCACACTATATAAGATAGCCCCGCCTAACCCCTAGCACAGTGATACAGAGCCTGTTGAAGAGAGTGGAAGCAGTTCTCTGACTCCTGCTTTGCTACACTACATTTTCTACATATCGAGTGGTTCTAAAGCTCCATATAGCAGAATTGTATTTAGCTTACAGCCAGTGTAGTTAGATACAGCGATTGTGCTGGTTCTTAGAGTTACAAAAAAAAAACTTAAGGGACAGTGTCAGTCTTCTGCTGTATGGAGCTTTCTATTTAGTGGAAAGGGATATCTAGTGTAGTTAGGGAACTTTGTACTACATTAGTTATATTTAATAATTGAGTTTCTGTAGGGAAAGTGAAAGTGTGAGGGTTCTGTTTAGTGAGCACGTTGCACAGTGCTGCTGTATCACAGCAGGTATACGTGCTTGCTAGGCAGCAAAATACAGTGACAACTTAACGCCTGTTGTTCAAAGCGTTAGGTGCACTGTACAAAAGCCTTTGCAACTGTGCGTGACACGCATCTGCTGTGCTGTATCTAGCGACAACTGTGGGTCGCATAGCAGTGTGCGTTTTTCACCGCACACAGTTGCCAATGCATCAGTGACAACTTAACGCCTGTTGTTCAAAGCGTTAGGTCCACTGTGCAAAAGGCTTTGCTACTGTGCGTGACACGCATCTGCTGTACTATATCCAGCGACAACTGTGGGTCGCATAGCAGTGTGCGTTTTTCACCACACACAGTTGCCAACGCATCAGTGACAACTTAACGCCTGTTGTTCAAAGCGTTAGGTCCACTGTGCAAAAGCCTTTGCAACTGTGCGTGACACGCATCTGCTGTGCTGTATCCAGCGACAACTGTGGGTCGCATAGCAATGTGCGTTTTTCACCGCACACAGTTGCCAACGCATCAGTGACAAATATGCCTGGTAGACCAAGAAAAGGCATACGTGGCCCTGCTGCGGAAAGGGGCACAGCTTCTAGGGTGTCTAGAGGCAGGGGTGGACGTGGTGGTCAGTCCTCAGCCAGGCCACCATTTGGATTGTTCTCCGGCAGTGGCCAAGCTATACGTCCACAGTATGTACAGGAGGTGATGGACTATATGACCAAACCCTCATCATCTGCAACTACAGTGACCCAGGCAGAGAAAAGTGGTCAGTCTTCTGCAGTTGTCAGAACAAATACAGATGAGTCCATGTCCACCTCACGTCCTCCCTTAGACCCAACTTCAGACATGACAGAGGAGTCAGCTGAGCTGTTTGACCACAGTGTCGGCCATCTACTCCAGCCTGATGCTCAGTCCTTTATGGAGTCTTGATGTTGGGTCTGAGTTTGAGGAGGAGGCAGAGCAAACAAGAGGGGAGAGCAGACGGCCCGCTCCATCTAAGGCCGCACCTGTTGTCTCCCAGGCCAGGCCTGATGCTCAGTCTTTGATGGAGTCAGATGTTGGGTCTGAGGTTGAGGAGGAGGCAGAGCAAGCAAGAGGGGAGAGCAGACGGCCCTCTCCATCTAAGGCTGCACCTGTTGTCTCCCAGGCCAGGCCTGATGCTCAGTCTTTGATGGAGTCAGATGTTGGGTCTGAGATTGAGGAGGAGGCAGAGCAAGCAAGAGGGGAGAGCAGACGGCCCGCTCCATCTAAGGCCGCACCTGTTGTCTCCCGGGCCACTATACACACCTCATCTTGCTGGGCCTTTTTTGAGACATCCCATGCAGACAAAACAGTTGCGATCTGCAAGATTTGTAAGAAGGGTATAAAACGTGGCAAAAATGTCAACCACCTGGGTACAAGCTGCCTAAACAGGCATTTGACAACCCACCACTCGGCCCGTTGGCAGGAGCATTTAAAGAACCCACAAAAGGGCCAAAGATCGGTCAGTTGGCCTCCTAGTCCTCCTTGCGCTCCTCCTCATGCTCCACCTGCTCCACCTGCTCCACCTGCACATCAGTCTGTTCCTGGCCCTGCTATAGTCACTCGTCACCTGTTGGCAGCCTCCACTGACAGGGATGATGATATAGCAGGCAGTGTCGCATCTACCTCCAGCACACCACCAGCTGTAACATCTAGACGCCAAATTTCGATTCCACACATGCTGGAACGAAAAAAAATGTATACTCCCCGCCACCCACATGCCCAGCGTCTAAACAGTAGTCTGGCTAAACTACTGGCTCTGCAACTATTACCATTTAACCTGGTAGAGTCTGCTCCCTTCCGTGACTTCGCAAAATGTGCAGTTCCGCAGTGGCAGGTGCCAAGTCGGCATTACTTTGCCTGTAAGGCCCTGCCATCCCTATACCAACATGTGGAAGGCAATGTAGTGTCGTCCCTGGCCAAGTCAGTCAGCCGTAAGATACACTTGACGGCTGACACTTGTTCAAGCAAACATGGGCAGGGACAGTACATTTCTGTCACTGCTCACTGGGTGACACTGCTTGCCAGTGGAAGGGATTGTAGCCAGGGCTCGGTGCTGCAGCCAGTGTTGCCCCCACGTCTGCAAACAGCTGGTGGTGTCGCTGATCCGGGTAAATCGATCACTTCTACCCCCTCCTGCTCCTCCTCCTCTACCTCCTCCATGCCCTCCTCTGCAGAATGGTCCTTTGAATATGATGAGGTACCACGTAAACGTTCAAAGGGCTATTCTATGTCTCAGGCCAAAAGGTGTCACGCAGTGCTGCAGCTTGTGTGTGTAGGGGACAGGCAGCACACTGCCCCTCAGATTCTTGGGGCTCTGCAGGCACAGGCCCAGAGGTGGTTGACACCACGCCAGCTGCAGCCAGGGATGTTGGTTACTGATAATGGGTCAAACCTCCTGGCCGCCCTTCGTCAGGGAAAGTTAACCCATGTGCCATGCCTGGCGCATGTCCTGAATCTTGTGGTACAGCGGTTTTTGAACTCGTACCCGGGAATGCAGGATGTGCTAAGGATGGCAAGAAGGGTGTGCAGTCACTTCAGGCGGTCGTACAGTGCCACTGCACGTTTGGCCGAAGTGCAGCGCGAGTTTCATCTGCCGGTACACCGCCTCATCTGTGACATGCCCACCCGCTGGAACTCCACCTTGGCTATGCTGCAGTGCCTGTACACGCAGCAGAGGGCCCTCAATGAATACCTATGCGAGTATGGCACCAGCACTGGCTCTGCGCGCCTGGGCTTCTTTTCACCACGGCAGTGGCTTTTGATTAAGGATGCATGCGCTGTCCTCTCGCCATTTGAGGAGGCCACAAGGATGGTCAGCCGGGACAGCGCATGCATCAGTGACACCCTACCGGTACTGTTTTTGTTGGAGCACACTCTGCGTGGCATTATGGACAGGGCACTGGAGGCAGAGCAGCAGGAGGAAGAGGAGGACTTCCTTGCCTCTCAAGGCCCCCTTTATCCTGAGAATCCTGACCCCATTATGCCTAGCTCCCAGAGGCCCGAGCAGGATCCAGGGGTGGAAGAGGAGGAGGAGGAGGAGGAGGACGATTCTGTGGGAACTTTTGCAGGGTTTGAGGAGGAGGAGGAGGAAGACATGCGGCAATCTGCAAGGCCTAGTTTGACTCCCTCGGGACACTTTGGAGTAGTGCGTGGCTGGGAGGAGGAGGAGCCCGTTCAAGATAATGTAGTTTTGAGTGACCCCGAGGAGTCAGCTTCTCAGGCCTTCGCTAATTTTCGACGCATGGTAAACATCATGCTTCAGAGCCTGCGAAAGGACCCCAGAATCAAGGCCATTAAACAGACTGACCACTATCGGTTAGCCACCCTACTTGACCCCCGGTACAAGTCTAAAGTCTCGGAGCTTTTCCCATCCACCCAGAGAGTCCACAGGATCAAATCCCTTGAGGACAGTCTCAAGAGGATTCTGGTGAACACGTTCCCCGACTCCCGTAGGGTGCAGGGGCGGGGACAACCTACCATGGATTCTACTGGTGGTCACGAGAGGAGCGTTGGAGAAGGCGTGCGGTTGACGGATGCCTTTCGGTCTTTTTTTAGTCCTCACCGCCCAGGCCTCTCAGCTGCCACATCGCATCGACAACGTCTGCATCACATGGTGGATGATTACGTGAGGGCACAAAGTGACACAGAGGGCTTTTCATGTGACGAAGCCGATCCACTGGCATACTGGGTCTTAAGATTAGACCACTGGCCAGAACTGGCCCAGTATGCCACGGAGTTGTTGGCCTGCCCTGCTTCCAGTGTCCTATCGGAACGGGCATTCAGCGCAGCAGGAGGATTTGTCACAGACCATCGAACGAGACTCTCCACCGACTCAGTCGACCGTTTGACATTCATTAAAATGAATCAGTCGTGGATATCAAGCTTTGATGCACCTGATGCAGACCTTGTAGACTAGGCTATCATTGTGATGTGGCTGCTGAGCCTCAGTTTAAGCCTGGACCATGGTGCCACCCTCAAACCCTCCTCTCATTCTCTTTACGTTCACAGAACCTCATTTTGGTTATAACAAAAACTACCATGTTTGCGCACCTGTTCCACAGGTGCACACCTTTACAATTTTTGGGCCTCCTTCAACACCAGCTCTTTGGGGTTAAGGTGGGGAGGTTATGCTAAAACAAAAACTACCATGTTTGCGCACCTGTTCCACAGGTGCACACCTTTACAATTTTTGGGCCTCCTTCAACACCAGCTCTTTGGGGTTAAGGTGGGGAGGCTATGCTAAAACAAAAACTACCATGTTTGCGAACCTGTTCCACAGGTGCACACCTTTACAATTTTTGGGCCTCCTTCAACACCAGCTCTTTGGGGTTATGGTGGGGAGGCTATGCTAAACAAAAACTACCATGTTTGCGAACCTGTTCCACAGGTGCACACCTTTACAATTTTTGGGCCTCCTTCAACACCAGCTCTTTGGGGTTAAGGTGGGGAGGCTATGCTAAACATAAACTACCATGTTTGCGAACTTGTTCCACAGGTGCACACCTTTACAATTTTTGGGCCTCCTTCAACACCAGCTCTTTGGGGTTAAGGTGGGGAGGCTATGCTAAACAAAAACTACCATGTTTGCGAACCTGTTCCACAGGTGCACACCTTTACAATTTTTGGGCCTCCTTCAACACCAGCTCTTTGGGGTTATGGTGGGGAGGCTATGCTAAACAAAAACTACCATGTTTGCGAACCTGTTCCACATGTGCACACCTTCATAATTTTTGGGCCTCCTTCAACACCAGCTCTTTGGGCTTACAGTGGTATGGCTCCACCAACACCCAAACTGTAACAATCCTACAGGCTCACCTGAGTCAGAGGACTGCTGGCCGGAGGTATGAGTGGAGCCCAGTGGCAAGGACCGCAGGCCGATAGTAGGTGCAGGGAGTCATGCAGAGGCTTGGTCAGATAATCCGGGTTGGCTATGGTGGTAGCGGTGCTGGATGCCGGATGGACACCAGGTAGTACTCTGCTGAGGACACGGGTTCACCTGAGGTGCGGAAACTAAGTGATAGCTGGTTTTCACTAGAGCCCCTGATGGTGGGGATAGACTGCGCTGCAAGCTAACACCAGGACGCGGTCCTCAGGATCACCCAGCCAGGCAGAGTGCAGGTTTGGTCCGAAGGCGGAGGAGCAGACAAGGGATAACCAGAGAGAAGTCAGAGGACCCAAAGGTCGGGGCAGGCAGCAGTAAGCGTGGTCAGACAATCCGGATCAGCAACAGAGGTAGCAGTTCAGTAGGTAGGGACAAAGCAGAAGAGTAGTCGGTAGTCAATTCCTGGTCAGCGTTGGATTTGTGGTAGTAGATAGAGCAGCAGATGAGGAGAAGCTTGATCAGGGCTCAGGAGCTCAATAATCAGCAAGCTTGAGTGCATGGGGCTGGACTTATATAGGGAAGTACCAGGTGTCAGGAATCAAGGGTAATGAGCAAGGCTTGGCAAGACTAAGGTTGAATAATAGGCTTCAGGGAAGAATTTTCAGGGAAGAATGTTCAGGAAGGAAAGTCCAGAGAGGACGGTAGCCTAGTAAGCAGGGCTACCGCCTGGGATGTGGCTGGTCATGGGTTCGAATCCCGACACAAACAACAATTTTTGCGCACCTGTTACACAGATGCATATCATTGTAATTTTTTTCCTTACAAAGGCAATTATTGCCTTCATTACCAGCACTTTCATAGGTATATGGTGTCAAGGCATCGTCGGCACCACCAAAGGCCCAATTTTTAAGCATCCTTTACTTCTATTCAAAGTCAAGAGACAACAGTATTCATCCATAACATCTCTAATCTTGTTCACACTGCACTACATTGTGGCCCCTACCCCTAACCCTAACCCTCAATGTATCCGTGCATATATGTCTGTTTCTTGTGAGAATTCAAGTTAAAGTGCACCAAACACCATTTTACATGAAATAAAGTGCAACTACATACATCTTTGGACTTCTTGAAAACATTTGGTAATAATAGCCCCATTGTGGAAATACACCCGTTAATTATATGCACATTTAAAGAGACAGCACCTTTTTCCAAAAAAAAACTCTAATCTTGTTCCCAGTGCACTGCATTATGTCCCCATCATACACATTGGCTGTGCCATTGATTAGGAGCAAAAGAAAGTTGCAGTTAAGCAAAAAAGTCATTTTTGAAGGTTTGGTATGCTATAATTCAGGTTCTGGACTTGCTACAGAGCTGAAACTTCACAGGTACACCTTTTAGACCCCCCAGACACTAAATCCAAAGAAATCTCTCTTTTTTTTTTTTTTTTAATTTTTTCAATAATTGGCTCTCTATCAAAAACGACAATTTTTAAGAACTTTTTTTTGTGTGATTAATAGTCCCTGGGGCATGACCCAGAACCCTAGGCACTTTTTAGGGGCATTTATTGGGTTTTAGGGCTTCAAAATGGTGTTTTTCGATTCCAGAAGTTCGGGTCCCATTGATTTCAATGGGGTTCTGGAATCCGAACCGAACTTTCCTGAAATTCGGGTGTTCTGGTCGAATCGAACTTTACAAAAGTTCGATCATCCTTACTTGAAACGTCACTGGCCCATTCTTACCCAAGACTATACCCTAGGTAAATATCTAAATGCCAGACCTAGTCTGGTATTCAGACGAGCCACCTCCCTTCGTGATTGTCTTACTAAAAGCCACTATACCAATGCAATCACTAACCATGATCTTAAAAAAGGCACATATCGATGTGGCTCTTGTGATAAATGCCCTTGGGTTAAAACTGGAACAGGCATCCGCCTACCCAATGGGAATTGGTTTCATTCCAGACATTACGCCGATTGCAATACACAGGGATTGATTTATCTCATGACCTGTCGCTGCGGGGCATTTTATGTCGGTAAGACTATCAGGAAACTCAGTAAGCGCATAGGTGATCATATTTACCATTCAGAGGGGGGTACTATACAGACTAGTGTCACACGTCACATAGGATTTCGCCATAAATATGATAATTCTGTGGTCTCTTTTTTTGTTCTGGAGGTCATCCCCCAGGAACCCAGAGGGGGTAACTGGGATAAACGAATTTTACAAAAGGAATCCTATTGGATCGAATCCCTTGAGGCCACTACGCCTCCAGGGATCAATGAAGTTCTAACATATAAACCATTCCTAGGCTAGATTCCGTTCCCCCCCCCCCCCCTTTCTTTCAAATTTTTTCAAAAACTTTTTTCAATTCTATTGAATCTGATCCAGGTTCTCTGTCCAGTCCCTCCATCTTTTCCGCGCACCGCATTGTCCACTCCGGCCATCTGCACCCCATGACACCGAGGTTCTGGCTCTGGAGATAGGTAAGTTATCAGTTATTCCAACCATTGGGAATACTGCTTTTGAATTTTATTTTTAAATAAATTGATGCTAATTGATGTCTCTCCAAGATTTAGTATTATTACCTGCTGAAGCATTTAATAATTACAGTATCTTGTAAATCTGTACCTCTATTTGGTTCTTCTCGGGGGGTCCAATGTTGGATTCCCTCAAAGTGAACCTCTATGCAGATATAGCGGGGGATTGAATGCTTCCCCCACGTTTCTTTGATATTAAGTCACGCGTAATCAATGACACATACAATAGTAAGGTGTTTTTTCTAGTGATTAAAATTTTGTTTAATGTCCAATTGTCTTTTGTGTAACTGTACTGCATGTCTCTGTGGACGCCCAGAATAGCTTTGCATCCGCTCTGTATCCCCCGTTGTATTGTCCCCTCCGTCCGGACGGTGGCGTGTTCCCCTGACTTCTCAGCGGATGTGTGGTCTTCTCGCACATCACTGATCGGACACTTCCTGTCCGGACTGCCCTTGTTGCGGCCGTTCTGGGCTGCCTATTGTGGCCCGTACCAAGAACGACACTGCGCGCGCACCCCCATATGCGCGCGCAGTTGAGGACCTGACCCGCCCACTTTGCGCATGACGTCATGCGCAATCTGGCGTCGGGTTGAGGGCCATATGAGGCGGGGTCATACCTACTTCCTACTCAGGAGACGGCGTCTACCAGCATGGCGGCTTCACGTGGGTAAGAGCTCTGGTTGTACCTCTCAACATTATATTCTGTATTCCCAAATGGACGTTTCTAATAACCTCTTCTCCGGTCATACTCTATAGATGCGTCTAAAGGTGGGGGCACATCTCTATGCAATTGGCATACTTACAGATTTTACCATCCTGTTTGTTCCTGCTTAAGTGACTACTTCCATGCAGATTTAAAATGCCCTAATCCCAATGACTCGGCATTCAGCAGGTAAATTTGCTCCCTACCCAGACATCTCTATTAGGGATACTTTATTACATACATCATAGAAGGTTTATGCATTCCATCCTCATTTAAATAGAATACCATTCTACGCTGAGGTCCAGCTACAGCCGCACTGCAGCAGCCATCCTGGTTTCAATGTTTATACCTGTTATGTGAGTTTCTCTACAGAGACACCCAACAAGGTATACAATATAGCTATCTAAATACTTATTAAATCTCCCTCTCCCTATGGTGTTGGTGGATATCAGTTTCATTTCATTCTCATCACTGTCACTTCCTGCTTTGTGTGTCCCTCCACATTCGCTGGGGAGATGTTTCATTGGGGAGCACTTTCACCAAGTCCTGGCGGTGGTGGGCCTATCCGCGGTGGATGTCTTGGATGCAAATGGGCGTTCCACACTTACATGCACTATAAGTCTTTTTTATACATATGTATGTACGCGTACTAATTTCTTGTCATTGCTATATTGTACAGGCTAATCAAGGCATTTTACATTCAATGTGTTTCTATTCCCCTGAAGAAGCGGTGTTTCAACGCCCGCGAAACATATCGGGATTGGTTTGATGTTCCTCATTGGACCAAAATATCTGTACACCCTTATGCCTTGTGTCCTATATGGCCTCACATATTCAGTTTTGTATATGTTAGACTATCATGAATATCACTATTTGTACTGTCTGTTCTGTTTTTAACATGTATCATTAATAAATATTTTATGTTCTTAATGTAATTCTTACCTCATTGGTCTACTTGGTACCTACAAAGTCCCACCAGCCCTCCCACTACTGTTCTGACCCTTTGGTCCTTTCTACTCTCTCATTCCCCTCTTTGTCCCGCTTCCTGATTTCCCCTTTTTCCTTCTCCCTTTCCCCCCCCCCTTTCTTCCTTCCCCTGCCTCCTCTTTTCCATTCTCCCCTTCCCCCTACCATCCCCCTTTCTTCTTGCCCTCTTCCCTTTCCCTCCCCTTTTCTTTTCTCCTCTTATTTCTTCCCTTTCCTTTTCTTAGCCTTCCTTTCCCCCTTTCCCTTCCCCTTTGTTCTTCCCCAGTCTCATCTTTACCCTTTGTTTTCCTTCACATTTTTCCTTATCCTTTTTCTTTACCCGGGCACCTGCCTCTGCACCTTAGGCTTTAGCTGCGGGTAAACTTTGGGATATTTTCCCAGTATTCATAGTATATATACAATCCTATATCTGTTGATCCAGAGGAAGGCAAAAAAAAAGACAGAGCAAAGCATGATCCAATTTGCTCCAGCAGGGGGAAACAGTTCGTTCCTGATCACCCAAGAGGAAATCGGAAGTTCCCTGGATCAACTTTACCTATAAATATTAGTATCCAGTTATATTATATGTATCTAGGAAAGTATCCAGGCCTTTCTAAAAACAATCTACTGAGCTTGCAAAAACCAACTCTCGAGGGAGTCTAATCCACTTTTTCATAGCTCTAACTGTAAATAAGCCTTACCGTATTTGGAGATTATAGTGAGCACGGAGATTGCTATGGCTGGTGTTACACTAAGCTATATTCCTGACCGCTCATACAGAGGTGACCATAACAGTTCATTGTTTTCTAATGTCCAGTACAAAATCAGTCCAAACATTGAAAAAGTTTCCTATGTGGTATCAACATACTCGGGAGGAGTTGTAGATTGTGTTTTGGTGTGAAATTCTTAATATGCCTATACTGTGTGCTAAAAATGTCTTTAAAACTTTGTGTAAAAAAATGCATGTACATTTCCTTTCTTAATTTTCCAAAAACTGGGCAAATCATTACCTCTTCAAAAAACGTAGTCATAGAAAATACCCTAGGGTATTTGCTTTTCAAAATGTAGTCATTTTGTGGGTGTTTCTCCTGTTTAGGCACTTTTGGGACTCAAGAAATATAATCGGTAGTCAGAAAATTAGATGCGTAAATCATGCTTCTTGAAAGCCCACAGGTGGTTCTTGGATTTTGGGCCCCTCTATACATTCAGGCTGTGAAAAAGTCTCAAACTTGTAGCAGAATGCATTTTGGGGTGTAATTGTAAGTATGCCTATGCTGTGTGTGAGAAAAAAACTTGTTAAAATGAAAACTTTGTGATAAAAAAAATTATAATTTCTTAATTTTCCAAAGAATTGTGGCAAAAAATTACAACTTCAAAAAACTCACCATGCCTCTTACTAAATACCTTGAACTATCTACTTTCCAAAAAGGGGTAATTTGGGGGATAATTGAACTTTCCTGGCATTTTATGGCCTCAGGAAATGAAATATGAGGAATAAGATATGAGAAATGAGGCAGTCATTACACCAGGATGGATCCATTTTCAGATATACAGTACTGTATGTTTGTAGACTCCATACATGTTATACAGGCGAAATAGTACAGTATACACCTATTTTATTTTTATTGTTTTCATCAAGGAAAAATAATACATTTTGGCCCAAATTTATGAATAAGGTTATTTGTTTGCAAAGTTTTACAACAGAAACTCATAAAAACATTTGTTACCAACATTTTCAAGCTTTATTCCTTAATATAGCAAAAAATTAAAAAATGTAGGTGGTGATTAACTACTTGCTTACTGGGCACTTCCTGACCAGGGCAATTTTCAGCTTTCAGTGTTGTTGCATTTTGAATGACAATTGCGCGGTTATGCAACACTGTACCCATATGAAATTTTTATTAGTAATGGCGGCGATCTGCGATTTTTAGTGGGACTGCGACATTGTGGACAGATTGGTCCCTTAACTGACATTTTTGACACATTTGGGGGTAACAGTGACATTTCTACAGTAATCAGTGCTAAAAATATGCACTGTTACTGTGATAATGACACTGACAGGGAAGAGGTTAACCTAGGGGTGATCAAAGGGTTAAGTGTGAGCCTAGAGGAGTGTTTTCTAACTGTGGGGTGGGGGACTTGTGAAATGATCACAGAGACCTGTGATCTTAAATAGGAGGATCACAGGCGCTCTGTGATCATTTCAGAGAGAACAACAGTCTGCTGTGTTTACAACAGCTGACCGTCCTCCTCTCTTGGCGGGGAGCGATTGCGGGTGCCCAGTGACAATCGGCTCTGCCAGTCCTGTGGATTGACATCCCCACTGCCCAGCGGCACGCTTGCCCCAGGAGCGCTCCCACAGATCGCCGTACAGGTACGGTGATTCGCACAGCCGAGCCAGCCTGCCACAGTATATATGCGGCAGGCGGTTGGCAAGTGGTTAAAGACGGTGGATCTATTTACAAGTACATATTTTGTTTGGTAAATGAAACACAGTAAGGCTGGGTTCACACTGGATTGCAGAGCAGCTCGCAGCAGGAGGCCCGTTGCGTCTCGTTCACCATTACAGGTCTGAAATGTTTGGCTGAATTCGGACCTGAAACGGACCAAAAGAAGCACAAGAATTTCCTGAAAACCGCTTTGCAGCTGTCCCGGAGTTGTGTGAACCGGCTCCATTGAGAGCCTGTCACAAGCTCCTGACATGCGAACTGGTTGCAGGAAAATCCGCATCCAATTCGCACCAGTGTGAACCCAGCTTTACACAGAAAGAATATGGCATTTGTAACATTTCATTTTAATTGTTAAACTTATTTGTGTTTTAGCACTGGCTGTGTAAGTGGACATAATATTAAATTAATTATAGTATAAGTAAAGGCAAACTTTTTTTTTTGTTTTGGATAAAGTGGTGAGGGATTAGAGCCCCTGTCAGGTGTTTATTGAGGTCTGTGCCCCTGTTATGGAGATTCATCCTCTCGATTTGTCCTGTTTACCATTATTATTGAAAATGAAAGTAAAGGAAAATCCCAAATTTTGGGTTGTCCCTAGAAAAGTAACAGAAACGAATTCTTCCAATGAGGACACTAGTTCTGGTGACCTGGGGGTCCCCAAGGGATTCCCTTGATTTGCAGGGATTTCCTCTCACTTTCTGTGTGGCTATGGGGCAGAAAGTGAAGGGAAATCTCTGCAAAGGGACACAGGTTGGGAAAAAAATCTGACAGGGGTTATAACCCTCCCTTACTCTATCCAAAAATGAAAAAAAAAAAGTTCTACCTATGGTTCTGCCCTAAACAAAGTTGTTTTTCATGTCATAAGGGGCTTTCAAAAATTGTTGATTTATTTGATAGTATGGTTGTTATATCAAGTCCCCTACATTAGGGATAGACCAATTATCGGCAAAACCGGGGCCGATATGCACTTTCCCTGAAATATCGGTATCAGCCCCGGAACTGGCCGATATTGCCGATATTTTTGTGACATCATTCTGCCTTCTTAGGCCGCCTCCCTCACCTTGGACAGCCTCAACTGGAGTCGGGACTACAGTAGTCTCGTGGGAGTGTATCACAGCCATACACCCACCCACAGCAGCCCGGTGCCAGCCAGCCACCCACAGCCCCTGTGCCAGCCAGCCACCCACCCACCAAAGGGTGCCAATCAGCCAGCAACCCACCACAGGGTGCCAGACAGCCAGCCACCCACTGCAGGGTGCCAGCCAGCCACCCACCACAGGGTGCCAGCAAGCCAGCCATTAAGCATTAAACAAAAATTAACATGTTCGGTACCAGATTTGTGTCAAAAATTGTCTTTATTTTTCAGAACTTTAAATGTACAAAATATTGGCCCATATCGGCCGATACCGATATGCAATGGCCAAAATATCGGTATTGGCCCTGAAAAAACCATATCGGTCTATCCCTACATTACATCCTATAATCATAGTTGCCAACATTTAAAAAAAATTTCCAGGGACACTTTGCAGCACAGCTATCAATT
Organism: Pelophylax lessonae; assembly: GCF_965119305.1. Lineage (NCBI taxonomy): Eukaryota > Metazoa > Chordata > Amphibia > Anura > Ranidae > Pelophylax > Pelophylax lessonae. The sequence goes on from NC_138770.1 coordinate 299,010,495, forward strand.
ACCACACCCACTTCCCTGAAGCTCCGCCCACTCTGCATAATTAATCTCGCCTACTTATCAGATTATAGGGTCTACTCAATAAAGAGAAAATTACAGAAAATTAAAAAGGGAATTTCAAACTTAGGGCCACAGTACATAGTTACATAGTTACATAGTTAGTGAGGTTGAAAAAAGACACCAGTCCATCCAGTTCAACCTATGATGTGTGTGTTTGCTTTTAACCGTACATTGTATACCCCTGTATGTTGTGGTCTCTAAGGTGCCCATCTAACAGTTTTTTGAAACTATCAATGCTCCCTGCTGATACGACTGCTTGTGGAAGAGAATTCCACATCCTTACTGCTTTTACAGTGAAGAACCCTTACGCATTTTAAGGTTAAACCGCCTTTCCTCTAGTTTTAGAGAGTGGCCACGTGTCTTATTGCATCTCCTTTCTCTGAATGGTTTGTTCCTTATGCTAGGGTCGCCAGTACAGTATTTGAACATTGATATCATATCCCCCCTCAGTCGTCTCTTCTCCAGAGAGAATAGGTTCAGTGCTTGAAGTCTTTCCTCATAGCTGATGTCCTCCATTCCCCTTATTATTTTTGTTGTCCTTCTCTGGACTTTTTCCAGCTCCAGCACATCCTTCCTGAGGACCGGTGCCCAGAACTGGACAGCATACTCCAGATGTGGCCGGACCAGAGTCTTGTAGAGTGGGAGAATAATCTCTTTATTTCTGGAGTGAATCCCCTTTTTTATACATCCCAGTATTCTGTTGGCTTTACTTGCAGCGGCTTGGCATTGCATGCCACTGCCAAGCCTGTTGTCTACCAGTACCCCCAAGTCTTTTTCCATCCTAGACTCACCCAGAGGCTCCCCCCCTAGTGAGTAGCTTGCTTTCTGGTTTTTGGCCCCCAAGTGCATTACTTTACATTTTTCAACATTAAACCTCATCTGCCATGTAGTTGCCCACCCCGTTATTTTGTTCAGGTCCGCTTGTAAGGTTTCCACATCCTGCTTAGAAGATAATGGCATGCTTAGTTTAGTTCATCTGCAAATACTGAGATTGTACTAGATATCCCCTCCTCTAGATCATTTATGAATAAATTAAACAGGATTGGTCCCAGGACAGAACCCTGGGGGACCCCACTTTCCACACCTGCCCAATCCGAGTAATCCCCATTAATCACCACCCTCTGAACTCTCCCCTGGAGCCAGTTCTCTATCCAGGTACTCACCTTATGGTCCATACCTACCTTCCTTAGTTTGTACAGTAAGCATTTGTGGGGAACGGTGTCAAAGGCCTTTGCAAAGTCCAGATACACCACATCCACAGGCTTTCCTTTATCTAGGTGGCAGCTCACTTCATCGTAGAAGGTTAATAGATTGGTTTGGCAAGAACGATTTTTCATGAATCCATGCTGATTGCTACTAATAATACAGTTTCCATTACTAAAGTCTTGTATGTGGTCCCTTAACATCCCCTCCAAAATCTTGCAGACTACAGATGTTAGGCTGACCGGCCTATAGTTCCCCCGGGATACACCTCGGCCCCTTTTTAAATATTGGTACCACGTTGGCTTTTTTCCAATCAGCTGGCACCATACCCGTCTGTAAACTATCCTTAAAGATCAAGAATAATGGTCTGGCAATCACCTGGCTGAGCTCTTTAAGAACCCTCGGGTGCAAGCCATCCGGTCCCGGTGATTTATTTATGTTAAGTTTCTCTAGTTTAGTTCTAAGTCTATCTTCTGTTAGCCATGGCGGCATTTCCTGAGGTGTATTATTTAGTTTGGCCTTACAAGCCAGGTTCGTGTAGCCCTCCGATTCTTTTGTGAAGAAGAGAAGAAATTATTTAACACTTCCGCCTTTTCTCTGTCCTCAGTGGCCATATTTCCTTTGTCATCTTTTATGGGGCCAATGTGTTCTGGCCTCGCTTTCTTACTGTTTATATACTTAAAGAACTTCTTGGAGTTCTTTTTACTCTCCTCCGCTATATGTCTCTCGTGTTCTATTTTAGCCGCCCTGATTTTGTCTTTACATTTCTTATTACACTCTTTGTAATGCTTAAATGCTGCCAATGACCCCTCAGTCTTGTATTTTTTGAAGGCCTTTTCTTTAGCACTAATATGCATTTTTATGTTGGAGTTTAGCCACCCAGGGTTTAATTTTGCTCTTTTAAAATTATTTCCCTTTGGAATGCACTGGTTAATCCCCTTGTTAAGTATGCTCTTGAAGCACTCCCATTTTTCCTCCGTCTTCTTTGTTCCCAGGGTTCTATCCCAATTGATATTTTCTAGCAGCGAGCGCAGTTTTGGGAAATTGGCTCTTTTGAAATTTAGTGTCCTTATATTACCCCTCTGCTTCCTATAACTGTAATTAATACTGAAACTTATTGACCTATGGTCACTGTTTCCTAAGTTGTCCCGTATTTCTATATCAGTGAGCAGGTCTGTATTGTTGGTAATCAGTAGGTCAAGTACCGCATTGTTTCTTGTCGGTGCATTCACCATCTGACCCATGAAATTGTCCTGCAAAACATTTAGGAACTGCCTAGCCTTGGCTGAGTGTGCGGTTCCTTCTGCCCAGTCTATATCTGGATAATTAAAGTCCCCCATTACAATGACATTTCCCATCCTTGCTGCCAATCCTATCTGTAAAATGAGGTCCGCCTCCCCCTCCTCCCTCAGGTTGGGGGGCCTATAGCATACGCCCAATATTACCTTCCCCACCGTGCCTTCCCTTTGAAGCTCTACCCATAGGGATTCTGCCTCGTCCATAGCTCCATTATTAATATCATCCCTCATATTTACCTGTATACTGTTCTTAATATACAGACATACCCCTCCCCCTTTTTTACCCTCTCTATCTCTGCGATAAAGGGAATACCCCTGAATGGTCGCCATCCAGTCATGAGAGCTGTCAAACCAAGTCTCAGTTATCCCCACAAAATCTAAGTCCTCCTCAAACATCAGCAGCTCCAGCTCTCCCATCTTGTTGGACAGGCTTCTGGCATTGGTATACAAACCTCTTAATTTTGATCGGTTACATATATCCTCGTTTGATGTTTTTAGGCTGCTCTCTTGATTTTTCCCCATACCCACCCTGGGTATAGGAGCTCCGAACACTCTACCGCTAATGCCTCCATTTTTGCCCTCTGAAACTTGCTTTCCACTGGCTAATTCTACATCTGTACCCCCCCCCCATTCCCTAGTTTAAAAGCCCCTCTAACTTTGTGGCCATCCTCTTACCCAGTACGGCTGCACCCTCCCCATTTAGGTGCAATCCGTCCCTACCAAAGAGCAGGTGGCCGACTGAGAAGTCGGCCCAGTTCTCCAGGAACCCAAAACCCTCCTTACTACACCAGCTCCTCAGCCACTTGTTAACTTCCCTAATCTCCCGCTGCCTCTCTGGTGTGGCTCGAGGTACAGGTAGTATTTCGGAAAATACTACCTTGGAGGTCCTTCTCCTCAACTTAGCGCCTAAGTCCCTGAAATCATTTAGGACTCTCCATCTTCCTCTGCCTATGTCATTGGTACCCACGTGTACCATGACAGCTGGGTCTTCCCCAGCCCCACCCAATAATCTGTCCACCCGATCCGCGGGTAGCAGAGTTGGAATAATTCTCCCATTCAGCTGCACTACTTCTGCGTAACATTTATGGGCAGCCTGATTAACGGGCTCTTCCAGGGACAATATAAATTACCTGGGATAGGCTCCTATTTACAGGGACTGTCCCAGGAAAAAAGGGACAGTTGGCAAGTATGTATAATGTGTATGCATTTGTATATTTTTTGTAATAAAGCTCAGAGGAATTCAGTTACACTCCTAATCAGGTCCACAAAGAAAAGGCTGGTGTTTCCTTTATAGCCGGGCAACTTTTTATTTCCAGCTTAGAAATGCCTATGACAAAACAATTGATCTAATGATCAAAATGCTCTCAAAAAAGATGTACAGTACATGTTGACTTATAAGAATTTTCTTGTTATAAAATAATTTATGTACATTTTAATTTTGGGTTGAGAAAAGCAAGGGTTTTATTACTGAATATTTTACCACACATGCTAATGACCTGTTAGATCCTTTGTATTATTCGTTGTATATCATTTTCCCTGAGATGACGAGAAGTTCACTAATTATACAGTGACATTTCTGCTTCATTAAATGTCACTTTTCACAATATAAGGCAAGCTGAATACAAAAACGGGAAATACACAGGTCCTGGGCTGGAACATCATATCTAACCTTATTGTCATAATAGTTAACAATTGTTTCTGTATGATAATTAGTGGTTTGTATAAGACAGGTAATTACTCCAGATTTTCACATTAAGATTAGTTTCATTTTTGCGTTTACTAAAACCTACAGCTTGTTCTCATAGTTTTCAATCCATTTCCCAGCATTTTTTTAGTTGTAGTAAAGAATAATCTGTAATCTGTATGCATCTGATTTTTCTGTTGATTTTCACTGCACTTAATTGTAAAGTCTTGTTTTTTCTCTCTATTAAAATAATAAATATATAATACGTACCTTCTCTGTGCAGTTGGTTTTGCACATAGCAGCCTGGATCCTCCTCTTCTTGGGTCACTCTTCGGTGCTCCAGGCCCTTCCTTCCTGTTACATGCCCCCACAGCAAGCAGCTTGCTATGGAGTCACCCTTGCCGAGCTGCAGCTCAATGTATCCATTCAGACACAAAGCTACCATCCGGCCCCTTCCCCTCTCTCTCCTGATTGGCTGACTGAGTTTGATTGACAGCAGTGGGAGCCAATGGGGCCGCTGTGTCTCAGCCAATCAGGAGAGAGACTCACGGAGGGCTAAGGCACTTGTGGACATCGTTGGATAGAGAGGGGGATCAGATAAGTATTAAGGGGGCTGAGGGGGGCTGCTGCACATAGAAGGTTTTTTATCTTAATGCATATAATGCATTAAGATAAAAAGCCTTCTGACTTTACAACCTCTTTAACCACTTGCCGACCGCTGCACGACTTTTTACTGCGGCGGTCAGCCCCGGCCAGGCAAAGTGACGTAGTACTACGTCGCTACTTCCCGCCGGTCCTGTGCGTGCTCCCGCGCGCCCCCGCTGCTACCGATGGCTTGATTGGGTTCAGAACCAAACTGTCATCAATGATTTTTGGCCTGGACCTGTTGATCGGTCCTGCCCAATCAGAATCCATGCATTTTCTGAGCCTGTGTTTACATTTCACAGGCTCAGAAAAGATGTGCCCTCCTCTCCCATGATCCTTTTTGGATTCATCTCGAGAGGAGAGCACATCTAACTGTAAGTACTGCACCAAGCACACTCACATACATTTAGATAGGCACATTTAACCCCCAATCGCCCCCCCCCCCAGTTAACCCCTACACCCCCTGTCACAACACACACTGTACACAGCATATAGCATTTTCCTATATACCTGTATAAGTGTGATTTGTGACCAGGTGTACCGCTTGCGGCCCCCCTTTTTCACTAAAAAAACCTGCCACCCCCACAATAAAGATTTAACCCCCTGATCCCCCCTGATCCCCCTTATCACCCCCAGTTAACCCCTTTCCCCCTGTCACATTGCAAACTAATACAAACATAATATACTGTATTTCTGTATTTTGTATTAGTGCGATTGTGACTTGACTTGACTTAGCGCTGGCGACTTAGTTTCTGTCCCAAAGAGGTTTAGGATCCCCGCCACCCCCTCAATAAATATTTAACCCCCTGATCCCCCCCTGATCACCCCTACACCCCCTGTCACAACACACACTGTATACAGTATATAGCATTTTCCTATATACCCGTATAAGTGTGATTTGACCAGGTGTAGCGCTTGCGGCCCTCCCTTTTTCACTTAAAATACCCGCCATCCCCCCAATAAAGATTTAACCCCCTGATCCCCCCCTGATCACCCACAGTTAACCCCTCCCCCCTGTCACATTGCACACTAATACAAAGGTAATATACTGTTTTTCTGTATTTTGTATTAGTGTGTTTGTGACCTGAATTAGCGCTAGCAAGTTAGTTTCTGTCCCAAGGAGGTTTAGGGTCCCCGCCATCCCCCCAATAAATATTTAACCCCCTGATCCCCCCCTGATCACCCCTACACCCCCTGTCACAACACACACTATATACAGTATATAGCATTTTCTATATACCCGTATAAGTGTGACTTGTGACCAGGTTTAGCGCTTGCCACCGTTCCTTTTATCCTTAGGATACCCGCCACCCCCTACCAATAAAGATTTAACCCCCTGATCCCCCCCTGATCACATCCAGATAACCCCTTCCCCCCTGTCACATTGCACACTAATACACATGTAATACAGTGTTTTACTGTATTTTGTATTAAGGTGATTGTGACTTGAGTTTGCGCTAGCGAGTTAGTTTCTATCCCAAAGGAGGTTTAGGGTCCCCGCCACCCTCCCCAATAAAGGCTTAACCCCCTGACCCCCCCGATCACCCCCAGTTAACCCCTTCATTGCCCTGTCACAGTGTCACTTTTATAGTGTACAGTTTTTTTCTGATCACTATTATTAGTGACACAGGTGACATTAGCTAGTGTTAGTGTCAGTCTAAAATAGCGCAGATCCCCGGCGCATAGCTAGCAATAACCCCTTGATTACCACACACACACACACACGCATATACACTTCCATTACTAGTATAGTGTTTGAACAGATCAATATCTGATCTGACCAGAACTATACTAGCGTCCCCATAGTTTAGGGTTCCCAAAACGCGGTGTTTGCACGGTCAGCACTGATTCCTGCCAGCGCCTGCGTTTAACCCCTCTGCTCAGCCCACCCACCCCACCCAGGCAAGTGTAGTAATCAATAGATTACTGTCACTTACAAAAAAACACAACACACAAAACCGCTGTGTTAGCAGAGTCCGGCCTGATCCCTGCTAGCATTAGCAGTTTTTTTGGTAGCGCTTGAAATAGTCATTGACAACCAGGGGCTTTTATTACCTGTGAGTCAACACTACTGTACTGGTAAATTTAGTTACCAAAATGACCAAACGTTGGTACAGTGGTGAAGAGGCTTATAGTATACTGGCCGTGCCAGATGATAGCGATGGGGAAGCTACACTGAAAGAATTGGTGTCAGTATACGAACCTGATGACAGCATCGGCTCCCTGACAGATAGCTCCGACGACAGATGGGTCCCTGTTAGACCCAGGCGTACCTGACCCCATTCTGGAGTTGTTGAGATGCAGGAATTGCAGGGTGCTCGTATGGAGCAGAGTGTGGTTACTAGTGCCGCTCATTTTTCTGGTGACCTGGCAAACACCAGCGGCCTAGTACACCCTGGACCTAGTACAACCAGCACTGCAGTATCACTTGGTGACGTGGCGAGTCCCATAAGTGCAGCTGAAGCTGGTGAGGTGGCTAGCACGAGTAGTGGTCCGCAGCCACCGCGTATTCGAAGACAGGCCCGTAGAGCCCATAGTGCCCTCCCTGATGCGCTGGCATATCCCAATTGGCAACTCACTGATTCTACAGCGCCAGTACTTCCCCCATTCACTTCCCAACCTGGAATCCACGTGGAGACAGCTGGTTTTACGCCCCTGAACTTTTTTGAGCTGTTCTTCATGGAAGATCTTTACGGATCTATTGTGGATCAATCAAATTTATACACACAACATTTTATCGCCGCCAACCCAAATTTGCCCCTTGCCAGACCTTTCGGCTGGAAACCTATAACGGTTCCCGATTTTAAAATTTTTCTGGGCCTTTCCCTTCACATGGGCATAACCAAACAGAGTGAATTGCGGCCATATTGGTCCACTAGCCCACTTCACCATATGCGCATGTACTCTGCCTCCATGTCCAGGGCGAGATATGAGCAAATTCTGCGATTTATGCATTTCATCGACAATGAAATCTGTCGTCCTCGGGGAGACCCTGAATATGATGGGCTCCACAAAATTCGGCCCCTCATATACCACTTCAATCAGCGGTTTGCAGCCTTGTTTACCCCCGAACAAGTTGTCTGCGTTGACGAGTCCCTGATTAAAATTACTGGCCGCCTTTCTATGAAACAGTACCTCCCCAGCAAGCGTGCCAAGTACGGGGTCAAGCTGTATAAACTGTGTGACAGGGCCAAAGGTTATACAGTTAGTTTCCGGGTCTATGAGGGAAAAGATAGCACTGTGGAGCCCCCGAACTGCCCACACTACATAGGGAGCAGTGGCAAGATTGTTTGGGACTTGGTGTCACCCTTATCCGGAAAGGGGTACCATTTGTACGTGGACAACTTCTACACAAGCGTGCCACTATTTAGTCATCTTTCTGAATTACAAATTGGCGCATGTGGCACCATGCGACCTAATCACCGGGGCTTCCCCCAATGGCTTATAAATTCCTGTCTTAGTCGGGGGGAGAGAACCTGCTTGAAAATGGACAAATTGCTTGCAGTGAAGTGGAGGGATACACGGGATGTTTATGTTCTGTCCTCCCTTCACGCAGACACGACAGTCCAAATTTCTATGGCAACTGGCGTTATGGAGAAACCCCTCTGTGTCCACGAATATAACCTTAATATGGGAGGGGTGGACCTTAACGACCAGCTTTTGGTGCCGTATTTAATTGCCCGTAAAGCCAGACGCTGGTACAAAAAAGTTTCTGTTTACCTTTACCAATTGGCTATGCTGAACGCCTTTGTCCTATACAGGGCGTCAGGACGAACTAAATCCTCCCAGGAATTCCAGGAAGTGATCATCCTTGCCTACCTGTACCCAGGAGGCATGCCTGCCCAACTTCCCCTTCCAGATGCAGTGAGCCGGCTGCATGAGAGACATTTTCCACATGTCCTCCCGTGTACCCCTACCCAAAGACACCCCCAAAGAAGATGTCTGTAGCAGGCGCGGATTTAGGGCGTGACACCCACTTTTATTGTCCCAGATGTCTTGACCAACCTGGTCTCTGCATTGGGGAATGTTTTGAGCGCTACCATACACTAGTAGAGTATTAGTGTAGGGTACAGCACGACACAGTGTAGGGCACACAAACACAGGGTCTCGAAAGATGTTCGATGGCTATCGACATTTTGAGAGACCCAAACTGGAAAATCGCAGTACACAGAAAAAAAAGTGTTCCAAAAGAAATAAAAAAATCCAAAAACAGTTGTCGTGTCAGTAATTTTTTATGTTCTTCTATTCTTCATACTGTACTTTTACTGTACTTTGTTTTTCATTCTTTTGTGACCTGTTTCTCTTGCAGGTACTTGTCGGCTGCCACATTGATTTTATATATTCTGACACAAACAGTGTTTGCACTCAGCATATATGGATACCTTTGCTGGCAGCAGCTGTGGTGATTTTCTGATTTCAGCACTGCAGTTAAAAACCTATTTTGGTATACGTGGAACAGTGTCGTGTATACCCATCATTAAATTAAGTGGGTGGATGTTTGGGCGGTTAATGATGGGTAATACTACACATTATTCCTGTGCTGATTTCTGATAGGTTCTTTTTTTTTTGTTCAGCCCACAGGCTGCATGAAAAAAACAAAAACTACACTATATGCCAAACAAGGACCAGCAATGTACTGGTACGTTGCTGGACTTTGAGTGGTTATACCAGGATGATGCCTGCAGATTTAGGCATCATCTTGGTATAGTTTTTTACAGCCTACATGGCTTACATGTAAAAGCAATCCTAGCGGATAATTGGCCGCTAGACTGCTTTTAAACCGCCACCTTCCGCCACCTTCCGTGGTTTTTCTCGGGCTCTCCTGTCCCACCCGTTAACCCGAGAGTGCAGCCGGTAGTTCATTTATCTAACCATAGAGCTAATTGGAGATGAGAATGGCTCCAATCATCTCTATGGCCTAAGATACCGGAAGCTACGAGCATTTCATGACTTCTGTTTCGCCAGAAATAAACAGGGCCATTGGGAAATTGGGAAAGTATTTTATCACACCAATTTTGGTGTGGTCAGATGCGTTAAGGTCAGAGGAGAGATCTAGAGTCTAAAAGACCCCAATTTTTTTTAAAAAGAGTACCTGTCACTACAGATTGCTATCATAGGGGATATTTAAATTCACTATGATAACAATAAAAATGATAAAAAAAAAAAATGAAAGGAAAGGTGTCAAAATAACATAAAAAAGCAAAAAAAAAAAAAATCAAGCCCCCCCCCCCTGTCCCCCCATGCTTGCGCGCAAAGCGTTGGTCTAGTGTCATATGTAAACCACAATTGCAGCATGCATGTGAGGTATTGCCGCGAACGCCAGGTCGAGTGCAGTAATTCTTGCAGTAGACCTCCTCTGTAAGTCTAAAGTGGTAACCTGTAAACACTTTTAAAGGCTTTTAAAAATGCCGCTGCACAGGCGTGCGCAATTTTTAAAGCATGTCGTGTTTGGTATCTATGTACTCGGCATAAGATCCTCTTTTAAATTTTACCAAACAAATTGGAATTATATAGTGTATTTGTGCAATAAATTTAAAAAAATATATTTCTTTCGCAGAAATTGCATTTGGAAAATCTGTGCGCAAATACCGTGTGACAAAAAAATTTGCAACATCCACCATTTTGTTCTATAGGGCCTCTGCTTTAAAGAAATGTATAATGTTTGGGGGTTCAAAGTAATTTTCTAGCAAAAAAATATATTTTTTCATGTAAACAAAAAGTCACAGAAAAGGCTTGGTTTTCAAGTGGTTAGAAGAGTGGGTGATGTGTGGCTAAGATTGAGCATAAAATGCCGGGACAGTTCAAACATTCCCCAAATGACCCCTTTTTGAAAAGTAGACACCCAAAGCTATTTGTTGATAGGCATATTGAGTCCATCGAGTACTTTATATTTTCCCCCAAGTTTCGGGAAGATGACAATTTGTTTTTTTTTTTTTTTTTTACAGAAAGTTGTCACTAAATTATATATTGCTCATGCATGCCATGGGTATATGTGAAAAGATACACAAAAAAAAAAAAATCTGCTGCTTCTCCTGAGTACAGGGATACCACATGTGTGAGACTTTTTGGGAGCCTAGCTGTGTACGCGACCCCGAAAACCAATCCCCATCTTCAGGTTTTCTAATGGCGTAAATTGCTGATTTTACCACTGCACTACCTGTCACAGTTTCAGAGGCCTGAAATTTCAAGATAGCACAAAACTCCCCAAATGACCCCATTTTGCAAAGTAGACACTCCAAGCTATTAGCTGAGAGGCATAATGAGTCCATGGAATAGTTTATATTTTGCCACAAGTTTCGGGAAAATTATTATTTTTGTTTTTTTTTTGTTTTTTTACACAAAGTTGTCAGTAAATGATATAATGCTCACACATGCCATGGGTATATGTGAAATGAAACCCCAAAATACATTCTGCTGCTTCCACTGAGTACAGGGATACCCCATGTGTGAGACTTTTTGGCAGTCTAGCCACGTACAGGACCCGGAAAACCAATCCGCACCTTCTGGCTTTCTAAGGGCGTAAATTGTTGATCTCACTCCTTACTACCTATCACACTTTGAAGTCCATGAAATGCCAAGATAGCACAAACCCCCTCCCCCAAATGACCCCATTTTGCAAAGTAGACACCCCAATCTATTTGCTGAGAGGCATGGTGGGTATTTTGCAGCTCTCATTTTTTTTTGGAAAATGAAGAAAAAACAGGAAATGCATTTTTTTTCCTCTTTTTTCAATTTCCAAAACTTTGTGACAAAAAGTGAGATCTGCAAAACACTCAACATGCCTCTCTGCAAATAGCTTAGGGTGTCTACTTTCCGAAAAGGGGTCATTTGGGGGGGAGTTTGTGCTGTCTTGGCATTTTATGGCCTCTGAAACTGTGATAGGTAGTCAGGAGTGAAATCAACAATTTACGCCCTTGGAAAGCCTGAAAGTGGGAATTGGTTTTCGGGGTCCTATACTCGGCTAGACTGCAAAAAAGTCTCACACATGGGGTATCCCTGTACTCAGGAGAAGCAGCAGAATGTATTTTTGGGGTGTCATTTCACATATACCCATGGCATGTGTGAGCAATATATCATTTACTGACAACTTTTGTAAAAAAAAAAATATATATATATATATATATATATATATATATATATATATATATAATTCCCGGAACTTGTGGCAAAATATAAAATATTCCATGGACTCATCATGCCTCTCAGCAAATAGCTTGGGGTGTTTACTTTCCAAAATGGGGTCATTTGGGGGGTTTTGTGCTATCTTGGAATTTTAGGGCCTCCGAAACTGTGACAGGTAGTGCAGAGGTGACATGCACAATTTACGCCATTAGAAAACCTGAGAGTGTTGATTGGTTTTCGCAGTCCTGTACACAGCTAGGCTCCCAAAAAGTCTCACACATGGGGTATCCCTGTACTCAGGGGAAGCAGGGGAAGCAGTAGAATTTATTTTGGGGTGTCATTCCACATATACCCATGTCATGTGTGAGAAATTTATCTTTTAGTGACAACGTTGTGTAAAAAATATTTTTTTTTTTAACTTTCCCAAAACTTGTGGCCAAATATAAAATATTCTATGCACTCACTATGCCTCTCAGCAAACAGCTTGGTGTGTCTACTTTCCAAAATGGGGTCATTTGGGGGGGTTTGTGGTATCTTGACATTTCAGGGCCTCCTAAACCATTATAGGTAGTGAGAAAATGCAATGAAAAATGTACGCCCTTTGAAATTCTGATGGTGGTGATTAGATTTCGGGCTCCCGTACACTGCTAGGCTCCCAAAAAGTCTCACAAATGTAGTATCCCTGTATTTAGGAGAAGCAGCAGAATATATTTTGGGGTGTAATTACACATATACCCGTGGCATGTGTGAGCAATATATCATTTCAATGACAACTTTGTGTAAAAAAAAATAAATTTTTTTTTTTTTTAGTCATTTTTCAAACACCTGTGACAAAAAAATGAAATATTCAATGAGCTCAACATGCCTCTCAGGACATTCCTTAGGATGTCTACTTTCCAAAAAGTGTTAGTTTGGGGGCTTTTGGACTGCCCTGCCATTTTAGCACTTCATGAAATGAGATAGGCTGTCAGAAATTAAAGCTGCGTAAATTTCAGTATTTACACCATAGTTTGTAGACGCTATAACTTTTGCACAAACCAATAAAAATACGCTCATTGAAATGTTTTTTGTCAAAGACATGTAGCTAAATACATTTTGGCCAAAAAATATGACATAAATTGAGTATATTGGATATTTTTTAAAAGACAAAGTTGAAAATGTCATTTTTTCGCAAAATTTTTGCTCTTTTTTTATTAATATCGCAAAAAATAAAAAGCGCAGAGGTGATCAAATACCACCAAAAGAAAGCTCTGTTTGTGGGAAAAAAAAGAACATAAATTTCGTTTGGGTACAGCATTGCATGACCACGCAATTTTCAGTTAAAGTCACAAAGTGCCAAGTTGAAAAAAGGGGTCTGGTCAGGAAGGGGGTAAAATCTTCCGGGGCTTAAGTGGTTAATCTGTTGTGGAAGCTAACAATTTGGACAGGTATAAGCGTATGTGAGTTTAATGAAAAGTGTTGGTAGACCATTAGGTTCATGCACACTGAGATTATAGGCAATTTCCATGCCTATCGCAAATTCTCTGCACTTCCCTGCACCAGGAGAGTTGCAGGTGCCGCATACAGCCTGCTATAAAAATGAATGGCTGTACATGGCCATACTCTTGTAAAAAAATATGCTTCTATGAATATTGCATTTCCCCATCCATGCAATGTATTTTCCTAACTCAAAAGTTTTACTTCACTTGCATGGCAAGCTGTACTCAGCACTTGCAGCTCCCCGGGCAAGGAAAAGTGCCAGGAATTTACACTAGGCATGGAAGTATCCTCCCTGTGTGCATGAACCCCTTACAGCCCCTCCAAATGCATTTCATCTTACTCTTAAAGACAAAACGCGCTGGGTGGGGATTATTTGACCATTTCTTAACACATGATCAAACAAATCTTGTGGGTGAGTTGAGCCACTGGGGTGCATCTTGAAGTGTGTGAAGTGCAGGCACTTTACTATATTGGAAGTGATGAGCGTTTCACCTTTTTATCACCAGTGGAATGTATTGCACAAATGCTGTATGGTGTACAGAGTTATAACTTGTTACACTTAATTAATGCTCTATTTTATATAATATATACAGTATACGTATTGTTGTTGGATTGAATTTTCAGGTATTGGCCTGATCTCTGCTAGTAAGCTTGACATAAATCTGTTGCAGAATAGCCTCAAACAGACTTTGTCTGGAACACAATTTGCTCCAATATGATACATGAGGGCCCTCAAACCTCCTCCACCCTAATCCAACTAAGGCAGAACACCTGTGCTCAGATAGGCTCTTGTAAGACTGACATCTCAGCGGTGATTTAGAATGAAAGGCATCCTGGATATTAGGGATCGTCCGATTATCGGCAACATCGATACTAAGGTTACCGATATTGACGATATTTAAGGTAAGTGCATGTACCGGGGTGATGCCTGCAGCTAGAGGCATCACCCCGGTACCGGTGTCCATAGCCGACGGTCGGCTGATTTGTAATGGCAACCAATGCGGCTGAGAAGCTGCTAGGCTGTCATTACAAGAAGCGGGAGGGGACGTCCCCCCCTCCCGCTGCCTTCCACAGCTCGCCCGGGTCTCCCATCCCAGGCATCCTACCTCTGCTGCCACTGAAGAGAAGACCTGGGTCTCCATGTAAAAACCCGGAAGTGATGTCATGACATCACTTCCGGGTACTCTGCGCCAAATTAAAAAAACTGACAGCATTCAAAACAGCCAAACTTGGCGTTTTGAATGCTTTTTAGTGCTGAGGAGGGGTTTGGGGTCTTTTAGACCCCCAGATCCCTCCACAAGGAGTACCTTTAGAAAAAAATATATATATATTTTTTTACATGTCCGAAGATATCAGCCGATATCGGTCGATACTGATATCCGATGACCAAAATATCGGTATCGGCATTAAAAAAACAATATCGGTCGATGACTACTGGATATTAACCTAAAATTCACCTCACTTCCTGTTCCAGGAGCCTTGTAGTGTCTTCACACCACAAAAGAAAGAGGAAGACATATTCTCTCCATACACTTCCCTAAAATGTTTAGAAACTCTTGAAGACCACTTGGCTTTAAGGTTCATACCTTTGCAATAATGTAGCCCACATATTATAGGGAACATGTCTTACAAGCAAAAGCATAACCATATTACATGTATGATCTTTAATATACAGATTAATTGTCCAGTAACCATACAAATGAATGATTTGCTCTTCTTAACATGTAGCCTACAGTATCTACGTGTAGTAATTCCACAGTTAGAAACCTAAAACTGTTAACCATGTTTTCTGTTGTCAGAATTCATCCTTTCAGACCTGTAATAATTCGGGGACAGAAGTGACCCTAAATTCAGGTGCTTTTCTTCTAGAGAAACTGGATCTACCTTTAAGGATATTATATTCAGTATTTACTTATGTCTATATAAAACTGGTAAATGCTTGTTATTGGTTTTCTTTACACTCTGAAACTCAGCAGAAAAGTTGTTACAAAAGTAATAAGGTAATCCAAAGTGGAGTCAGATAAATTGTTACTTTTATTTAGGAGACTCCTTCTAGAGTCTGTAATAAAGGATGGATTAAGGATCATCTATAGAGTATTGGTATTCTATCTATTACAGTTTGGTCCATAATTGAAGTGATCTTTCTTACCTCCATTTTTCGTATCACAGATATGGCAGCATTTCTCAATGAATTTGTCACAGCCATAGAGCTAGAATGTAAAAGTGTTTGTCGCACACATTGGAAATAACTGTTGCACAGCTTTCAGTGGCACAGGACATTTTAATATAACAAATATTGTTCAGTGTCTGGAAGGTATGTAAGCAGCTAGGTTAGACCGCAATATAAAAGGGATATACATGGCAGATTTTATCTTGAAATAGAAATAAGAATGTATTATTTCAGAGACCGTAGCAACAAATATTCAAACCTGTGAAATTTTGAAAAAATGAATTCCTGAGAATGAGGGTGGAGTAGGTGAGTTGAGTGGTAGGCAGGGATAATGAAGGGTGCGGCAAAATTGTGACAACAGTGGAAGTGGCATAAATCTGAAATCTAAATGCAAAGTGCAGAAGTCACAAGTATTAAATGTAGGTAGTGCAGGGGTCCAGGTTCAATAATGTACATTGACCACCCCATTGACCACAGGCGCCAGCCATCTTTTCCTTCTGCTGACCAGCAATAAAAGGGCACTATAACATATACTGCTGACAGCTGCACCCTATACTGTATATTGTTTTGTACATATCAAAGTGCAGTTGTTAGTTTTGCAAATGTTTATACTGTACTCTCAGCATTTGCTGACCTTCTTTAACCCCTATGAGCTGGCGCCTCCCAGCCCTTTAAGAGGTTTAGGATGCCGGGATGCAGGGCAGGGTTTATGGTCATGTAATCGCCGTGACTTCCCAATTGCAAGTCGCGATCCTGAGCTTTCCATTTGCCATCAGTAACTGTGCCGAGAGCACACAGGGCACACGCTCTTGACACCGCTGTATACCACCAATTCACATTAATATGCAACCGCTCTGCGCCAAGGCCTACCCGCTGAGAGGCCACATATTTCATATCAGCCGGGTTAAAATAAAGCTCAAACAAAGAGTTAGCTTCTTCTCCATATTTTCTTTATTTTCTAAAGATGATCCTTTAGGTTTATGTGTGCCTATGAAACACTTGTGGTGCAATAAGTATGGATTATGTTGTTGTTCAAGTCATGCTGTATGTGTATTCAGTATGTACTGCATGTAGACTTGAACTATATTTAAACATGTTCATTTAAGCCACACCAAATATACAGTGCAATTTAGCAACACAGATTCTTTGCTTTAGCATGCAGACAGTGCCACATTTTTTTCTTCTCATTTTAAAATGTTTTATTTTTGCCCTTTAGCTAAGCACATGGTAAATTTCAACAGAAATTTTCCCGCAAGACAGGTGGAAAAAAGACATTCACATAGCACATAACAATGAGAACAATAAAAGATTAAATTCACATAAAAAACATAGACATCTTATCTGTCTCTTGGGACATGAGAAATCTGACTACATGTAAGACAGCATTACAGATGAAGGCCACGGAATGCAATATTCCTAAACATATATAGATGGTATGTAGGCGGAGATATATTTACATATATGGGGAACTTAGGACAGGCCCAGAGAAACAGACAAAAGAAAGGAAGAAAAAAAAAAATAGGAGGGACGGGTTGGGGGACAGAGGCTGGCATCTGTCCAGAATGCCAAAGGTATAGAGAATTGGATCTTACTGGAATGGAGCCTGTACGACCAGAGAGGATAAGTAAAAGGCATAGTCCTGCAAATATAGGAAGTTATGTCAGTAATACCACATTTCATGGAATTGTTCTTCTTTATGTTTCATAGAGGCTGTTAGATGTTCCATATCAATAATCTCGTTTATCGCGGCTTTCCATTAACCAATCGTTGGTGGGTTTGCATTTTTCCATTTTTTGTGGAATGCAAACCTTAGCAGCATTAGGCAGGTGGATCAGGAGGAATTTCTTGTACCTGTCTCGAGAGTGGAGTGATGTGTAGTAGAAATGCTTCTGGGCATAGCACCAGGGATATAGTAGTAGAAATGCCTCTTGGCATACCTCCAGGGATATATCAGTAAGTTTATAAATCAGCCGTCTGATGTCTTCTCAGAAGGGTTGTATGCAAGGGCACAACCAAAAGTTTTCTAGCAACGTGCCAGGTTTTTGTTGGCAACACCAGCATAGTGGAGATACAAGGGGATAGATCTAATAAGGAAGCACAGGAGTCCTTAACCAGGGAGGCACTATTTTATATCCAGCTTCCTAATACCTACTCTAAAGGGAGGGCCGGTGGGCAAAGTAAGCGTCGCATATTTTCATGTGCTGAGGTTAGGATTATGTACAGTATATTAGACTCTTGCCTATGGCACAGAACCTAAAGCATATTTTGTGGGTACTGATATTTGTGTGTCATGTATGTAGCAAGTGGGCTCAGATTTTCTTGAACCATACCCCATGAGGTTCCTCCCATTGTTAGGCCACACCCATTATTGACCATCATTGCTTTTCTCATGGTACCCTAGGGTGCTCCCAGGTCTTTTACAATTTTAGTTATGCCCCAGCCCAGCTGCCCTGAATTTACCCACAAGCTCATATGTCATTGTCGTTGTTTAGCACATCATGAAGACTGTATTGGGCAGCTAGTGACAAAGGATAAATACAATGAGGAGTGTTGGGTTGCTGAGGTTAGGAGCAGGAGATTAGTTGGGAAGCTTCTTTAAGAAAAGGGCTGTGCCTTGCACGAAACATGTCAGCATAGAATATGTTCTTGATGGTATTTTTTAATGGCTTTTTTAATAAAGAAAGATTAGATTGCATCTTGGTGAGTGGCATTCCTGTTGCAGATACAGTGATTTCTTTGATGGAGATGAGCTAAGCCAGCTCCTGAAGTGGGATTGTGGAGTGTGGAGCTTGATTTCGCCTAAAGAAGCATGTGAAATATTTGCCAAGTAAATGCTGTGTTTTGAGCGCGCCAAATGTAAAAAAAAGCCCTATTAACTTAAAATAAAAACAGACCTGTGAGGAAACGGACATGTCTTACTTCAGCTCTGTCTCTCACAGGATAACGTAACATTCAAGGGACCAAGCAGTGGAACTCTCGGCCATATCAACATCAGAAGCAAACAGAAACCTTCTGATACCTTTCTGTGGGTGCCACTAACCCGGCACAAGGCAATACATTCTTTTTTTCCTAACTGCAGGAAAGAAAAGCCTGCCTCATGCAATATGGCCACCCGGCTTAGAGGGTTTTCCCAGTGGGCAGAGTACAGCAGTGATCTCTCAAGTAAGCCTGCAGCATCCCTGGGCTCCAAGTCACAGACTCTGCTCTCACAAATGGATGAGCTGTAGAGGGACCTGGATTTTAGAACCCACCTTAGATCTCTGCCTACTAAACCTGATGTAAAGAGCATGGTGGTTAGAGTGGAAAGAATTTGCTAACAGGAGACTGACGCTCTCAAAGCTGAAACTACACAGTTGGAGCATCGCACAGAAATGTTAGAGGTGCACCAGGCTGAAATCCAATCCTTAACAGCTTAAGTATAAAATTGCCAAACAAGATCGTACCATAGAGCTGCTGCTTTCTCAGCTGCTCAGCTTTTTCAATAGGAGCAGGAGGTCTAATATCCAAATCCGGGGGCTCCTGGAGGCAACGAGGGAGCCTGAATAGATTCTAACACTTCCGAGCATCCTTAGGCATATACACAGACTGATTGAGAAGCTGTGGTAATTGATTGCTCGCACAGGCCTCTGCAATGTCCTTCCCAAAAACTGATAAGCCACGAGATGTGATCTGTAAAGTTCACTAATATACCATCAAGAGGTCTATTATGACTAAATGGTGCAAGAAACCATGAAGGTCGTCCCTGACCCCGGTCCCAGGGCCCTTTCCATCAGTATCGGGCCCCTTCTCTCCAAGCCTGGGTCCCTTTACTCCCATTCTGCGGCCCTTTATTACTGTGTGGCAGCAGGCCCCCTTCCTACACAATTGCCAACATTTTCAAAAAAGCCAGTGAGCGGTATATCAGAATAATGAACTAGGAGAAGAATAAAATTTTGGGGAATAGAAAAAGTGGATCCGGCCTGGAGGGGGTCAAATAGGGTTAGAGAGATCTCGAAACGGGAAACCCAGTGGATTTTTTTAACCAATTCCCTACATCCTGGGGGATTGAATATCGATTTAGATATCAACTGCTTCATCAGCAATTACTAGTCTGTTCATCCCCCATGTCTAATTTAAATTCCAATTTCATTTATTTTATTGTTTGAAGGCTATTTGGACATGCTCATTTATTTGAGCTAGAACTCTAGCCAATCCCATTTTAGGTCTCCGAGTGAAGTAGTTCACGCAAAGTGTATCTTAATGTTATTTAAAGGTTGTGTCTGTCCCTTTAAATTAATATACTTTACTTTTTTAGGTGCAATATCCTATATTTAATGCCCTGTTTTATCTTAATATTTTTTATCTAGATATTTTAGATTTTATTAGTGTCATTAAGTATAGAGGATGGGTTCATATCCACACTGTCACTTTCATTGTTGAGTGATTACAAGTGTATATGTTCTGATTGGCATGTGTATTGATTAATTTTACTATATATGTCTTGTTTATAAATGTGGCTATATGTTTAATAACTCATTTGGAATGACGGAGCTTTTTGAGTGTAACCATTACTGGGAGAGAATGATGACCCAATGATCGGAACTTACAGACCCGGTTTGCATAGGCCGTTTGTGGTTTGCATATGGATAACAGTCCGGGAGATGATGTTCTCTCTGTTTTCATTCAGAGGGCTCCGAGACTTTCTCTGTCTCTTCCGGGTGGAGGGGGGCGTGCATTATGATTCAGGTGTCTGTAATGATAACTTGGATCCGCCTCCGCCTGGAGAGATAAAGGGGAGCGAGTACGCCGCGTGCTCACGCCCTCGGTAGAAGTCCGCAGTGACGAAATGCATTAGGGCGTGAGCACGCGGTTTCTATGGTTACCGGTACACGTCAGACGCCGCACCCGGAAGTTCCCCGCCTCGGTACCCGGCGGTGTTACATGATCGGTGCTGGGAGAACGACTGCACGGTAACAGCTATTACCCATGTTGATTATGCTTTTGATCAAGTCTTAACATGTGAGTGTAATTCTTAAAGAGTTTGGTGTGATGTTGAAGTTTTAAATAAAGTGAAAACGGGGTTACGCTATGTGCCTATGACGCTTTATTTTCACATGTACACCTTGTGAGTGGTGATACCAGCCTGCTTGCTAGTTGGAGAAAACTCGGGTTGAGGAGGACTTGGCAGGGTCTTATCACTATGAGCCTGTGGTTCAGCCACTTCTGGTAAGTGCATTTCCTTCGGGGTGTACACCGTGGTGAGGTGGAGGTCCTTCATCCTTATTACCCTCAGGAGTTCAGACATACTACAATTGGTTGTCGATTGGACTGTTATTTCCTGGATTACCCTTACACTTTTGGTGTTGGACTTTTTGGTCTATCTACTTATATACACAGTATATGGTGAACTTATACTTGCAGCGCCGCTAGTGGACTCTAGAGGAGTTTATTAATTTAATTTTATTTTAATACTTTTAAGGAGTGCACCTTTTTTTGATGGTATATCAGAATAGTCAGGGAGCAGAATGGCATGGCAGGGCACGGCAGGGCAGGGAAGGGCAGTCAGTGAACAGTATGGCAGGGCAGTCTGTTATGGCAGGACAGTCTGTGAGCAGTATGGCAGGGCAGTCAATGAGCAGTATGGCAAGGCAGTCAGTGAGCGGTATGGCAGGGCAGTCTGTGAGCAGTATGGCAGGGCAGTCCGTGAGCAGTATGGCAGGGAAGTCTGTTAGCAGTGAAGTCTGTGAGAAGTAATGGCAGGGCAGTCTGTGGGCAGTATGGCAACGTAGTCTGTGAGAAGTATGGCAGGACAGTCAGTGAGCAGTATGGCAGGACAGTAAGTGAGCAGTATGGCAGGACAGTCTGTGAGCAGTATGGCAGGACAGCCTATGAACAGTATGGCAGGGCAGGCTGTGAGCAGTATGGCAGGGCACTCTAGCAGTATAGCAGGACAGTCTGTGAGCAGTATGGCAGAGTAGTCAGTGAGCAGTATGGCAGGACAGTCAGTGAGCAGTATTAAAGGACAATCTGTGAGCAGTATGGGCAGCCTGTGGGCAGTATGGGAGGGCAGTCAGTGAGCAGTATGGCAGGACAGTCAGTGAGCAGTATGTCAGAGTGTTCTGTGAGTAGTATGGCAGGACAGTCTTTGAAAAGTATGGCAGGACTGTCTGTGATCAGTATGGCGGGGAAGTCTGTGAGCAGTATGGCGGGGCAGTCTGTGAGCAGTATGGTGTGGCAGTCTGTGAGCATTATGGCAGGACAGTCAGTGAGCAGTACGGCGGGACAGTTAAAGAGCAGTATGGCAGGGCAGTCAGAGAGCAGTATGGCAGGGCAGTCTGTGAGCAGTATGGCAGGGTAGTCCATGAACAATATGGCAGGGCTGTCTGTTAGCAGTGCAGTCTGTGAGCAGTATGGCAGGGCAGTCTTTGGGAAGTATGGCAGGGCAGTCTTTGAGAAGTATGGCAGGACAGTTAGTGAGCAGTTTGGCAGGGCAGTCTGTGAGCAGTATGGCAAAGTAGTCAGTGAGCCCTATGGTAGGACAGTCTGTGAGCAGTATGGCAGGGAAGTCAGTGAGCAGTATGGCAGGACAGTCAGTGAGCAGTATGGCAGGGCAGTCTATAAGCAGTATGGCAAAGTAGTCTGTGAGCAGTGTTGCAGGACAGCCAGTGAGCAATATTGCAGGACAGTCTGTGAGAAGTATGGCAGGACAGTCTGTGAGCAGTATGGCAGGACAGTCTGTGAGCAGTATGGCAGGACAGCCTATGAGCAGTATGGCAGGACAGCCTATGATCACTATGGCAGGGCAGTCTATAAGCAGTATGGCAAAGTAGTCTGTGAGCAGTATGGCAGGACAGCCAGTGAGCAGTATTGAAGGACAATCTGTGAGCAGTATGGCAGGACAGTCTGTGAGCAGTATGGCAGGACAGTCCGTGAGCAGTATGGCAGGGCAGTCTGTGAGTAGTATGGCAGAGTAGTCAGTGAGCAGTGCAGCAGGACAGTCTGTGAGCAGTATGGCAGGGCAGTCTGTGAGCAGTATGGCAGGGCAGTCTGTGAACAGTATGGCAGGGGCAGGGTGATTCATCAGTCACTTACTACATTGCTGTAGACAGTAGATTTCCCAGGCTGCTATGTGACTAGATAGGTGGGCAATTAACCAGTTCCAGTGTGCCCCAACCGGTGGGGATTGGGAAACCACCAATTCTCATTAAGCCCTGACAGGGGGGAGGATCTACCAGTACCAGTGTGCTCCAAAAATAGGGACCTACCATTTCCAATGTGCTGTTGGCTAAGGAACCAGTAGCCTCAGTGTGTGCTGACCATAAGAGGCTGTTCCCTCATTTGATGAAACATGTTGAGACTTGTAGTTATTTGGCAGGGAATGCTAGTATAAGTCCTATAAACATCGACAAGTCCCAGCATGGGCTGATAGAGAACTACAAGTCCAAGCATGGCCTGATAGAGAACTACATGTATCAGCATTGACTGATAGATAACTACATGTCCCAGCATGGACTGATAGAGAACTACATGTCCCAGCATGGACTGATAGAGAACTGCATGTCCCAGCATGGACTGATAGAAAACTACATGTCCCAGCATGGACTGATAGAGAACTGCATGTCCCAGCATGAACTCATAGAGAACTACAAGCCCCAGCATGGACGGATAGAAAACTACAAGTCTCAGCTTGACCTGATAGAACACTACAAGTCCCAGCATGATCTAATAGAACTCTACAAGTCGCAGCATGATCTGTTAGAAAACTCAAAGTCCCGGCATGACCTGATAGAACACTACAAGTGCCAGTATACCTTAACCACTTAAGGACCAAGCCTATTTCTGACACATGTTGTTGACAAGTGAAAATCTGTATTTTTTGCTAAAAAATTGCTTAGAACCCCAAAACATTATATATACAGTCAGTGTTGTGTCAATGTCCCAATATTTATGGACCTGACTGTGTATATATATATATATACAGTCAGGTCCATAAATATTGGGACATTGACACAATCATAATTTGTTTGGCTTTATATACCACCACAATGGATTTGAAATGAAACAAACAAGATGTGCTTTAACTGCAGCATTTCAGATTTAATTTAAGGGTATTTACATCCAAATCAGGTGAATGGTGTAGGAATTACAGCAGTTTGTATATGTGCCTCCCACTTTTTAAGGGGGCACAGGTAATGGGACAGATTAACAATCATAAATCAAACTTTCACTTTTTAATACTTGGTTACAAATCCTTTGTAGTCAATTACAGCCTGAAGTCTGGAACACATAGACATCACCAGACGCTGGGTTTCATTAGTGATGTTGCGAACATAAAATTTGCCGTTCGCGAACGGTGAACGCGAACATCTGCGAATGTTCGCGACCCGGCGAACATTGCGAACCGCCATAGACTTTAATAGGCAGGCGAATTTTAAAACCCACAGGGACTCTTTCTGGCCACAATAGTAATGGAAAAGTTGTTTCAAGGGGACAAACACCTGGACTGTGGCATGCCGGAGGGGGATCCATGGCAAAACTCCCATGGAAAATTACTTAGTTGACGCAGAGTAGGGTTTTATTCCATAAAGGGCATAAATCACCTAACATTCCTAAATTGTTTGGAATAACGTGCTTTAAAACATCCAGTGTGTGTATACGATCAGGTATGATGTTGTATCGATCAGGTAGTGTAAGGGTTACGCCCGCTTCACAGTGACAGACCAAACTCCCGTTTAACGCACCGCAAACAACCGCAAACAGACCAGAACCGACCAAAATGGGACAGGAACTGGGCTTTAAGGGTTAGGGTTAGGTTTAGTGTTAGGGGCTAGGGTTAGGGTTACGATGAGATACTTAGGGTTAGAGTTAGTAACCCTACCCCTACGCCTCTAACCCTAACCGTCTAACCCTAAGCACTAAAAATAACCCTAACCCTAGCCCTAACCCTAATTCTAATTTTTTTTCTGGTTCTGGACATGCTACAGAGCTGAAACTTCACAGGTACACTTTTTAGACCCCCAGACACTGAATCACACAAAAAAAGTTCTTAAAAATTGTAATTTTTTGATAGAGAGCCAATTATTGGAAAAATTAAAAAAAAAAAAAAAATTTCTTTGGATTTAGCATCTGGGGGTCTAAAAAGTGTACCTGTGAAGTTTCAGCTCTGTAGCATGTCCGGAACCAGAAAAAATTACAAATTAGGGTTAGGGCTAGGGTTAGGGCTAGGGTTAGGGCTAGGGTTAGGGTTAGGGCTAGGGTTAGGGTTAGGGCTAGGGTTAGGTTTAGGGTTAGGGTTATTTTTATGGCTAGGCTTAGAGGGTTAGGGTTAAGGTTAGAGGGTTAGGGTTATGGTTAGAGGGTTAGGGTTAGGTTTAGTGTTAGGGGCTAGGGTTAGGGTTACGGTGAGATACTTAGGGTTAGAGTTAGTAGCCCTACCCCTACCCCTCTAACTCTAACCCTCTAACCCTAAGCACTAAAAATAACCCTGGGGTGGGGTTTTTTTTCTCTAGATAGTAGGAGTAGGTTTTGCCTTCGTCCCTATTTCAAACAAGAAAATGGGGTGTTTGGTGTCTCAGACCAAGGTGGTGGGACTTTTAGGGCAAGTAATAATATTACTACAAGTAAAAAAATATATAGTATCGGATTTATTCCGTTGTACATAAAGCATAATAATATATACATACATTCCAATAAGGTGGAGATATGTGTTTTGGGTATAGGCCCAATGTGATAAAGATAGAAAAAGAAGAACGATTCGAGGGAATCTGTGACAAGTGTGATAGTTTGTGACAAAACTAGGGATAATGATCTCTGTGTTTCCTGTGTAGTCCAGGAAGTGGTGGTTCACAGAGTCTATCCCTAAACTGACGCGTTTCGGCTTTCTTTTAGCCTTTCTCAAAGATTTTTGTCACCCAGCTGAAATATATAAAATCAATAACATGTCTGTTATTGTAAATATTCATGTAGATTTAAAATACTGGAGTTTTAGTATAAGGTATTTAGGTACATACACTATGGAACCTTGCTTCAACAGACCATTCTCTGTGTCCTCTGAGCCTGCAGCAAGGAGTCGTGGGGTACCTCTGTCTGGAAGGATATGTGAGTGTAAGTACTATTTTAGATATTGATAGCCTGAAGTTACTCAATAATTACCATTTACTCACGCATTCAATATAGGTATTCATATATAGATGGCTTAGTGGTAATCCAGCAAAGTCCTGCGTGATCCTTTTCTAAAATAATCATAATATATATATATGTATGTAAGAAGGGTTTTTTTCCACAATAGTAGTATTTGTTTATTTATGCAGAGTTTTGTATCCGCCTGGACCAACTTACATTTGGTAGATTTTGGAGGATTGCAGGATGGAAGATTCCAATGCCGCGAGTAGGTTTGCAGCCTTGCTTCAATATGCCATTCTAAAGGAATTATAGATAATATAATTCCTATTTTATACATTGGTGGTCAGTGGTGAGTATTTTATTAAAAGTGACTTTGAAGGCTTATGGATCCATAAGGTCCATTTAAACTTACATTTGAGCAGGTATGGTAAGAATTCCTCCACCGCAGGGGTCCGTGTCTCTCCTGTTCCCTCGCTAGGAGGGAAGTGAAGGAAGACGCCATCTTGAAAGGAAATCGGCCCTTTTCTGGCATATCAAGTCATTTCAAAGATATGTAGCGGAGAATATTAACCCAGTAGGTCTCCGCATACAGATCTTTCCAACAATGGAGAATATTACGGCAAACATGAAGAAAGAATGGGAAGAAATTCTGAACGAATGTTCAAAAAAATTAATGATATGGTTGCAAGAGGAATACACCAGGCAGATGAAAAGCCTGGATGAAGACATAAAATCTATTTATGACCAACTGACACCACTAAAAAAGATATCATTATATAGTGAACAGGAGAAAAAGCTCAAAGAACATCTGGAAGAATACGGTAAAGAAATACTCAAGAAAAAGGAAAGAAAATATTGGAGGGATAAAAATGCCTTCACCCAGAATCGTGCTTATAAGTAGTCAACTAATAGACAAACAAGGAAAACCGCGTACAACACCAAAGCCAATAGGAAGACTGGACTCTATTATTCATCCGAGTCATCATCATATGCGTCAGGGGTCGAACAGCCAAGAAGGAGAGATATGGAACAAACTCAACAAGAAATTCAAGCAGATTTGGAGGATAGAGAAGATCCCTCACGGGAAAGAGAAGACACGAGGGAAGAAAACATTTCGCATGGACAAGAGGACATAGCCCCGGTTAAACATCATAAAATTTTCTTAAGACCAAGAATAAACAAAGACGGTGGTCCAAAATCACAAAAGGCTTTTTTAGGGAAACAACAGAAGAAGCAGACCCAAGCCACATAAATGAAACCAGGGAACTCACCATCATTAATCTGTCCAAACACAAACTAACAGATGACCAGACGGAGGTTCTAACATTAGGCCTATCCTTTTGCCCTAATAGGGCAACGGACAGATTTGAAACTATAAAGGACATAAACCTTTTTGCACGAAAATTACTTTTAAAAGTTATGTATAGCAAGAAACCTATAACTGAAGAACCACAGACAAAATTATCCGCAGCGGAATTTAGAGCCATCCGTGATCTAAACCTGCTGTTGGAAGAAGGGGGCCTGGAGGACTGGACTGATGATGACACCAACTTAGATAGCGAAGAGGAGGATCAGGAAACGAATCCTTCACAGGAAACATCCCTAAAAAAATTCAAGAAAAAGTCACACTTTTTTCCACCTTTAAACACAAATCCGGCAATTGCACTATTTGTGAGAGAACCAGCAAGGAGATCAACCAACTGAAAGACCGAGTGAAAACACAAAACCTTACGGAATCACAGAGAAAGGCATTAAAAGAATTACAAGAGAATGAGGAAATCACAATAAAGCCCTCGGACAAAGGAGGCAACATCGTATTAATGGATAATGAGCAATATAAAATGATGTGCCAAAAAATCCTGAATAACAACAAATGTTATAAGAAAATACTACCTATAATCTTGGAAACTTTCAAAGAAGATTTCTATAAAAAATTAGACAGGGCCTTGAACGAGGGCACAATAACAGAAACATTATGGTCATATATGAGGACCGAACATCCCAGGACCCCTACCTTCTATGCGTTACCTAAAATACATAAAAGCAGAGACGACCCCCCCGGGAGACCAATTGTATCCGGAAATGGTAACCTCACAGAAACAACTAGTAAAGTCATCGACGCATACCTCAAACCCCATGTGACCAAACTTCCATCGTATCTAAAAGATACAGTACACCTACTTCAAATTCTAGATGGACTAACAGTACCAGAAGACGCCCTCCTTATTACCATTGACGTTGAATCTCTTTATAATAACATCCCTCATAAAAAAGGAATAGAGATAATTAGACAAGCTCTTAAACAACAGAGTGAACGGGACAATAATTTCAATGAATTTATCATAATGATGTTGGAATACATTCTAAATCACAATGTATTCACCTTCGATGGTACTTATTATTTGCAAACTTGCGGTGTCGCGATGGGCACCAGTTGTGCTCCATCGTATGCGAACATCTTTCTAGGAGCCTGGGAAACGGAATTCCTGG
Organism: Pelophylax lessonae; assembly: GCF_965119305.1. Lineage (NCBI taxonomy): Eukaryota > Metazoa > Chordata > Amphibia > Anura > Ranidae > Pelophylax > Pelophylax lessonae. Next base: position 299,038,744 of record NC_138770.1, read on the forward strand.
CGGAGGAAAAAAATAACATCTTTGTAAACAATATATTACTGTGGCAGCGATTTCTGGACGATATCTTCATTATCTGGTCAGGACCAGAGAAGCTAATTAAGGAGTGTCTTAAAACGATGAACAATAACACCTATAATATGTTTTTTACACTCAATTATGATAGAAACAAAATTGCGTTTCTAGACACGTGGATATTAAAAGAACCTAATGGAACCATTAAAACGACCCTTTATCGTAAGGAAACAGCAGGAAATTCAATCCTACATGCGTCAAGTTTCCACCCAACATCTTTAAAAAAAGCAATTCCATATAGCCAATTTCTAAGGCTAAAGAGGAATTGCACCAAGGATGACGACTATCAGAAAGAAGCCGACCTCCTAACAGGAAGATTATTGGAAAGAGGATATTCCAAAACCACACTTAGAAAAGCCTTCAATAAGGTCAAACAGCAAGAGAGGCAAGAAATACTCTTTAAACCTAAAGAGGCACACACAAATAAGGAACAAGGGGAAAAAACCCGCATTATATTGCGGTTCACAAATGAACATCAGAAAATCAAACAAATTCTTCAAAAGCATTGGACAATCCTAAACGAAGATCCTGTGGTAAAACATTTTGTGACAGACAACCCTTTGGTCACCTATAGAAAGGCCGGCTCCCTTAAACACAATCTAACACATAGCGAATTCAAAGAAAAAAGGAAGGACCCTTGTAGAGATAAGGGCACATATCCCTGCGGCACTTGTGCGCAGTGCAAAGTAATTAAAAAATGCACAGATACCATCCTCCCAAACGGTGAGAAATTTATACCCCGCCACTATGTAAATTGCAAGACCAAGGGAGTTGTGTACCTTATGAGGTGCGAATGTGGGTCATATTATGTTGGCAAAACCAAACAGGAAATGGGCAAAAGAATTAACAAGCACATACAAAGTATGGAAATATGTAACTTTCATTTACCACTTGGTAGGCACGTCAAGTATATCCACAACAATAAAATGCCAAAAGTGACATTCATCGCTTTGGAGAGAATGCACATACCACAGCGCGGGGGCGACTGGAACAAAAAGCTTCTCCAAATGGAGATGCGATGGATTAGGCGTCTGAATGCCACCAAATACCCTGGATTAAATGAAACGGAAAGTTTTAGACCATTCCTTGAAGGCTTTGCCTCTGGGAAAACGGACTAAAATTCAAATATGATACCTGAAACGAGGATTGTCCTTAAGTAGCAACCTATAGCTTTAAAACTCTAATTTTAATCCATCCATCCCTCCATTTATTTGTAAATTTGTGATAGAAATTTCCCCCACTTAACTAATTGGTGGCTATACCTTTAAAATCACCTTGGAAACAAACTCCAGATATAAACATCTTTTCTGGTATGTCAGACTTTGGGACATATCCGACACATCCCCCACTGGAACATCTTTCCCCTTTGGATATGCTGTTTCATTATTATTATTTTTCTGCTGTTAAAACTATGGTTCACACTAAAATTATGTACACAAGAATTAATATTTAATATTGCATATATTGCTGCCTGTATATTGTGTAATGTACACTTTGCTTCAAAACAGACATCCTGATCCTCATGAGCTTGCTCCCGGCACGGTAAGCCCCTGCCCCTATCGAGGACAGGGGCAATTGTGACATGGAAGGGCTAAAACATCACGCCTCTGACCACGGCCAGATAGCTCCATGTCCCACACTCCGTGTCGGCGGCCGCTTTCCTTGCCCGACTGGCTCGTACTGCGTGCGCAACACCCAGGCGCATGCGCAGTACGGGACCACTACGTCACGGACAAGGAAGAGCTGCATACGTGCGGCGCCTTCTGCGCATGCGCGAGCAGCGTTAAAAGGCCGGGGAGCCGGCGTCTTCCTTCACTTCCCTCCTAGCGAGGGAACAGGAGAGACACGGACCCCTGCGGTGGAGGAATTCTTACCATACCTGCTCAAATGTAAGTTTAAATGGACCTTATGGATCCATAAGCCTTCAAAGTCACTTTTAATAAAATACTCACCACTGACCACCAATGTATAAAATAGGAATTATATTATCTATAATTCCTTTAGAATGGCATATTGAAGCAAGGCTGCAAACCTACTCGCGGCATTGGAATCTTCCATCCTGCAATCCTCCAAAATCTACCAAATGTAAGTTGGTCCAGGCGGATACAAAACTCTGCATAAATAAACAAATACTACTATTGTGGAAAAAAACCCTTCTTACATACATATATATATATATTATGATTATTTTAGAAAAGGATCACGCAGGACTTTGCTGGATTACCACTAAGCCATCTATATATGAATACCTATATTGAATGCGTGAGTAAATGGTAATTATTGAGTAACTTCAGGCTATCAATATCTAAAATAGTACTTACACTCACATATCCTTCCAGACAGAGGTACCCCACGACTCCTTGCTGCAGGCTCAGAGGACACAGAGAATGGTCTGTTGAAGCAAGGTTCCATAGTGTATGTACCTAAATACCTTATACTAAAACTCCAGTATTTTAAATCTACATGAATATTTACAATAACAGACATGTTATTGATTTTATATATTTCAGCTGGGTGACAAAAATCTTTGAGAAAGGCTAAAAGAAAGCCGAAACGCGTCAGTTTAGGGATAGACTCTGTGAACCACCACTTCCTGGACTACACAGGAAACACAGAGATCATTATCCCTAGTTTTGTCACAAACTATCACACTTGTCACAGATTCCCTCGAATCGTTCTTCTTTTTCTATCTTTATCACATTGGGCCTATACCCAAAACACATATCTCCACCTTATTGGAATGTATGTATATACTAAAAATAACCCTAACCTTAGCCCTGACCCTAACCCTAGCCCTAACCCTAACCCTAGCCCTAACCCTAATTCTATTTTTTTTCTGGTTCTGGACATGCTACAGAGCTGAAACTTCACAGGTACACTTTTTAGACCCCCAGACACTAAATCACACAAAAAAAGTTATTAAAAATTGTCCTTTTTGATAGAGAGCCAATGATTGGAAAAATTAAAAAAAAAAATAAAAATAAAAAATTTCTTTGGATTTAGCATCTGGGGGGTCTAAAAAGTGTACCTGTGAAGTTTCAGCTCTGTAGCATGTCCGGAACCAGAAAAAATTACGAATTAGGGTTAGGGCTAGGGTTAGGCTTAGGGTTAGGGTTAGGTTTAGGGTTAGGTTTAGGGTTAGGGTTATTTTTATGGCTAGGCTTAGAGGGTTAGGGTTATGGTTAGAGGGTTAGGGTTAGGTTTAGTGTTAGGGGCTAGGGTTAGGGTTACGGTGAGATACTTAGGGCTAGAGTTAGTAGCCCTACCCCTACCCCTCTAACTCTAACCCTAAGCACTAAAAATAACCCTAACCTTAGCCCTGACCCTAACCCTAGCCCTAACCCTAATTCTATTTTTTTTCTGGTTCTGGACATGCTACAGAGCTGAAACTTCACAGGTACACTTTTTAGACCCCCCAGACAATAAATCCAAAGAATTTTTTTTTTTTTAAGTTTTTTTTTTTTTTTAATTTTTCCAATAATTGGCTCTCTATCAAAAATGACAATTTTTAAGAACTTTTTTTGTGTGATTTAGTGTCTAGGGGGTCTAAAAGGTGTACCTGTGAAGATTACAGCTCTGTAGCATGTCCAGAACCAGAAAAAAAGATCATTTTTCAGTAGAGCAGGGATGGTGGGAACCCCTTTTACACCTATATGATCTTTTTTTCTGGTTCTGGACATGCTACAGAGCTGAAACTTCACAGGTACGCTTTTTAGACCCCCCCCAGACACTAATCCAAAAAAAGTCATGCCTGCCACCGTATATATATCAGTGGTGGGTGGGCAGTGGCACTGCAGTGGGCACAGTACACTCTGTGGACCTGACAGTCACTGGCAGCCCAGGCAACTGCAATAATAAAAAATATTTTTTTTTTTCAATTTGCAACAAGATGCTGTGCCACCGTATATATATCTGTGGTGGGCAGTGCACTGCAGTGGGTACAGTACACTCTGTGGACCTGACACAGCACTCACTGCAATTATGACAGAGGAAAAGAAAAAATATTTTTTAAAATGCAAGGTACTGTGCCTGTGCCACCCGAAATGAGTGTGGTGTGCACACAGTACAGTCTGTGGTGGGTCTGTGGCCTCTCACACACAGCGGGCAGGTAACTGCAGTGCACAATAGATATATATATATATATATATATATATATATATATATATATATATATATATTACTCAAATACCAGCCCTCAAAAGGGCTTTTGGGGTTTGGGGACAATAGATATATATATATATATATATATATATATATATATATATCACAGAACAAAAAAAAATACACAAATACCAGCCCTCAAAAGGGCTTTTGGGGACAATAGATATATATATATATATATATATATATATATATATATATATATATATCTATCACAGAACAAAAAAATTACACAAATACCAGCCCTCAAAAGGGCTTTTGGGGACAATAGATATATATATATCACAGATCAAAAAAAATTACACAAATACCAGCCCTCAAAAGGGCTTTTTGGGGACAATAGATATATATACATATATATATCAAAAAAAAAAACCTCAAATACCAGCCCTAGGAAGGGCTTTTTGGGGTGCTGTCCTTACAGCAGGAGTGTACCAAGAACACTGGCTAACAAGACTGGGAACACTGACTAACTGTCCCTAGCTATAACAGCAGCAGCAGCACCAGCACTTTCCCTGCTCTCAGTAACACAGAAATGATCTAAGATGGATGCTGCCCTTGCTTATTTATAGGAGGTGGGAGGGTGTGGGAGGGAGGTATGCTGATTGGCCTGGAATGTGTCTGCTGACTGTGAGATTCAGGGTCAAAGTTTGCCTCAATGATGATGTATAGGAGGCGGACCGAACATCGCAGTTCCTGCTTGTTGTTGGGGCATTTTCCCTTCAGTTTTGTCTTCAGCAAGTGAAATGCATGCTCAATCGGATTTAGGTCAGGTGATTGACTTGGCCATTGCATAACATTCCACTTCTTTCCCTTAAAAAACTCTTTGGTTGCTTTCGCAGTATGCTTCAGGTCATTGTCCATCTGCACTGTGAAGTGCCATCCAATGAGTTCTGAAGTATTTGGCTGAATATGAGCAGATAATATTGCCAGAAATACTTCAGAATTCATCCTGCTGCTTTTGTCAGCAGTCAGATCATCAATAAATACAAGAGAACCAGTTCCATTGGCAGCCATACATGCCCAGGCCATGACACTACCACCCCATGCTTCACTGATGAGGTGGTATGCTTTGGATCATGAGCAATTCCTTTCCTTCTCCAAACTCTTCTCTTCCCATCACTCTGGAGACCAAGTTGATATTGGTTTTATCTGTCCATAGGATGTTGTTCCAGAACTGTGAAGGCTTTTTTAGATGTTGTTTGGCAAACTCAAATCTGGCCTTCCTGTATTTGAGGCTCACCAACGGTTTACATCTTGTGGTGAATCCTCTGTATTCACTCTGGTGAAGTCTTCTCTTGATTGTTGACTTTGACACACATATACCTACCTCCTGGAGAGTGTTCTTGATCTGGCCAACTGTTGTGAAGAGTTTTTTCTTCACCAGTGAAAGAATTCTTTGGTCATCCACCACAGTTGTTTTCCGTTGTCTTCCGGATCTTTTGGTGTTGCTGAGCTCACCGGGGAGTTCTTTCTTTTTAAGGATGTTCCAAACATCTTATTTGTTTCATTTCAAATCTATCCATCACCTCTAAAGACGTCATACACACTGACGAAACGCGCGTAAGGTGGAACGCACGCTGCACACGTCACGGGAGCCTGGGTGGAACGCAAGCCGGTACTCACCGCTCTCCACTCACAGGCACCACTTTTGGCTGACGTTTCTCCGTTTTTTTTGTACTGTGAACCTGCATACTTTATTAAAGATTATTTAAGGGTACTGCACTATCTGGAGCCTTTTTTACTTCCTACCCTGATCGGACCCTGAGGATCCAGGCCATCCAGGAGAGGGATTCCGTATCGCCACGGGACTACAAAGCCCAGCAGTGACCTCCCTGGCCCAGGGGGCCATAAGGCTTATTAGGTCTTAATACCGTATGGTATCTAAGACCCACTACTTCTGGTGAGTGCATCCCCCTATTATTCCTCACGGTGACACTACACGTACCAGCATTGGACTATTGGAGGATTCAGCACAGAGCACTTGCACTTTCTTTTATTGGCACTCAAGATTTATCTGTATTCTCACCCAAGTCATATATGAACTTTTTACTTGGACTTTATTTTGCACTAATTTGCACTAAAGGCACATATATATCATTTTACTCATATTTATTGTGATTTTATATATATTTATCATCCCTCCTTTATCCATAGCATTTATTCTACTGTGTTATATATATCATTGGATTTTATAATCTCTGTAATTTATACTTCAACACTCAGCACTTTACACAAATGCCTACCATCCTTTAAACCCAGGATATCTACGCATTATTGTTCATTCCTGGATTCACTCCAGCAAGCGCTATAGTAAACCTCAAATTACTTTTGGGGTCTTACCTTACATATACAAACTGTTGTAATTTCTACACCTTTCATCTGATTTAGATGTAAATACCCTCAAATCTCCAACTGATTGTTTGATTTTATGCTGTGTTATGTGTTTAACAAAATTGAAATACCCCCAAATTAAAGCTGAAAGTCTGCAGTTAAAGCACATCTTATTTGTTTCATTTCAAATCCATTGCGGTGGTGTAAAGAGCCGAAAAGATTATAATTGTGTCGATGTCCTAATATTTATGGACCTGACTGTATATATATATATATGTGAACTAGTGATTTAAAACCCACGCTAAGTGGATACAATACCAAATATCAATATAAAAGTATGATGCAACTGCTGTTCACCAAGTAAAAACTTAGACAAAAATTAAATGACAAAAAACACAGCACTTGCAAGTAAATTACCGTATTTTTCGCCGTATAAGACGCACCGGCATATAAGACGCACCCAATTTTAAAGGAGGAAAATCTAGAAAAAAAAGATTCTGAATCAAATACTGCAGTAAAATATTTTATATCAACAGGTGATGGTATAGGCATGGCATAGGCATGGTACAGGCATGGCACAGGTGTGGGTACAGGCATGGCACAGGTGAGGGTACAGGCATGGCACAGGTGAGGGTATAGGCATGGCACAGGTGGTGGTTTAGGCATAGCACAGGTGGTGGTTTAGGCATGGCACAGGTGGTGGTTTAGGCTTGGCACAGGTGGTGGTTTAGGGATGGCACAGGTGGTGGTTTAGGCTTGGCACAGGTGGTGGTTTAGGCTTGGCATAGGTGGTGGTTTAGGCATGGCACAGGTGGTGGTTTAGGCATGGCACAGGTGGTGGTTTAAGCATGGCACAGGTGGTGGTTTAGGCATGGCACAGGTGGTGGTTTAGGCATGGCACAGGTGGTGGTTTAGGTATGGCACAGGTGGTGGTTTAGGCATGGCACAGGTGGTGGTACAGGCATGGCACAGGTCGGCTCACTTACCTGCTCTCCTGGGCTGCCTGCGCTGCTCCTCTCGTCCTCTTCTTCTGACGGCGGCGGGATTCCTGGAACCGTCCACGGCGCTGCTCCTCTCGTCCTCTTCTGTCTTCGTTCTTTGACGGTGGCTCTCTCGGCGGCTCTTTCGGCGGCTCTCTCGGTCCGGCGGGAAGGAGATCGGGCGGTGACGGTGCGTGACTGACGCACGCACCGGCACCGCCCCCATTGGACGTCAGGACTCAGCACAGGCAGCAGGAAAAATGTTCATTTGCCGTATAAGACGCACCAACTTTTCCCCCCCAGTTTTGGGGAAGAAAAAGTGCGTCTTATACGGCGAAAAATACGGTATATAGTGCACAAATACTTCTGATTCATAATAAAAGTCCAAAGTAAGAAAAGTCCAAAAATCATGTGCAAAATAGTGCAAAATAGAACCATAAGTGCAACTTTTTAGAGTAAAGTGCTATTAGTGCTAAATTGTAGTACAATATATTAGAAAAAATATTAGTGCTTCTTTGAAAAGTGCTGAAGTGCTCCAAAATAATCACTGGTGCCAGGTGACTTGATCCCCTTCTGAGACGCTACTCACCAGAACCGATGAACCCCTGTTTGGGGTCAGATTAAACTTATCACCAAAGAAGGAACTCCTCCAAGCTGTCTCACTGGTAAGACCCTTAATAGGTCAAAGCAAACGGTGTAGCAGATCCTCTCATTGATGTAAAAAAGCAGTTCTCTATAATAGTAACCCCTTGCAATGTGTTGGCCCTGGGCAGCTCCAAATAAATTAGAAAATCCACATGGTGAAGCCCGTTTTAAATTTTTATTAGTTCCCACATTAAAATCTACTCACATTATGCTCAATCGTAAAAGCCTGTATAATGACAATACCGCTTTTCAGAGATGGTTCCGGGAATGGCACGGCCGCGTACGTTCCATGGAGGACCAGGAAGTGACTTCAGAAAGTGACGCACCGGAAGTACGTCGACGCGTTTCGCCCTCCCACTTGGGCGTTACCAACGGTTGCCAGTTTAAACTTACAGAGGAGCATTTTTACTGGAAGTATTGCTCTAGCTCTGACGATTGCAGTGATACCGGAAAATTTAACTTGAATGGTTTGAACTCTGTTTATACTAGTGGGCAAGAGTTTCGTATGTTTTTTCTTTAGTGCACAAGCTCACGGGGTTTTTTCCTATTTATTTTATTTTTTATTTTTATCACTGTTCCTTTAAAAAAAAAAAATAAATATGATCACTTTTATTGCTGTCACAAGAAATGCAAACATCCCTTGTGACAGTAATAGGCAGTGACAGGTACTCTCTATGGAGGGATCTGGGGTCTAAAGACCCCAAACCCCTCATCTGCACTTAAAAGTATCCAAAACGCTGAAACACGCTTTTGTCGTGGCATACCTGTCTCGCATTTTCTGGATTCCTTATTGGCCTTTACAGGATGCCTTGACTGGCATTTAGAATGGTTATCTTAAACAAAATGTCTTTCGAGTTAATCTCATTTCACTTTGATTTCTTTACATGTGTCACTGAGCTTGCAAAGGCTAAGAATATATCAGATGAACGAAACAGTGGAAATTCCCTATCTCTCAGAATATCAACTCTGTCTGGACAGCTGACCGCAAAGCCAATAATATCTTCTAAAAGCCCCTTTGGAACTTTTATTGTGTGTCACCAAGAAATTTCCCTTTATGACAGAGAATCACGATCTAGATTGACATAATGCTTACTATAATTAGTTGTTAACTTTGATTGGACAAAAGATGTTAATAACAACCCATTTCTGTATGTCAGATTGTAATGACAAACCCATTTCTGAGTATATTTAAACTCCAGCAATATTGTAATAAATCAGGTCACTATGATTCAGCCATCTTGAGTCTTGTCTGATCTCATTATATATATAGCTATATATTGTCTGATTTGGTATCACTGACTAACAGGTAACAGGTATTTTGTACCTGAGGAAAAATTCCACAACAATTTGGCGAGCCAGCCAGGAGAGGTGACGTCATCTGCGGACGGAGTGACACATCTGGACTGCATTGGATACACTGAAAATATCTGGCCAGGTAAGCCCATTGTCTGCTTACAATGTTTTTCAGTCCATCCAATGACGTCCAGGTAACTCTGTTTTATTTTTGACGTAATACCCTCTTAAAGAACCTAAACCCTTAGTCGGTGTATATATTGCTAATAACATTTGTTGTTTGTTGGGAAAGGTGAGGTTGGGTCAACCCTCACCACTGTGGGTGTCTTGGACACGCAGGAACGTGACCCCCAGTTGTGTTCTGGTAAAGCGGTCTCATTTCGGAGTGTCCATTTGAGGCGTAGCAAACATTGAATGTATATGACTGTTTTAGCCTGACATTTCATATACATGTAAAGGTTTCTATCTCTATGTTATAGTATATATGTAAACATATGCATATGGTAATAGGCTGTTTTTAATTCCAAGTCACAGAGAACTCGGAAGTTAGAGGTAATTCCAAGTCACAGAGAACTCGGAAGTTAGAGGTAATTCCAAGTCACAGAGAACTCGGAAGTTAGAGGTAATTCCAAGTCACAGAGAACTCGGAAGTTAGAGGTAATTCCAAGTCACAGAGAACTCGGAAGTTAGCGGTAATTCCAAGTCACAGAGAACTCGGAAGTTAGAGGTAATTCCAAGTCACAGAGAACTCGGAAGTTAGAGGTAATTCCAAGTCACAGAGAACTCGGAAGTTAGAGGTAATTCCAAGTCACAGAGAACTCGGAAGTTAGAGGTAATTCCAAGTCACAGAGAACTCGGAAGTTAGAGGTAATTCCAAGTCACAGAGAACTCGGAAGTTAGAGGTAATTCCAAGTCACAGAGAACTCGGAAGTTAGAGGTAATTCCAAGTCACAGAGAACTCGGAAGTTAGAGGTAATTCCAAGTCACAGAGAACTCGGAAGTTAGCGGTAATTCCAAGTCACAGAGAACTCGGAAGTTAGAGGTAATTCCAAGTCAAGTCACAGAGAACTCGGAAGTTAGAGGTAATTCCAAGTCACAGAGAACTCGGGAAGTTAGAGGTAATTCCAAGTCACAGAGAACTCGGAAGTTAGAGGTAATTCCAAGTCACAGAGAACTTGGAAGTTAGAGGTAGTTATTCTATTTTTTGGATAACAGTGAAATGGGAAACTGGGTTTCCGTAGATAGCAACCAGGGGTCGATGGGAAAGGTCATAAGGACCATGGCCTTAGAGTGTATGGGTAACAGGGTTACCAGATAAATGGGGCAAACCAGGGAGTTTGCATTCGAAGATTAAATGCTCTGGGAGCATAGTTTTTGGGCTACACAGCCAATTAAAGTGTTCTGTAGTTGGACAGCTAATAATCCTAGTTGTAGGATAAGATAAGATAGGATATGTCAGATTTTTGTAAAGTATATGAAACAGATTTGGCAAGAACAAACTTAAAATCAGTTGCAGAAATATGGAAGCAGGAGAGTATGAAGAAGAATGTAAGGATGATCGTTGCCCTTTAATTCAAAAGCCTGTTTATTTTGAGACAGATTGTATGAAGCTGTGTCTTTAATATAAAAAGGGGAAGCGAAGAGGTTCCTTCTCCGTGAGCTCGGAGAAAGAGGAAAAAAAAAAAAAAAGATTGTTTCTTTATATGATAAATGAACGGCATATGATATTTTTGGGGTTATTTTGTATTAAATTAAACTAAGATGAAAAATAATAGGTTGCCCTTTAAACCAGGAATCTTTGTTTAGACATTAAGGGTTACCGCAATTAACATGACCATTGAACCCTATTGGCACTGAGCCAAAAGTTTTAAAATAGAATAACTTTTTTATATAATTATGGTTTATTAAGTGGTATTTCAGGGGCACCCTCCGTAACCAAAGGGGAACCTCTGATAAGATTTTTGAAATTCGGGACAAAGTTCTTAGAGGTTTTTTGTTTGAAAGATAAAAGTACATTACTTCCTGTCATTATGGGTGTATAAAAAGTGACCTACTACAAATAGTGTAAAGACAGGACATTAGAGCAAAGAATTGCAGCCAGCCCCTCTCCCCCAGATAGACAGTAAATAAGGTATACAGCTAACCTGTGTCCGCATGTCCCATCAGAAGCAGCCGAAAGGTTTACAGTAGGAATAACAGTAACAGGGGTGAGAGTGGTTTCCTGCCTGGCTTCAAAGGAAAAGGGGAAGTCATTAAAAAAAAAAAAAAAAAAAAAGTAATGTTTGTGTTGAGTTAAAATTTCAGTGTTCAGTTTCAGATGAAGTGCCCATTAATCCAGTATGTAGCATATGTCTCTTGCCAGCTTGACCCAGTGATAAAAGGATCCTCAAGCTGTGTGCGGGCCACAGCCTGCAAAAGAGCTTCTGGATAAAACAGGTGCAATGTTTTTAAGACAGTTTACTTCCAGTACAGGAGCAGGCATTAGAGGGGGAGGGGAAAAAATGTTTGTTAAATATCCCCCATGACTGTTTTTGAGCTGATGATGGCAGAATCTGAATTGTTGTGCCCTCCCAAAAAGGCTCCTCTCTGGAGCCCTGATGAGACCCTTTATGTAGATGGATCATGTTTGTAAACAGAGGAGGGTAAGCCTGTAACTGGGTATGCAGTAGTAACAGCAATAAATAAACAAAAAGAATGCAGAGATATTAAATTTAAAGTTCTAAGCACAAGCAGCTGATGGTTTTGGCAAAGGCCTGTGAATTTTAAAGAGTTAACATTCACATTGACATGATTTTGGTCATATTTTTGAAAGCTTGTAACTTTTTGACCTCAGCCCAAGTTCTCTCGGTAAGCCAAGAAAAAGCATGCAGATATAATAGAGACTGTTCTTAGTCTTCCAGTGTTCCACCAAGGGGGCCATTTATTAAAAAAACCAAGGCACATGCAAGAGAGGACACAGAAGAAGCTGCAGGAAACGCAAGGGCCGACAGAGCAGCGAAGAAGGCTGCACTGGAACAGGTCCCAATCCGGGTACTGACACTCCTAGGAAAGCAACCAACTCCTGTAAGTATGGCAATCTTGATATCATTGCAGAAAAAGCCCCCTCACAGGAGCGTGAGAAGTGGCGGAAGAAAGGTGCAACACGGGATGTAACTGGTTGCTGGAGGATGGAGGAGCATTTCTGTCCGATCTCAGGCCCTATACCCGAGGGTGGCAGCCGCACAGCTCACGGATCGTGTCATATCTCAAAGACTCTAATGACCACCTTGGTAATACAACACTGGTTAGCACCAGGTTTTCCTGGAGTAGCTGCAAAATATACTGCTTCTTGTCTTACCTGTGCTAGGTACAATGTTGGTAGAGTTGTAAGCACCCCCCATAAAAGCACCGCCTAAGTCAGACTGTCCTTTCCAAGGAGTTCAAATAGATTACATTGATTTCCCACAGTCTGGTCCCGATGCACATGTTTTAGTTTGTATAGACATTTTTCAGGATGGCCTAAGGCCTGACCAGTCTCTAGGGGTAAAGTACAAACCACAGGAAAAAGGCCTTTGCCCCAGGTAATGTGCAGGTATAGAATCCCAGAACCTATGGAAAGTGACAGGGGTATTCACTTTACAGGAAGGGTTCTACAAGAGATCCTATCCGCACTAAATATTGAGAAAGCCTTTTACACTCCATATCATTCACAGAGTAGCGGAAAGGTACAAAAGGTTGTATGGTTAAAAAAAAAAAAAAAAAACAAGTTGAGTAAAATAGCAGAAACAAGTAGATTGTTTTACGTTTTTTCCTTTGTCAGGAACACTCCCAAGAGAGGTGTGGGTACCTGAAGCAGGTCTCTATTTACCACAGCAATTGTGGTAAATAGTGAGTGAACACACTCAGATCTCACTAGATGTGTTGCAGCGCTTTAAAAGCAATTGACAAAAATGCATAATAGTGTGTTTTCATTCCTACCAGATCCAAATGAGGATACTAAGTCATAAAGTAAGGCTACTAAGAGTGCAATTGGTTACACCAACATCCCTCAAGGTAGAAGGGATACATGGATTCACGCCAGTCATTGAAAAAAGGTGGTACAATGATTTTCTTTTAATTTTTAATATGTATGGGAATGTTGGGTATAAAAGAGACAGACAACCTAAGGCCCAATGTACTGTTAAGTTTAAATACCAGGTAGCCAGGAAGTCAGGGTACTCAGGGTGCTAGATATGTCCACAATTACACCCAGAGTCCCAGACTATACCTGTGCTAGTAAACCCACTTGCATTAGAGGATCTAAATCAGACAGAGTTTTCAAAATCCTATAGAAACATTACCAGTACACAAAAGGACATGTTAATTCTCCAAAAGTCGCAGGTTTCAAGAATCCTACAGTGTGTATAGAGTTCTATGGAAAAAACTGATGTGGGGAGGGTGGACTGTTCACAAGCACTGATAAACATATCCTGCCTACAGCTGACTGTGAACAGCCCATGAAATGAAACATGCATGCATTACAGAAATGAAACTGTTAAACATAAAATATGAGCCATATTGAATGACAATATGGACATTTCTCACCTAGGAGAAGCCCTCAGGTTTCTGTTGTTCAGACAGAAACTGGGGTATTATGCAGAAAAGTTATTAATACCCATTTTCACCTCAGGGTGGTCACATTCGGGGTTGGGAATCTATTGTTTCTGTGGCAATAAGGCCCATAGTTGACTTTCTCAGTGTGTCACAGGAACAGGTACTATAGCCTCTTTATTTCCAATAGTGTCCGCCCATCTTAATGAACACAGTCTTTTGGAGGTTTTGCTTTATCTCCTAAAATAATGAAAGTGGTGTATTCATATTGATGTTTATGATAATTATGATCTCTAGTTATCTGTTGAGTTAAAATAATTATGTGTTTGGTTGATAAGGTTACCAAGGCCAAGGAGACAACCTATTTCAACTCTATACGGAAATGAGAAGGGATTGATGATGCTGAGTATGCTGTAATGAGAAATCTGTTACCTCAAACCCCCATGTATGAAGTAATCTCCGCCTCAGAACCTTACCAAGACTCGGACACCCCCCACTGAGGTTTGCTCTCTGGGCCAGTGTTCCAAGTGTAAGGGGCTGCTCCCTTGGATGAATCTGATAAGCGGAATAGGTAGTTAGTTAGCCTGATCAATAAATTCTCAAGAGGAGGGAGATGTCGTGGCATACCTATCTCGCATTTTCTGGATACCTTATTGGCCTTTACAGGATGCCTTGACTGGCATTTAGAATGGTTATCTTAAACAAAATGTCTTTCGAGTTAATCTCATTTCACTTTGATTTCTTTACATGTGTCACTGAGCTTGCAAAGGCTAAGAATATATCAGATGAACGAAACAGTGGAAATTCCCTATCTCTCAGAATATCAACTCTGTCTGGACAGCTGACCGCAAAGCCAATAATATCTTCTAAAAGCCCCTTTGGAACTTTTATTGTGTGTCACCAAGAAATTTCCCTTTATGACAGAGAATCACGATCTAGATTGACATAATGCTTACTATAATTAGTTGTTAACTTTGATTGGACAAAAGATGTTAATAACAACCCATTTCTGTACGTCAGATTGTAATGACAAACCCATTTCTGAGTATATTTAAACTCCAGCAATATTGTAATAAATCAGGTCACTATGATTCAGCCATCTTGAGTCTTGTCTGATCTCATTATATATATAGCTATATATTGTCTGATTTGGTATCACTGACTAACAGGTAACAGGTATTTTGTACCTGAGGAAAAATTCCACAACACTTTTTAAATCGGCGCCAGTGGAAGCCATGTAAACCCGGTTACATGATCAGAGACCCGATCAAAGCCAAATCCGGCTTAGTTCAGGACACTAACCAGCTGGCCGGTGGAATGAGAGACCCGGGCAGAGCAGTGTAAGGCGGCAGGAGGGGGGGGACATCCCCTCCCGCTCGCTGTGATAACAGTTGAGCGGCTGCTGAGCCGCATCAGTTGTTATCTTCAGAAAGCCGACCATCGGCTCTAAAAAAAAGTACCAGGGCGTGTATCAAGCCATGCTGGGACTTGTAGTTCTCTATCAAGCCATACTGGAGCTTGTAGTTCTCTGTCAGGCCATTCTGGGTCCTGTGGTGCTCTTTTGGACTATGCTGACCTGTGAGCCCCCGCTTCCACCAGCAGGGTGCACTCACCTCCTATAATTATCCTGATGAGGGAGACTAG
This sequence comes from Pelophylax lessonae, assembly GCF_965119305.1. Taxonomy (NCBI): domain Eukaryota; kingdom Metazoa; phylum Chordata; class Amphibia; order Anura; family Ranidae; genus Pelophylax; species Pelophylax lessonae. The sequence continues at coordinate 299,054,442 of NC_138770.1, forward strand.
GGTGAACTATAGACAGCATTTTTTGGTGTCTCAGGTGACCTGAGGTGGGCATGGTGAAGGAGAAGAACCCCAGGTCCAGGGTGATGGCCCTCTCCTGGCTCTGGTGGTTCTTGTTGAAGGGAGCAGAAGAGGAGGTGGTGCTCCAACATTTGGGTTCAGAGTCTCCCCCTCTGAAGAAACAATGCGTTCCAGCATGGTAACTGAAAACTTCCTAGTTGTGCACTGCTTCTTCTTCCCTGGTGGGAAATATTGGCTCTACGTAGTGTGCAGAAGAATCATTTCATACAATTAGTTCAACACAGGCCTTGCCTCGGGGATGTTCTTAGCAAGAGTGAGCGAGTCCCCGAGGGAAACTGATCTGCTTCTGGGGGAGGAGGTAGGGGAGGGATCTCTGTTCCAACATGTTTATAGTGCCCCAATGTGAAACCACACACTGTCATCTGCAGGCACCTGCGGTGGTGTCTCTGTGCCAATAGTTGGCATGGCAATGATGTTTCTACTGTTTTGGGCCCTCCCCACACCGGTGGAACTCCAGGGCCCTGTTGCAAGTGTGACTGCTGTGACCCTGGTAGTTCCGCCACTGACACTGCATCTGAGCACCACAAACCAAAAACACAACCTAATTAATTTTTAATATTCAGAGCAATTTCTCCCACCCATCCATGTCTGCATTATTTAGTTTGCTGAGAAATTAATTCCCCTAGCATATCTGGCCATCTTGAGTAAGGGCAGATGATTAATGTAGTCATTTACTTCCTGGACTCCATCTTAGCTAAGGCATGAAGTCAGGAGGGTGTGCTTAGCTAAGAACCCCCCCCCCCCCCCCCAAAGACTAGGCATGGGATCAGGAAGCGACTAAAGAAATGTAAAAAATTGTTTAAAACAAGTAAAATATTATATACTTTCCTATCTATTGACTAGTGCTAGAAGCACAAGGATTAAAAATAGTCATTATTGATTTAATTAGTGAAGTTCCGCTTTAACCTTCTTTTACTTGATTTTGATATTGTATAGTAATTGGGGGGGGGGGGTGGAGGTTACTGCAGAAAAACATGGAACTGATGTTTGAATAACAACATTCTTTTTTAACAAACAGAATGTTCCTTTATTGAAACAAAGGTATGGTACAAAGTCAATAGTATGGAAATAAGCAACGTGATATAATAAACACTGACAGTGAAAAAAGGGGCATTGTCACCATACCAGAATTAGGCCTAGACACAGCTTAATATAAAATCTACTGCAACAGTGCCCATCTGAAAAAACATTATAGAAACACACTGGAAGGGTGTCGCAGCCACTCTGACAGGTACATAATGTGCAAGGGAGGGGACACTCCTCCCCTATGCAGTCCATGGCTGCCACACCCTATCAAACATCTTAGTTACTGCTTATACACTGCTTAGAAAAAAATAATAATCAGAATATAGAATATAGACTCAAATGAAAACAGAAATGGTTTTACAAGTAGAGGCCACTGACTCATCTTTTCTGACTGTTTTTCACTAGTTTACATTTGGCTAGGGTCAGTCTCACAACTGGTAGCATGAGGCGATACCTGGACCCTATAGAGTTTGCACAGGCAGCCCAACTCCTCCAGGATGGCACATCTATACCTGCCATTGCCAGAAGGTTTGCTGTGTCTCCCAGCACAGTTTCAAGAGCATAGAGGAGATTCCAAGAGACAGGCAGTTACTCTGGGAAAGCTAAACAGGGCTGTAGAAGGTCCTTAACCCATCAGCAAGACCAGTATTTGCTCCTTTGTGAAAGGAGGAACAGTAAGAGCACTGCCAGAGTCCTACAAAATGACCTCCAGCAGGCCACTATTGTGAATGTCTCTGACCACACAATCAGATGCAGACTTCATGAGGGTGGCCTGAGGTCCAAAAGTCCTCTAGTGGGCCCTGTGCTTACTGTCCAGCACCATGAAGCTCGATTGGCATTTGCCATTGAACATCAGAATTGGCAGGTCCGCCACTGGCACCCTTGGCTTTTCACAGCTGAGAGCAGGTTCACCCTGAGCACATGTGACAGACTTGAAAGGGTCTGGAGAAGCCATGGAGAATGTTATGCTGCTCGTAACATCATTCAGCATGATCGGTTTGGTGGTGGGTCAGTGATGGTCGGTCAGTGATGGTCTGGGGAGGCATATCCATGGAGGGATGCACATACTTCTACAGGTTAGACAATGGCACCCTGATTGCCATTTGGTGTCGGTATGAAATCCTTGGACCCATTGTCAGACCCTACGCTGGTGCATTGGGTCCTGGGTTCCTGTAAGTGCACGACAATTCCCAGCCTCATATGGTGAGAGTATGCAGCCAGTTCCTGGAGGATGAAGGAATTGATACCATTGAATGGCCCCCATGCTCCCCTGACCTGAATCCAATAGAATATCTCTGGGACATTATGTTTTGGTCCATCTGACTCTGCCAGGTTGCACCTCAGTCTGTTCAGGAGCTCAGTGATGCCCTGGTCCAGATCTGGGAGGAAAAACCGCAGGAAACCATCTGTCGTCTCATTAGGAGCATGCTCCGATGTTGTCAGGCATGCATACAAGCACTTGGGGGCCATACAAACTACTGTGTACCATTTTAAGTTGCTGCAATTAAATTTCACAAAAAATGAACTAGCCTGCTGCTTCATTTTTTCACTTTGATTTTCGGGGGGTGTCTTTGAATTCAGCAATATGCAGGTTGATCATTTTAATTTCCATCAAACGATGTTGCATCCTTTCGTTCCTAGCACAGTCCTTATCAGTAAATATATCCAGCATGATATTTTTTCCCATTGAGATCTGATGTGTTTTCAAAGTGTTCCTTTAATTTTTTGGAGAAGTGTATATATGAACTTATACATGGGAAGAGCAGCGTTAATAAACATTTCCCGAGAAGCTACAGAGGGGGCCGGGGGGCAACAGGAATTCCACTTAAGTACAATTTCTCTTTTAGTGTAATAAAACAGATAGAAAGAGATCAACAGTTTAGTTCATCTAGGCTTCTGTTCATCATCCTGAATGCCTAGTAACAACAATTCAACAATTCAGGAGTGATCAGGAGGGCCAGCTGAAGACAGAAATGTATACGTTTAACCACCTCTGCCCAGAAACTAGCCACTCCTTGACAACTCCAGAACATGTGAAGATATGTACCTATACCTATACTTTCCCCACAGCCGGTATACCCTGGCGATCTCTGGAGATATATTCTTTGAAATCTCTGGGGCATGTAGTAAACTCTATGCAGGAACTTAATGTTAATTAATTTGTCCCGTGATGAAATTAACAGTTTAGTACTATCCTCAAGACAATTCTCCCAACCCTCTCTATCAAGGTCAGGTGTGTCAGTCCTGCAAAAATCCCATAGTCATTCCATCTTGGAGGAGTCAACGCAATAACAATTGGAAGGAGAGCTTAAATCTTTTTTTCAGACTAATGAGTTAGGGTAGGTCACCAGTTTGGGAGGCCTCTAAGGCCATTATACACAGAGTGATTATTTATCAGAGCCCTTGTCTTGAAGTGGTATTAAACCCAAAACTAAAAATTTAAAATATTGCAGCTTACCAATCCTTAGCTGTGGTGGCTGCATCAGTTTTCTTCATTTTAGTGTCCATGCACACTGGGCTAAAGGAGTTTTGCATTTTGCCTGTAGAAGCAGGCTAGCAATTTAATGTTATCTTATGTGTCCGTGCACATTAGGACGTTTAGAGACATATTTTAAGCTCAGCATTTAGAGGCAGAAAAATTCCTTCTGGTTTGTGTTTTTGAGAGGAGTTTTTGGCAGAAAAAAAGCTAAACACTCCTAAATGGCTGTACAAAAACACTCTATATGAGTGTTCTTTTGTCTGCCAAAAGAACTTGCATTTTCTGTAAGTTCAGTGTGCATGGTCCCTTAGGCTTTTTTCATCTCTATTTTCACCTGGTAATTTGGCCAGTAACACACCTCCTGTATAGTGATGGGCCGAACACCCCCCTGTTCAGTTCGCACCAGAACATCTCAAACAGGGGAAAAGTGGTGCATCTGTACAATGTATGAAGCCCATTGCAGCAATACTGACATTTCTAAAGGAAAAATGTAATTTAAACTTACTCGTGGCTGTAATGCATTGTTGACTCCCGGCAATACAGATAAAAAAAAAAAAAAAAATGGCATAGGTCCCCCCAGTCCATACCAGGCTCTTCGGGGATGGTATGGGTTTTAAAATAAAAAAAGGGTCCCCAAACTGTTTTTACCCCATTTTGTTTTCATTTACATTTTCTTTTTACAATTATTTTTTTTTTTAATTCAGCTCTCAGCAGGGAAGCCTTAACAACCTATTGACTGTGCGCTCGGCTGGCGAACATCCCGCTAAGTGCCAAGAAAGTTCAGAAGTTAGACGAGTACCTGAAGGGGCACTGTTTAGGCCAAACTTATGCTCGGCCCAAACCGTTCACCCATCCCTAGTGGTGCGCGAACACTGTAACCCCTCCCAGTTACTCTTGCTTGGCATAGGAACAGGCTCTGCTGTTAAAAATTAGAAACAAACATTAAAATTACATGCACCTGTGATACAGGTGCATAAAAACTGTGCCTTGGGTGTTGGTGATGCATAAACACTGTAACCCCTCACAGTTACTCTTTCTTGGCACAGAAACGGGCCCTGCTGTTAAAATTAAAAACAAACATTGAAATGACATGCACCTGTGGTACAGGTCCTGAAAAATTGGGCCTTGGGTGTTGGTGGTGCCTGAACACTGTAACTCCTCACAGTTACTCTTACTAGATGCAGGAACGAGCCCTGCTGTTTAAAATTAGACACAAACAATGAAATTACATGCATCTGTGATACAGATGCAGAAAAAATGGGCCTAGGGTGTTGGTGGAGCCATAAATCGAAAACATTGTTGGAAGATAGCATAATTAGGATTCAGGAATAGGATAGGCAGTCTTCAAGGGATCCCAGATCCCTAGCAAATTTAATTAGTTACATCAGGGGCTTGATAGCTGCTTGATCCAGGACTGATTCTTTTATTATAAATGTCAGCCGGTCAACAGAGTCTGTGGACAGACACACCCTTTTATCCCTCACAAAACCTCCAGCAGCACTGAATGTCCATTCAGAAAGCACACTGGAAACAGGACAGTAGCTTGATTTCATATTGAGCAATTTCCGGCCAGTGGTCCATCTTCAAGACCCAGTAACCCAGTGGATGCTCAGTTGGAAAGGTCTCCAAGTCTGCTCTTGCCCCTAGATAATCATCCACCATATGCTGCAGACGCTGCCAATGGTTGCTTAAACCTAACAGCCCTGGGCACTGAGGACTAAAGAATTGTTTAAAGGCATCGGTCAGCCGACCACCTTCTCCACAGCTCCACTTTTGACCAAACAAAGCCCCTGAAACACATTTTCCAGGAAAGGGTAGCCTCCCAGTGTCTGGAAAGGTGTTACACAAATTTTTCTTCAAGGCGTCCTCAAAATGTTTCATCCTCTGTTTCCTCTGCGAAGGCAGGATGAGCTCTGCAACTTTACCCTTGTAACGTGGATCAAGAAGGGTTGCCAGCCAGTAATAATCCCTCTCCTTTATACCACAAATCCTCAGGTCCTTTCGCAGGATTTGCAGCATCAGGCAGCCCATGCAGTGTAAGTTTGAGGAGGCATGAGATTCTGAGTTCTCTGGAACATTCTCAGGAGCAAACTCTCCCCAGCCACGTACAACTTCTGGGGTTTCTGGGGAATGAAAACCATCCCTTGAAGACTGCTGTATGTTATTCTCTATATCCATGCTGCCACAATCCTCCTCCTCCTCTTCCTCCTATGTGTTTAGTGGCCCCAAAGGAATGTTATCTGCATAAAGGGGGCCTTGCAAAGAAAGAAAGTCCTCCTCTTCCTCCCGCTGTTCTGCCTCAAATGCCCTGTCCATGATTCCATGAAGGGTGTGCTCTAACAGGAATACTAGAGGGACACAACATCCTTGTGGCCTCCTCAAATGGGTACAGGACAGTGCATGAATCCTTTATCAGCAGCCACTGGTGTGGCAAAAAGAAGCCAAGCTCCCCTGAGCCTGTCCTTGTGCCATACTCACACAGGTACTCATTGATGGCCCTCGGCTGTGTGTGCAGCCACTGCAGCATTGCCAATGTTGATTTCCACCTAGTGGGCATGTCACAAATGAAGTGGCTGGTGGGCAGGTTGAATTCCTGTTGAATGTCAGCCAGCCCAGCACTGGCGTTGTAGGACCGCCGAAAATGGCCACAGACTTTTGTGGCCTGCCTCAGAAGATCTTGTAAGCCCAGGTACCTTTTCAAGAAACATTGCACCACCAAATTCAGGACATGTGCGAAGCATTGAACATGTGTCAAGTGTCCCTGTCAGAGGGCGGAGAGAAGGTTGGTGCCATTGTTGCATACAACCTTTCCTGGCTCAAGCTGCCATGGCGTCAACCCCCTCTTAGCCTGCTCCTGCAGAGCTGACAGAATCTCTGGCCTGGTGTGGCTCCTGTCCCCTAGACAGACCAACTGAAGCACTGCATGACATCTTTTAGCCTGACTGCTTGCATAGCCCCTTGACGGCTTAGGGAGCACTGCTGGTTCAGAGGACAGTTCAGCAGAAAAGGCCATATAGGAAGAAGAAGAGGAGGGGGTGGAGCAGACAGATGTGTCAGAATCACCACCAATGTTTTGGAGGCGTGGGGGCGGAAAAATATCAACACCGAACCCTTTCCGGCATCCTTCCCAGCTGCCAGCAGAGTTACCCAGTGCACCATGAAGGAAATGTAACGTCCCTGACCATGCCTGCTGGACCATGAGTCAGCAGTAATGTGGACCTTCCTGATGATTGTTCTGTCCAACGAGGCCACTACATTGCCTTCCACAGGATGGTACAGAACTGGAGTGGCCTTACATGAAAATAAATTTATCTTTGGAACCTTCCACTGGGTTGCAGCACATTCCACAAATTCTCGAAAGGGGGCAGAGTCTACCAGATGAAAAGGGATGCCTATGGTTCAGCAACTGGGGTAGCAAAATTTGCCTGCTGGTCAAATCAACAGGTGGTGTACTGCTAGCAGATTGGGTGCAAGTACCTTTGTCACCCATTGCTATACCATCATGCCTCTCAGTGCAGGTTTTTGAGAGGACTTAAGGTATAGTAGGGTATAGATCCCATATGAGGAGCAATGGGAAGTTTGCATTTTATTATGATGAGGGTCTTTCAGGTGCCAACGGACTGCACAGCAGGTCATCATATGTCGTCATATGTCTTTTCAAGCATGTGGTGCCAAAGCAGCTGGTGTTCTGGCCACGCTTGATCTGCTTCAGACACAGATTGCAAACAGCAACGCTGCAGTCTGCAGCACATCTGTTGAAAAAAGCCCACACCAATGAACTTTTGGAAGTTGGCGGGGAGTTAGCAGCACCCTGCACCTGTGAAGCTCTGTGGTGTGATGCAATAGGGTGGCTGCCCTTAAGCCAGCCCCTGGAAGACATCCTACCTCATTGGAGTTGTTCTGCCTCCTCTTCCTCCTCACTTTCCTCCTCTACTCTCTCAGGCTCCCAAGTACTGTCAGTGAACTCATCATCCCCTCCCTCCTTGTCACTGGAGCAAACTTGGCAGTATGCTGCAGCTTTTGGAATGTGACTGCTAGCTTCTTGTCCGTATTTGTCACCCCCTCGCTCTCTAGGCTCACGTTATTACCTTCCTCAACCTGGAAACCAACATTTGGAGCATTTAAATTGCTGCGCATCCTCCAGCATCATGTAACTGACACTATGATCAAATAATTCAAGTGACTCTTCCGTGTATGATGGGGGGGGGGGGGGGCAGCAATTATGCCCTAACTAAAATTAGTGCTGCTGTGCCACAAAAGAAAAAAACCCACTGCTGACACAGAACTAATAGCACCTGCGACACAGAGAGTAAAGTACTAATATTGCAGCAACAGAACCTAATGCTGCAAAAGAAAAAAAAAATTCAAAAGAAAAAAAGAATATATATATATATATATATATATCAATGAATAAAAAAAAATGGGACCAGTGGGGTGACACAGACGTGTTGTATACACTTCAATAGCCCCACTACACTGTATTACACAATAATCACAGCACAGCACTACACTGACTGCACTACACCCTGGTTTATAAAAACAGCCCTACACTACACTGCATTGCAGTACACTGTGTCATACAGGATGAATCAGCACAGCACTACACTACACTGACTGCCCTACACACAAGAATCAGCACAGTACTACACTACACTGACTGCAGTACACTGTGTTATACAAAAGTCAGCCCTGCATTACACTGCACTGACTGAATTCAATTTGAAAGCACTATCCACCAAGTACCTGCCTAATCTCCACTCCTAATCTCCACATACACACTACAAATGACTGCCGTGTAAGCAGTCTTATATAGTGTGGGCGTGGACTTAGCCCCTGAGCCATGATTGGCTAAAGGCACCCTGCCTTTGGCCAATCATGGCTCTGACAGGAGATTGTGCTGTGATTGGCTGAAGCATACAGGTCAGGTGCATGCTGTGGCCAATCACAAGCACTTAATGCACTGCAATCACGCAGTGCATTATGGGGTTCTCATTGGCGGGCAAACTTCCCGCCTAATGCCACGTTTGTTTGTGTGTGTTCAGCGAAAACACGAACACCCAATTTTCGAGTCAAACTTACGTTCGACTCAAAGTTTCACCCCATCCCTACTCCTGTATTAGAGTGCCCCCCACTCAAGGTGAAGGAGCGCAAATGTATCTTTGGGCAACGGCATTGTCAGTCTGTGGGAAGAGGTTTTAGCAGATTTAGATAATCTAACAAATTGAAGTCAAACTCCTGTTTACACTGCAATTACAGAAGTAGTCAAAGCAAAACATTTTTTTTTCTTTTATTATAAAGGTTTTACGTGAATAAATAAAAGCTGATCATTGTAAGCACCGCTGACGGTGGTAGATCATTTGTCTTGACACTGTTACATCTGGAGGAAAGCTTGTGTTGTTGAAAAACAACAGACTTACTGACTGAATAACTAGGTGAAAATAAAGGAAAGCAAGCCTGAAAAAGAAAATGAATGCAGCCATCACATCTTATGATTGGTAAGCTGCAATATAATAAATGTTTGCTTTTGGGTTTAATACCACTTTAGGAAACAGTGGCAACAGACTTTGCAGAACATCCTAGCTGAAATCAGACAATTAGAGAATAAACATTAAAGGCACCACACTCCTGAGGATGAGAGCTTTCTGGAAATCTTTCGCAAGGAGTTGTCCCAATTTTTAGGTCAACAGGTTTAAAAGAAGTTAGGATTTTGGTCTAAAGGAATGCAGGCCCAACAGCTTTCTCATTAGAGCCCTGCAGTTGCCACAGCTGATTGATAAATATGAAACCACTTCTATTAGACCCACTCATCACAGAAGCACAGAGGAACAAACATGGACTTCTTCAGAACAACAAAAAGTAGGAATCTGCAACAAAGTTTGTTATAATCCTTGCAATGTACATAGATCATCCAGAGGGCAATGTATTTTTTTCGCTTTAAAGTATCACAGTGCTTAATAGCAAAAAATGTCCTGGTCATGAAAGCCAAAAATCATAGTATATACATAACTCCCTTAACCTGTTCTGGACTGGAAGGATTTGCCCCCTTAATGACCAGGCCATTTTTTTGCGATTCGGCACTGCGTTAATTTAACTGACAACTGTGCGGTCGTGCGACGCTGTACCCAAATAACCCTTTTTTTTGCCAAAAACAGGGTTTTTTTTGGTGGTATTTGATCACCTCTGCGTTTTTTTGATTATGCACTATAAACAAAAAAAGAGCAACAATTTTGAAAAAAAAAAAAAAAAGCAGTATTTTTCACTTTCTGCTATATAACATTCCCAGTAAAAAAAATGTAAAAATCAAAATCTTTCATCATTTTTGGCCAATTTGTATTTTGCCACATATTTCTGGTAACCCCCCCCCCCCCCCCCAATAAGTGTATTTTCATTGGTTTGGGCAAAAGTTATTGTGCCTACAAACTAGGGGAAAGATTTGTCATTTTTATTTTTTACTAGTAATGGCGGCGATCTGCGATTTTTAGCGGGACTGCGATATTGCGGCAGACAGATCAGACCCCTAACTGACATTCTTGACACTTTTGGGGGGACCAGTGACATTACTACAGTAATCAGCGCTAAAAATATTCACTTTTACTGTAATAATGACACTGGCAGGGAAGGGGTTAACACCAGGGGCGATCAAAGGGTTAAATGTGTACCTAGGGAGTGATTCTAACTGTGTGAGGGGCCAGACTTGATGGATGGAAACAAGGCTCCTGTGTTCCGAAATAACAGGAACACAGGAGCCTTGTTTCAATCAGTGACAGATGAGCGGTGTGCCGTGTTTACAATGGCACACCGCCTTCTGACAGTCCCTGCAGCGATCGCCGGGTTCCCAGCGGCCATTGCGACCGCTGGACCTGTTGCTTAGCTGCAGGGCTAGAGAGCGGGGGCGCGATCGCGCCGCCGGCAGCACGCGCGTTTGAGACCCGCTCCCACGAGCCCCCATACAGGTACGGCGGTTTGCGCAGGAGAGACAGCCTGCCACAGTATATCTGCGGTGGCTGGTCTTTAAGTGGTTAAGCATGGACATCTGGAGAGGATATGTTAAAATGGCTGCTGCACAGCTTCCAGGCGTGATGATGTCATGTTGCTCCGCCTCTGATGCATTTCATAACATAATCTGTGACTTCCTCATAGGGCAAAACCACCAAAAGAAAGCTCTATTTGTGTGAAAAAAATAATAAAAAATGTATTGGCGTACAGTGTCGCATGACCACGCAATTACTAGTTAAAGTAGCACAGTGCTGAATAGCAAAAAAATGTCCTGTTCCTAAAGGGGGTAAAACCTTCCAGGGGTCAAGTGGTTAAGAGACCAGCAAATGCCTACAAGCCCTAAACTTATCTGTACCCATGCTTTTTATAAGCAGCATTTCCTATGCTTTCCATATCATAGCTAAGCACATTGTCAAATTGGTTGCTGGAAACCCACTGTTTTGTAGTGAGGAAGCTGGCACATATACTACCCCCTTATTGGCCCTTTTCAGTCATCTTACCAAAGTTCAAAGACTTGGTGCATCATTGGTAATTGGTTGTGATATCAGTGAAATTGTGCGTTAACTCGCCATGTGAATGAACCCATGCTCTACCTATACACAAATTTCATCACTATTCATAACCTTGAGTGCTGGTTCACACTTCTGCGATGCGGGAAGCCTGCGAATCCTGCAGAGTTCCCGCATCGCATTGAACTCGCATGGCAGTTCACACTGCCATATGGGAATCGCTGGGGGTGTCAATACAAAGTTAACGACATCCCCAGATCTGCTCGCATATCGCAGTGTGAACTGACAGTTTGTACATGAAATCGGATCACACTGGTGTCGCATGAACCACCATGCGATCCGATTCTGCTGCGGACCAAAAAAAGGGTCCTGTGCTTGTTCAGTGCGATTCAGATGCGAATTCAGCCATACATTCTGTATGGCTGAATTCGCATCACACAGACATCGCATGTGATTTCAGGAGCAGTGCGCTCCTGTCTGTCTGTCATCACAGAAGTGTGAACCGGCACTCAGAGACAACTTAGAGCACGCTTCTATTTGGATATCAATGTCAGAGGTCCTGGGTAGCTCTGGAGTGCAGGCCCATTCATACATACAGTATGGGTTGCAATAACATTACTATTATAATAGTGTTACTGCAATGTGCGTCAATGCATGTCAACACACAGCTATGTGTGAAATGTATTGTGGCCAATGCACAAACCAATGCAGCGCAGTAATATGCACACTGAGTGCGTTCTGCTGTGGCACATCAGACAAAAAAAGTCATATACATCAATTGAGACCAATATTATCATAATCCTTGTGTGCTGCTTCAAGTTAACTTTTTTTTTATCTAGAGCAAACCAGCACTCCTGTGTAATTCACACTGCAAAAATAATGAGAAACAAGGAGTGCAGCACTATAAATCTTATCTAACCCCTAATAAAAACACAGCAATCACCCTAATAAAAACACAGCAATTACTGTTCTTTGCTTTTGTTAGGTGTTAGATAAGAGTCAAAGCGCTGCACTCAGTGGGTCTCATCATATCCATTAATTGGTCTGTTGATCTGTGTTTGCTGCCCATTCATAATGATAGGGCTGTCTTACTGTAACAAGCTTCACAATACGCATTAGTGCAGTACAACGGACTGTATAGATGTAAATGTGTCTTGGGACTTTCTACAGTATTAAGTATTTGCTGACAGCTTATCCAATTAGCTACTTGCTCTTGGTACTTCCATAGATGTTGCAGTTAAGGCCAAAACACGTGGGTTTATGCAAGTTGTATTGACACATATTACCATGCACTGAATTTTTGTCAAGAACTGACTTTAAAGGGTAACTCTACATTTATGGGATAAAAATTGCAATAAAATAAATAATACAATAGCATATACAATTGCAACTCAAATCAAATTGTAATTGAATGTTAATAAAAATTACCTTTCATTTTTAATTTGCAGTGCTGTACTTTTTTGTGAAATGCAATGCAATATGGCTACCTGGAGGTGTTCTTGTACACAGAACGCCCTCTGAAATTGTAATTTTCTAATTGCATGAATTGGCTTACTGATTTTCCCAGAAGTATGCACTAAGATACACATTGGATTTTAATCATCTCCTGCAACAATAATGTAATTTTGGGTGATATACCATGTTTCCCCGAAAATAAGACCTACACTGAAAATAAGACCTACTGTTATTTTCGGGGAGGGCTGCAATATAAACCCTACCCCGAAAATAAGCCCTAGTTTAGTGTTTCTAAAATCCTAGAATCCACTTTATTTGTGTTTTAAATAATGTCCAGTGTGTGTTTCTGTAATTGAATAGTGTGAAATACCTCCGGTACAGCACTGTTTGGCGCTCAGCTGATCTCTCGCTTTGCTGTTCTTCTCCTCTCATAGCTGTCAGTGGGGGATCTCAGCCCCTCCCCTCTGCAGTGTTTAGAGCGGGTCACAGAAGCGCAGAGTATTAGATTAGAATTGTGTGAAATACCTTTGTTACAGCACCGCTCAGCGCTTCCGTGACCCTGAAGAGAAGGACAGCAGCAGGAAATCAGCTGAGCATCGAGCGGCGCTGTAACGAAGGTATTTCACACAATTCTAATCCAATATTCGGTGCTTCTGTGACCCGCTCTGAACACTGCAGAGGGGAGGGGCTGAGATCCCCCTCTGACAGCTATGAGATGAGAAGGACAGCAGAGCGGGAGTTCAGCTACCAAAGGTATTTCACACAATTCTATTACAGAAACACACACTGGACATTATATAAAACACTAATAAAGTGGATTCTAGGATTTTACAAACACTAAACTAGGTTCACACAGGGGATTCCTGACAGGCAGGGAGGGAGAGAAGACAGCACATTACAGATAAGACCTACCCCGAAAATAAGCCCTACTATGTCTTTTGGTGCCAAAGTTAATATAAGACCTGGGCTTATTTTCAGGAAAACAAGGTACGCTCAAAGGGAAATCTCATCTAAAACCACTCCTATACAGATTCATGGATACAGACAAAAAACTATTTCTTCAGAATAACAAAAGGTAGGAATCTGCAATCAAGAATGTTAAAACTCCCGCAATGTACGTGTACTCAACAAAAGTTACTCTTTAAGAGTTACTCTTTAATGTCAAAGTTAAGATTAGAGCACTGAAATATAACATGCAGTACTTCATTCCAAAGCAATGCAACACAAAGCATTGGTAGTAACAGACTTGATAGACAACAGATCACTGTTCATGTATTTTACTTGCAATGTAAAATACAGTAAAATGCATGATAGCACATTTAAAGGAAATGAGCTCTACAGCATTATTTACCTTAGCCAAAATAAAGAAAATGAACCCTAATGAGAATCAAAACATAACAATAAGAAAAAAGAGAATATATATATATATATATATATATATATATATATATATATATATATATATATATATATATTTATATTGTGTATATGTATATATATATATATATATATATATATGTATGCGCAACAGTGTTTTTTTTTCTCTTTAATAATACAGAACCCTGTTTGGAATACATTTTCTCTACATAGATCACAATATACTAAAAAATGTGTTTTTCCAAATTGCTACTATCACATGAAGCCCAAGGTATGCTAATGTATTACATCTGTTTATTTTTTTTCCTCAGCTGTATTGCTATATGAACATTGTTATTTGCTTGTAATACTCTGGAATGCTGCATTTTATAACTAAATAAACATACCTTTGATTTAAAAAAAAAAGTGTTTTAAAAATAATTAAAAAAAAGTACATTAACGTTCCTCTGTGGTCTCTACAACCTAATGCTCGCAGAAACGCTTTAGTGATCTATTAATACTTGAAAGTGTCCTTTCCCTTATGGCCTCCACCTCATTTCCCACCTCAAGGGCAGTTGCGACGCATTCAAGAAAGCTGTTCCATCGCATTTGAGAGCTGTGAAATATCTTCACCAAGATGATTCATTTGCCACATCAGCAGTCTTTCCTGCAGAATTTGGGCCTGATGAAATGTAATTTTAAATATTTCAGTTGCTGTAGATTTCTTCTGTTAAATTACATTATTTGGCCAGTCCAAAATGCTGGGCTGGTTGATTTAATAGCGTTTGTTGAAGCTGCTTAGGTGTCAGTAATGATGTGGATTAGCAAAAATAACAAACTGTCTCAAATCAAATCAAAAATTGTATCTACGTTGTATTAACATTGTATTAACATTTACCAATCCTTAATTGGCTGTATAAATACTCTTTATAGACATTAGATCTTTTTTTTCTTTTACTTAAAGCGGAGTTCCGGGCACAGAAGTCATTTTTTAACAAACATACCCCCGGGACAGTCAGGGCTAGTACATTCCACAATGGCCAGCCTCTGATCTGTCCCGGTTCGCACTTACCTTTTAGAAGAAATACTTACTTATAAAATTTCTTCCACAGCGTTTCCATCTCTCTTGTGGGCAGCTGAAGCCGGCGCGGTCCTCATCTGCGTCTTCTTCCGCGTCTTCTTCTCCCAGAATGCGCCTGCACCGGCCCCTCTCGTCACTTCCGGTGCGGCGCCGCATTCCTAAACAGCTTCTGGGCATGCCCAGAAGCTGTTTAGCAGGGGAATGCGGCGTCGCCCGGAAGTGACGAGCGGGGCCGGTGCCGTCGCATTGATTCCTGGGAGCGATGACGTTCAGCTCCCAGGAATCATCGTGAGACAGGAAGTGACAGCGGAGCCGCAGCGCTGAGGGACGAAGTACCCTGAGGTGAGTATTTACGATCTTCAATTACAAGGTGAGTTTTAAAAAAAAAAAAACCTAACTATCCAATTCCTTTTCAGGTGATGCAGAACTAGCGGACGGGCACAAAAAAAAAATATCGATTTTGTGCTCGGAACTCCGCTTTAATGATCTGGTCAGTAACAGACTTCCTGTCCTTTGGTGGCTCCACTCTATGGAGAAGTAACAGAGCTTCCAGTGGGCAGCATCATTGTCAACCTGTGGATAGTGTAGTGCAAATTGAGATGGACTTGACTAACAAATCAACCCCTTGGTGCAAATATGCGGTCTCTCGTCTGGTGGGCCTTGTCAGTCGCATATTTTCATGAATTAGTGTAAATACAGCTGTGCTGAGAGCACTCGCCCTGCCAGTCATGACGGTCACATGATCATAAACCCCACCCCTCCTCCAGGTAACTTAAGCTCTTTAAAGGGCTAGCAGGCACCAGAGCCAAGAGGTTGAAACCAAGCTTCAGCTAGCACTATTTAAGCAGTTACAGCAACAGTTGTTTTTTTTTTCTTTTGGGATACGGGTTTTAAATAAATAAATTAATTAATAAAAGTTGACACTTTTGCTTGACAGTTTGGTATTTTATAGGAAGTTCAAAATCATAGACTTACTGCCAGGATCACCATGTGAAAGGAAGGGAAAAATAAGTCTAAAACAGGAAAACGAATGCAGCCACCACATTTTAGAACTGGCAAGCTGCAATTTATACATTTTTTTTGGGTTTGGTGACGTTTTAAGAAAGAAATCATTTATGCTGGGATGCAGCATGAGACAGCTTGGTTAACAGCTTTAGCCTAATAAGAGCTGCCAAATGAAAGAGTTTAGAAGAACACTTTCTTCCATCTTCCCATACACTAGTTGGTGTTTCATGATTTAGCAGGAACAGAAAAAATTACATATTCTCAGAGATTGAGTATTATCTAATATACTTAACATTTGTGTTGTTTTATACAAGTTTATTTTTTTATGTATTCATGTATTAGGAACAATTAAGGCAGAATTATATATATGTGTATATATTGTGACAGGAAGTCAGGTAAATCTGTTAATGTTGTTACAGACGGGAGATACATTTCTGCCTTGTTTAGACAATTCACCAATTACTATCAGGTGTCGGCTGCGGAGGTAGCCAGAAAGGTTTAAGGACGTTGGAAAACTTCAGTTATTCGGAATAAGGCAATTAAGGCCTCTATAAGTTATCCAGAGGATGACTACAGATTGCCGCATCCTGAGACTTTTTGCGTTAAGGAGAGCAGTGAGCTGAGAAAGACTTCAGAAGGTGAGGTGGTGTTGAATTTTTCTGTGTGAAAAAGAAAACAAATAGACTTGGTTTTCTGCTGTATGACCAGCAGTGTCTGCCCAGCAGTAGGTTGGGACAGACTCCATAGGTAGGTTCCTGTGTTGTGAAGGTAGACGCCCCAAGTGGCCAGGGTTTATTTTATGTTTTGTTTGATTTATGCTGTTTGGATGCTTGCACTTGTTTCCAGCAAATTGGAAGAATAAACCATAGACCGTTGTTTTCAACCACTCCTCGGCTGTCTCTCTGTGTAGCGAACCCACCCAGGGGGTCACCCACACCCGCTACCGAGCCAACCCCTTACAATACAGTATATATATATATATATATATATATATATATAGTTATTGCTATAAAAAATTAAAGGAATCAGAATATAGCATCAAGTCAATTAAACTCCTGGGATATTGATCTGGTCAGTTAAGTAGCAGCGGGGGTTGGTAATCAGTTTCAGCTGCTTTGGTGTTATTGAAAAAACAACAGGGGCAGTAGATAGGCAGCAATGAGACGACCTCCAAAACAGAATGGTTTTACAGGTGGAGGCCACTGAAATTATTTTTCCTACTCATCTTTTCTGACTGTTTTTCACTAGTTTTGCATTTGGCTAGGGTCAGTGTCATTACTGGTAGCATGAGGCAATGCCTGGACCCTATAGAGGTTGCACAGGCAGCCCAACTCCTCCAGAAGGGCACATCAATACATGCCATTGCCAGAAAGTTTGCTGTGTCTCCCACCACAGTCTCATGAGCATGGAGGAGATTCCAGGAGACAGGCAGTTACTCTAGGAGAGCTGGATAGGGCTGTAGAAGGTCCTTAACCCATCAGCAGGACCGGTATGTGCTCCTTTGTGCAAGGAGGAACAGGAAGAGCACTGCCAGAGCCCTACAAAACGACCTCCAGTAGGCCAGTGGTGTGAATGTCTCTGACCAAACAGGAACAGGCTTCATGAGGGTGGCCTGAGGGCCCAACTTCCTCTAGTGGGCCCTGTGCTCGCTCTCTGACACCATGGAGCTCGATTGAGCCCCTGAACAGAATAAGGTACAACCTGGTGGCGTCAGATGGACTTTAAACACCAAAATTGGCAGGTCCGTCACTGGCCACCTGTGCTTTTCACAGATGAGAGCAGGTTTACCCCGAGCACATGTGACAGACATGAAATGTATGCTGTCTGTAGAATTGTTCAGCATGACCAGTTTGATGGTGGGTCAGTGATAGTCAGGGGAGGCATATCCATGGAGGGACCCACAGACCTCTACAGGCTAGACAATGGCACCCTGACTGCCATTAGGTATTGGGATGAAATCTTTGGACCCATTGTCAGACACTACGCTGGTGCAGAGGGTTCCTCCTGGTGCACAACAATGCCCGGCCTCATGTGGTGAGTGTATGCAGCCAGTTCCTGGTATCAAGGAATTGATACCATTGAATGGCTCCCATGCTTGCCTGACCTAAATCCATGTTTTGGTCTATCTGACGCCACCAGGTTGCACCTTAGTCTGTTCAGGAGCTCAATGATACCCTGGACACCATCTGTCATCTCTTTAGGGGCATGCCCCGACATTGTCAGGCATGCATACAAGCACGTGGGGCCATACAAACTGAGTACCATTTTGAGTTGCTGCAATGAAATTTCAGAAAAATGGACTAGCATGCTGCATCATTTTTTCACTTTGATTTTTGGTTGCCTTTGAATTCAGCCCTCTGTAGGTTGATCATTTTAATTTCCAGCAAACGATGTGGCATCCTTTCGTTCCTAACATATTACCCAGTTCATAACAGTGTAGATATCCAGCATGATATTTTCCCCATTGATATCTGATGTGTTTTCAAAGTGTTCCTTTAGATTTGAGTAGTGTATATATAGGTATGAAAAACAAATATTTTTTAAATGATTATTACAGATCATAACTAATAAGCAAAGAAAACATATACCAAAGCGTTATATTTTTCCTAGGCTCTAGTCCAGGGGTGCCCAACCATTTGAAGAGTGAGGGCCACTTAAGTGATTTGTTAACCGGTCATCCACAGATGTAAACAAGCCCTTACTGTCCTGAGCCCCCTATAAGGCTGCATTCACACTGATATTTTGTGGTTTACCTGCACTGTGGGTGCACCTGCAGCTTTCCTGCCGGTTTGCTATAGACTTCTACTACATCTTGCGGGTGTGGCGCACTTTCTGAAAACCTTTTTAAAAGTGCTAATATGTCTATTGCAAAACAGGTTAGATGGCTCAACGGGCCATAAGGTGGCCTGTCGGTCACCGGTTGGGTACCCCTGCTCTAGTCAGACCTGTATATTGCAGTAACAAGCAGTACAAATTTATTTTCCTCACACATACCAAAAGCGCGGTGCCATTGGATCTATTTATTCTGAATCATATCTCATGGCACCTGGCCAGTATACTGAAATCATGAGTGTTTTAGCACACCTCAATGTTCAGATGTTAACGAATGTGCTTTAGTGTGCCATGATGAATAAAATGTTACAAATCTGGTAAAACCTTCATAGTAGTGCATTTTAACCAATTCAAAATGGGAGAACTACCAGTAATGCAATGCAGCACAATGGAAATGACTATAGAACCTCAATGAATGTTATAGGAAGATAGAAATATATAGTAATATATAAGCTTTTATTGGCTATAGTATGGAGATCAACAACATTACTTTGCTCTAACACACTGTGTCCTGAATACCTAAAAAAGACAAAATTGGCAAAAAACAAAAACAAAAAAACAACAAATATACAGGAAACAAACAAAACAAAATACATCACCATGGAATAAAATGCTTCCACTCCAACTTCCCCCAATTGTAAACAGTTGCTTATGGTAGCTTTTGGATTACATAAAATGTATTATAAATTTGAAGAAGAAAAATTGTGGTGTATTGGTAATGGTAATCGACATCTACAAAATCAATTTTTCAGAATAATTTTAATTGCTGACAAAATAAGCGAACATTCGTGAAAAACCTTTCCCAGGTCGGTGTTTTAAATGAGAAAATTGTAAGAAAGATACAGTATTTTCCCATGAATTTAATGCCAAAATATATATTCAGCTGATATATGAATACCATGTTAAACTGTACTGTTTATTCAAGCTTTACTGTTAACGTTAGGTTATTAGAAATACATGTCAGGTATACTTGAGTAGAATTGTTCTTAGTTCTTTGAAGACAGTGACGTCAATAGCTTCATTTATTTCTAAAATACTTTTAGCACTCAACAACCATTGGAGGTAAATGCACTGGGGATTAAAGTTGAGTGCTTGACCTGCACAGAATGAGATAGCAATATAAATGCACATTTTTCTATTCTATGATATACTTTCAGGAATTTCCTGTAACCCTGAAGGGATGTAATAGTAGAGTTGTTAATTCACTGCTCTGACCTTTACCACTCCAACTATTGTGCATCATTTAAAGCTATTATTAATAATAATCAAGATATGATGACCTCAATTTCACTAAGACTATGCCAGACAAATGATATAGTGTTGTTTTCTGAACATCCCAATGACTGCATAATCTAGATCATTAATTTAACTGGACAATGCAAACTCACTCCCTTATTAATATGAAAAGTCACATAGCCAACAAGGAAGAAATCATTTTCTCTTACTATAGTCTGTCTCTTGGTAGAAGTTTGTTGAACAACATATTTTAAAATATTATTATTACCATTTACAGCATCTTTTTTTTAAATAATTGATAAATAGATCACTATGGCACAGAGATCTCATCCCTGGGGTCATCAATAAATATGTTGGTGAGTGATTCAATTTGCTAGCCTCCACCCAAAATCAAAATGTTATTTTTTTTATGGACTTAGCCTTTAATAATTCTGTAACAACAAAAATAAAATATACTGGCGCAAAGAGGATCTGTGCTGGCCCCTGTAGGTGATGTGACAGGGTGGGTAGCCAAGAGCAAATATTGTCATACATTAATGCATATGAGACCATTTGAGCATGGCAAGTCTAATGCAATAGGTATGTCATACATAAGGGAAAGTGCATAAAAGTCCATCAAGGCGTGGCAAGTCTCATGCAATTGGTATAGGTGTGTTGATGGGCGATGGGTGCTGGCTCGTGGGACGGCTGCTCTATGTTCAAGCAAGAAGGGTCTTGTTCAGTAACTGAAGAAAAACAAAAGCGCCATCTGAGTGCAGCATAACATGTTTATTGTGGCAGAAGAAACATAGTTACTCACACTTAAAGAGGTTGTAAACCTCCGGATTTTTTTTTTAAAAAAAAAAAACACCTGAAAGACAAACACATAATGAGCTAGTATGCATTGCATACTTGCTCATTATGAAATACTTACTTTAAAACGAACCCCTGAAGTGCCGACCGCTCACCTCTCTCATGTTCTCTCATGTTCTGTCGCCCTTCTTCCGGGATCGCGGCATCCAGCCATCTGATTGGCTGGAGCCGCGATGACATCACTCCCGCGCATGCGCGTGTGAGCCGACGGTCATGGCACGGGGCTCTGAAGGAACAATAGAATGGCTAGTAAAGAGTATGTTGGATTAGTGTAGCAGTATATGCTTGGATCTGCTGGAACTGAAACCAGGAGACCAGTGTTCTTTCAGATGAACCAATACGTAGGGGGGTGGAATAGTAGCATGGGAATTACCCAGTGGCTATAGATGTCAAAACAACAACAAAAAAGCAGCAAGCCCTCAAGGACCTTACGAACAATCTCAACATAGTAAGAAAAAAATGGCGGATAAAGGAGGAAGCATAGTGGTACAAGATAGGACAGACTACCTCATGGAAGCTCATAGACTATTAGCAGATACCACCACATACATCAAACTGCACACGGACCCACTACCAGCCTTCATGAGAGAGGCAAAGTTATTAACATTGCAGGCAAAAGAAGATGGTATCCCTAACAAACAGGAATATAGCTTTTTTAACAGAGATCTATACTCCACACCATATTTCTACCACATCCCAAAAATACACAAGAACCAGGACAACCCACCGGGGAGACCTATTGTAGCAGCTATGGACAGCATAACCAACCCATTTTCTCAATATATAGACCAGTTCTTACAGCCATTAGCACAAGAACTCCCCTGTTATATTCGAGATGAAGTTCACCTTTTGGAACAACTAGAACATTACACTTGGAAACCCACCTACCATACCTTAGGGATCCCTCTGGAAGCTGGAAGTCAACGTATTAGACGCCACTGCTACAGTGATCTCCAATAGCTTTTGGGTCCTGTGCCAAACAGCTGGCCTGTTGCATTATGAATATCATGGTCAGGGGTCAGGGACTAGTAGCTATAGCACTAGAGAGACTCCCACCAACCAGCAGGCCAGGTATACAAGCAGGAGGTGATCAAGCCAGGGTCCTGGGTTGAGCAGGTACCAATCATGAAGAAGCATAGTCAGTAAACAAGCTAAAGGTCAGTAACAAGTGGTTGCAGGTTGGGATCAAGCAGAAGCGTAGTCGAGGAACAAGCCAAAGGTTGATAACGAGTGGTACTGAAGATACAAACAGCAGCAGGAGTGACAAGAGCAAGCTTTTTGCTGGATAGAGCACAAAAATCTGAGAAACAGGAAGTGCAAAGGCATGGTTTAAGTAGGAAGTTCCTGTGAGGAGAAAAAGAGTTCAAGGTCCATGAGAAACAAGGAAACAAGGTGCAAGGCAAGATTATTGAAGGGATTGTCCAGGGAGCTGTCCAGCATTCCAGGTGGCTCAGCAAGGAGAGACATTGCCAGACACAGCATAGGTTGCAGGTTTAGACCTGAGTCCTAACACCTGACAGTGAAGACAAGAGGTTGCCCAGGCACCATTCAGAGATCCCTGGAATTTGCAGGACCATCTGCCTTTTTTTTTTGTCTTTTACCCATTAAATCTTATCTCCAGCTTTTAGCGAAGTTTAAATAGCTTGTTTGGACCAAGATGAACTAGTACCTTCACTAATCCAAAAAAATAATGGTGTGCTGTTCCTAGAAGATTGTGAACAATTGTAACTCAATGTTGCAATAACAAATAAAATAAAAAACAATCAGATGAATAGAGTAAATCAAACAATGTTGCAAATGAGCTAACTCATGCAAGCTAAGTGCATAAATTAAACTCTGATTATGAGTGTATGCAACAGAGTGCACAAAACAATGTATAAAACCTACAGTATATAAAAATGTATAAACATGTAAAATTGCCAAAATCTCAGTGCAATATATGAAAGTTCATGTATCAAGTCCACAACTTTGCAGAAGTGCATACAACAAGTAGAAAGGTGCATAAGTTTTTTCTTTTTTTTTAAAGCCCGTAGCGTGTGAAACACACTCAAAAGACTTCACCCGGTGCATAAAAAAGTGCACACACACAAACGTGAGGAACACAAAAAGTGCACAGGGTGTGCGAACAAATGGTCTTCCCTCCGAAGAGGTAGGACCCGAACCTCGATCCCCCGGGGCGCAAGACTCCTGACAGGGATTTAAGGTACTCATGGTCTGTCTGGCCGGAACCAGACTGACCCCGTTCTTCAGGGGGACTGCCGAAACAGCCCCCACCGAGTACTAAGTGGGGCTCCCCCGAAGGGAGACCCCATGAGAGAGGGCGGACCAAGCCAAAAGGCCATATCCACCCCCTCCCAAGACTCAAGGTAGGGCCCGAGGACCCACACCCTACAAGTCGTGCAGGTGAAAAAAGGTGATAGAAAAGTGACAAACTACAAAGAAAAAACACACACAAACAAAAAGGTGGGGAAGGGGAAGTGGAGAGGTGAATTAGTGCCTAAGTGAAAAACAAAGGCAGGCCTTCCGGCCGGAATAAAAATTCCTCTGGTCGAAGCCAAAAGGCCTTGCCCAAGAGGCAGGTGCTTAAAAAAGTGTGTGTAGGTGCAGTGACCATGGTGCCGAAAAACTCAAGGCGAGCTGCCCCTCACCAGTGAGAATTAAGGCACCCCTGGGCTGCCACCCCAGGGGCACATACACTACGGGCTTTCTCTACCCCGGCCCAAAGGCCAGACCGAGTGTAGCCCTATCCTACCAGGAGGCATCGGAACTTTGGACAGCTTAGGGAGAACCTGCCTTCAACTGGGGACAAGCCTTTTGCAAGGCCAGATTCAACCCAGGAGGAAAGGCTCCCCCACCGCCACCGCCGTTCCTTACCAATCACATCCAGGAGCAGTACTAACTGGCCGCAGATCCAGTTTTCTCGCTCCCTTCAAACTGGTAGGGGCGGACCCATTCAAATCAGGAAGGCATTGGAACCCTCCGGCTTTCTCTGGTTTGGCCTACTCCGGTCCTCCAGTTACGCCCAGAGCGCCCCGGTTAACTTCGGCCACCACCGATACTAACCTTCAGGTTCCATTCCAACACTGATAAGAACAGATACTACACTTGATCTTAGCCAAAAGGCCGAGAAGCGATACATAAGTGTCAAATAATCCGCTCCATACTCACCTGTGCTCAAAAAGTGCTCCGTCAACCAGATAGGATTGGCCTTTTACCGGACACAATGGATCCCTATTACAGAGATCAAAGCCGCATGTAAAGAAGTGACCACAGATGCAGATAACTCAAAAGCCGAATCTTCAAAACCTTGCAGGGATGGACTTCACACATCCAGAGATCGTATATAAAACAGGGAGAAGCCTCATAGTGTAAATCAGCCAGACATTTATTTAAAAACAATAATGGTTACACTTACATAGAGGTTAAAAATTCAAACATGAGTCGGTGTCTCTAGCAGCGGTTTCACCCGTCTTGCTAGTCCCAATGAAGTCACACGTACTCTCTGGCCTGATGTGTTTCCACACAACTGTCGTGTACTGGGATTGGAGGGGCTGGGTTTTACCTTCACTAATAGATGTAGTGGCTGGGATCACTGTATAAACTGTATGGAGTCACAGCTACATGCGGTATACAGTGCTGTTTTCCAGCAGTGCTGCGGGAACTTCACATCCCACATCTGAAACAAAATTGAATTGGGCTGAGCGGTGCTCAGCCTTTCACAGGGAGCTTTGTATTCTATGAATGTATACAAAGCTTCCTCTGATTGGCTGAATTGGAGATTATTATGTCATCCGCCACCTCTCTGACTCCCAACCGCAGAAAACTTTGTATTCATTCAGAGAATCCAAAGCTCCCTGTGACAAGCTGAATGCTGCTTAGCCTGACTTGGTTTTGTACTGGAAATAGGATGGGAAGCTCCAATCCCGCTTCCCGAACACTGACGCAACATACAGTTTATACAGTGCTCCCAGCTGCTGCATCTGTTAGTGAAGATAATAGTTTGTTTGGACCAGCTTTGTTCAAATTAACAATTTAAACTTCACTAAAAGCTGGAGATCAGCTTTTTACTCCATGTCAGACCTTAAAGGCCTGGTACGAATTTTTGAGGGGGGATTCCACACTTGGAGAACCCCAGCTGACAGCTGAATATGCCAGGCAGGGATGAGTCACTGCTTGTTAGGATGCCAGCGGGTGCTGGCTCCCTAACAACCAGAAGGAAGCTGTCACATTTAGCAGTGGTAATAATACCACTGCTAAATGTTTCACTTCACACTGCAGCTAGAGCTTTGCTCAGCCAAACACCTATTAGTTCATCCGTTCGCACAGGATTCTCCATAGACTCAACACAGTGCAGAGGTCTCCCTCATATTTTTTTCCCCTGCTGGTCGAATGTTCTTAGCCTATCATTTTAGAATAATTTCTCTATTAGTAAATGTTAACTCCCATATTTAAATGTTCTTTTTTTTTCTCTTCGGGTGGAATGTTAGGGGATGTTACATTTGCTCAATAAAAGGCATATAAGAAAGTATTACACACATATTACAGGTAATATTCGTAACTTTGCATGAATGGGGAGACATTCAAAAAGTGATTTTTTTAAAAAATAGACCCCCTTAGAACAGGATCCTCCAACTTTGGCCCTTTGTTTGCCTTTATCTGGCCCTTGGGACACTATTTTTCCCATTGATATGAGGTACTATTCCTCTCACTGACAGCAATGATGAGTAACTATTCCTCCATTGACACGATTGATAAGGCATTATTCCTTCAATGACACCAAAGATTGGACATTCTTTTCTCATTGACACCATCACTGGGGCATTATTGTTTTCACTGATGTAATTTTCTACTCCCAAGGACCACAGTCCGGCCCTGCTAAGGTCTGAAGGCCAGTAAACTGGTCCCTTGTTTAGAAAATTGGGAGACCCCTGCCCTAGAGTGATAAAATAACTGTCAGTCACTCACTGTGCCCTCTGGCCACTGTCTTCCCTTTCTTTTCCACTCATTTGCTACTGTGATAGTCACTGATTGGCTGTCTCACGCAGTGAAGTTGTGCAGTTTAAGTAAAGACAGGTACTTGCCGCAGCTCAGGGAAGCCCTCTCATCCAGACAATAATATTCCAGTGCTTTAAATGGCTTTACTATAACAGGAAAACAACCTGGAGTTGCTAACCTAAAGTCAGCATTTAGTTTTAGTTCCATTTTAAAGTAATTACTGTGCAGTTAAAAATGAAAAAACACAACCTATAATAGAGGAATCTTTATAGCTAACTTTTCTGCCACCTGTTCCTTCACTCTTCACTCTTTTGCAGAGCCACAGCTTCCAGTAGAATCTTCACATTTGGCACATTTTGGAACAATTAAATGTGATAAATACAACGCCATACAAAGAGCTCTAGGCGTTTCCCTCTAAAAAAAATCATACAAAAGGAAAAAATAAAATAATAAGTTATAGCAACTTTAAAAGTATCAACAAGTAGCATTACATTGTTGACTGTCCATTGAAAAATTGCTTGTTCCCCCAAAGACATCAAAAAACAATTAGAAAACAAACGAAGCAAAATTGGTGCCATTAGCCATATCATCTTCAGGGATCAATGTGTAGTAAAATTAAACCCAAAGACAATAAAGTCTATGAAATGGCACAGATAAAGTGCAATAAATTCTTATATATATTGAGTTAATAGAATAAGATGTTATTAGCAATCAAACAAAATCAAAGAATATTCACAGCACCCATTTCGTATTGAACCTCTTATATGGCACTGTCACCTATGAGATAAGGGTAAATACATTGTCCAGCATTAAGTTAATTGTGCACATGTTGATAGTGTGAATTCAGAGTTCATCTTATCAACCAAAGAATGGGCACATGATATCAAGTATATAGCCTTTTGGACTAATCCTAAGGCAAATAAAATAATAAACATTATTCTTACCTGCTCTGTGCAATGGTTTTGCACATAGTGGACCACACCTTCCCTTCTGAGGTCCCCCACTAGTGATCTTGGCTCCTCCTCCTCTCTGTCTGCACCATAGCAAGTGGTTTTCTATGAGGTAGACATAGAAAAGGAGGACCCAAGGCAGACGTTGTGGGCTCGCTTTTGAGCCAGGCTGCGTGTGTCTATAAGCACACATAGCCTAGCTCTGCCCCACCCTACCCCCTACTCCCTCTTCATATGACTGATAACAGCTGGAGAAAATGGCTCCCACTGCTGCTCCTGAATCCTGTAAGGAAACTGAGAGAAAGCAGTGCTGCTGCTCTTGGGCATAGCACTGGATCAAGAAAGTGCTCAGGTACGTATTTAGGGGAGGGGGCTTGGGGGAGCTTATCATGGAAGATTTTTTTACTTTAATGCAGAGAATACAATACGTTAAAAAACCTTTAGCCTGTGCAACCACTTTAAAGAACAGTTCCAGGTATGGCATTTTTACATAGTTATGCTGGACCAAACCAGGACCAATATAACTATGCACATACCATACCTGTGGAATTCCTCTAGAAGCTGAAATTCACTGTAGTAGACATGGTTACATTCATAATCTTCACCAGCTTTCGGGTCCTGTACTGAGCGGCTGCCCTGCTGCATTTTAATCACAGGAGGTCGGCTGCTCAGCAGGGGCACCAATCAAACATTTTGTATTTCCTCAATGCATTTTAAAGCATGCTCTGATTAGACAAGTTGGAGAGGTGGGGCAGTGATGTCCACTTCTCTGCCACCTCATCCAAGACATTGCAGTGATGTAGATAGACAGTGCATAGCGGGACATGCATACATCCGGCAAGTGTTGGATAAAGAAGCTGTAGCCCTGCCAGAGAGGAAAGATTGAAGGAACGGGTGGTAAGATAGTTGAGCATAAACAAGAGTGTGTTTTTTAAAAGAGCGACAGAGGTTTGCTGTAATAGCACGTGACACAAATATATAATGAAATGTAAATGTGCAGTAAAACATGAATTTATGATTCAATTTAGTCAATACTAAAAACTAGATGTGCCAATGAGCACGAATTTCCAGGGGGAAGCATCAAGGCCTTGAAATGTCTATGGAACTTGTGAATATTTGGCAGCTATGTACCTGACATTCAGTAATGAATAACAACGAAAAGGTTGCTGAGTTGTATAGTAATATCTTATATGCAGCAATCCACAGCAATTTAAACATTTCTAATAAAGTATATTCGATCTTCATGAAGCAGATTCGGAGCAGTTTGTATCCTACTACACTGCAATATTTTATTCAGGCAGCTGGAGATAGTGATACAGGCAAAAGGGAACACGTTTCCTGGGGAGCTTCACTAATGGATTGTAGAGAGGCTTTATGAGAGTTGCATCTATGGGGGATCATTTATTTCCGATAAAAGTGGCATTATCTGGGGAGAAGGAAATGTAATGTAAGAGCTGCCTAGAGTATTTTCACATGGCCTGACAGGCAGTAAAGCTAGCTGGTCGTAAATCTTGTCTTAGTGTTTAACATTGATTTTCTTCTCTAGCTAGAGACTACCACAGAGCTGATATGACAAAATCCTGACTCTGAGGTCAGTCTTAGCACCCTAAAGTACACAAAACGCCCACATATTTGATCATAGCATTAGTTATTAAGCCGAAAAAACTTCCGACGGCAAAACCTATTGAAAAATAAAGTCACATTTCATTTAGCTTTCACTTCGTCTTCACCAAGGATGAACGACTTTTTACACTTCAGCTATTTCTGAACTATATCAAAGAATGGCAAAACACCACAGGATATTTGATGCAGCATTTACTGAAGTGTTAAAGGTTGCTTATCCTACATTAAAAGCAGACTCTTTTCCTTTTGATGGACTCATGTATTATATCTTCCAAAAGCACACAAATGATTTATGAAAAGTAGAACAAATCAACAACTATTCAAGTTACACTGGCTTATTTCACAAGGCCAACTGCAATGTGCAAAGGACAATGGGCACAATTCACTAGGGGGTAAGTTACCACATTTGCGTATGTGGTAAAATAACACACAACTTTCTAAAAAAAACCTCTGTTATTCACGAAGAAACTCACCTTAAAAACTTGAATGCGTTATTTTTTCTAAGTATGCTTTAAATACTGCGGGTGGTTATCACAAGCATCTTGCATCTTGTAAGGCAGCCAGAAATTTAGTCATGGCTGGTATGGCATGGCTTCTCTATGTTGACAGCTTAAGGTACCCTATAAATTTGGTATAGAGCTCCATGATAAGTAGCTTGAATACCATGAAATTCTGCACGGTATCAGCACCGGAGAACTGATCCAGCGGTGATCCAGTGGTGTGCTTTCCTGAAAGGTTCTTTCCTTTAAAACCACCACTTGAGATCTTCTCCTCCTACTCTTCTACATTGCTTTAAGTTGCAGAAGACTTTGCTATGCTGTCTGCCAGCCCCCAGGTACAATTTCTCACTAACATCTAGCTGAAACCTGCTCCAGCTTGCACTTTCCTGCCTATTTTTTAAACCAATCACTGGGGGGGTCTGACCATTGCCATAAATATTGTATAGTTATCCCAAGCTTGGACCAACACTTAATTACCACATGCATTTATTTATTTCATTCCTATTGTGAATTTACTTTAATGCCTTTATGCTGTATTTAACTAACGTTTTTGGTGTTTGCGGTAAATACCACATTTGAGCAATAGTGAATTTACATTTTTATTATCACATGCTTTAAGTGCTCAAGTGACTGTCATAACACATGCAATAACCTTTAGTGAATTGTGCCCAATAACTTAAAGCAACCAATCGTCATCATGTTGCCTAGGAATAAAGGCAGTCCTGGCATGTAAACATGACCTATTTTATGTGGGATAACATATTGTTAAGACTGTTAACTGGCAATCTCTTAACCACTTTCCGCTCCAGCGGGGGCGCGCAGTGCGGCGATCGCGTCCGCGCCGTGTTCCCAGGACACGGTGCGACCCCGATTTTGATAAAGAGCCAATGACGTGGCTCTTTACTCATGTGATCGGCTGTGTCCAATAACAGCTGGTCACAAGTAAATGAGGAAGTGCCGTTCATTGGCACTCCTTGCCTCACACTGTCAGAGTGTGTGGAGAGGAGAGCAGCAGGGATCAGCAGCTCCTCCTCAAAGGGGAGTCTAGGACAGGTAATCAGGGCACTGATCATCAGTGCCCTGATTACAGTAAAGGAAAAACAATGCCTCATAAGTCCCCCATCAGACACACCAACCAATGCCCATCAGTGACCTCAATCAGTGCCCACAGTGACCTCAATCAGTGCCCATAGTGCTGCCAGTCAGTGCTTATCAGTGCCTGCGCATATGAGCTTCCCATCAGTGCCGCCCATCAGTGCTGTCTGTCCCTGCCCATCAGTGCTGGCTATCAGTGCCACCTATCAGTGCCAATCACTGCAGCATATTAGTGCCTCCTCCTCAGTGCCACCTCATCAGTGGCCATAAGTGCCACCTCATCAGTGCCCATCAGTGCAGCCTATCAGTGCCCATCAGTGCTTCCTCATCAATGCACATCAGTGAAGGAGAAAAATTACTTTTTTACAAAATTTACTGACAGAAATTAAGAAAACTTTTTTTTGTTTTTAATTTTCTGTCTTTTTTCTTTTTTTTTTAGTAAAAAATAAAAAACCCAGCGGTGATTAAATACCACCAAAAGAAATCTCTATTTGTGTGAAAAAATGATAAATGTTATTTGGGTACAATGTAGCATGACTGCACAATTGTCATTCTAAATGTGACTGCGCTGAAAGCTGAAAATTGGCCTGGGCAGGAAGGGGGTGAAAGTGGCCTGTATTGAATTGGTTAATAAAAGTCCTTTAATTGGCACTCTAGAAGGTTCAGGAAAGAATTGGGGAACTTCTGCACATGTTTAATATATATAACTAATACTTTTTTATTACAATGGAAAGCCAACAGAAATTACCATTCCAAGTCTACACCTAACTAATCTTTCACCATCGTATGTGATCGGTTGTCCTGGGAAACTGTACTCATCATGCTATTCTTGCTCTTTCAACTCCTTTATTTTATAAGTCTCTGTAAGTTTTATTTTTCAAGTGTAAGATTAAGAATAGAAGCTAACACCTGTATAGACAATGAGTCCTTTTTTTCTTTGTTTCAGGTTTCAGAACTCACCCCTGTGGTGTACTGTTGCCTTCATGATTGTGTATGATGGTCAGGAATATAGTACTTGTCATTCCCCACAGAGCTATAATTTTAGAAGCCGTCAGTTCCACCTGATACATCCTTGAGCAGAATTTAAATCACATTTGATCATAAGAAAAATGTTAGTGTCAACAGAATACAGCACCTGTTGTGTTCCCTGAAAGAAAACATAATGAAAATAGCAATGTGTATGACAGCGTGAAAAAGAGTATGAGAATTGGTTTGCACATGACATTTTCTTCAGCATACTGTGCACTCCTTTCTAAGCTTAAGGAGCAAATTTCTGTTTTTGCGTTATGTTGTATAAAAGTATTTTATTATACATTTTTACAAATCTCTAGTAATAAACATACCATTGTATAAGGGAATAAAGTAAAAAAAAAAAAAATTAAAACAAAGATAAAAAAGGAGACTAAAGCTAAAAACAAATATTAATTATATTGCAGCTTATCAGTCTTTAGATGCAGTGGCTGCATTCATTTTTACTTTTCATTGAAATAAAGAACATTTGTAGCGTACAAAGAATACTTGCTGATCTTGCCATAAATGCGGTGTCCTTTTCATTTCCTGTGAGCTGAAAAGAAACCACACATCTCCCTATTTTTTATTATGGAACTACTAGTCTTATCTATTCACCAGGTAATGGAGATAAAAAAGACACATGTGTTTGAAGTCCAGCTTGTGTGACAATCATTGCTCCCTCCTTGGATACAATAGAGAAATGAGTGTAGACACAAAGAATCAGGAAGTGTGCTATTTGCAGAATCACAAGGTGAAAATAAAAGGGGAAAAATGCTGAAAAAAGAAACCCTACACGCTTTGGACTTATTTTGAAAGTTGCATAAACACCTCCTCCACTGCCTAGAAAATTTGTTGGATTGGCTGTCTGGGCAGATATTTTTAAAGTGCTGAATAGCTGTTTTACATCAAGAGTCATACCAGCTAGTGATAACCAATATTTATGAATAATTGGATGCCAGATTTGTGGTGATGTTCCTCACTAATGATTTAGGGTGGACTAAATTCCACAGTGTGCAAGGGAGCTTTTTTTATAATGTGCAAGTATGAATTTATTTGCATATTATTGCACATTTATCTCTCAATATGCTTTCCTTCAGCACTGACAGATCCAGGTCATTCTTCCTGGTCCTGTGTCACTCCTCTGGACAGCCACATGTTGGCAGGTGCAGTTAGCTTGCCTGCCACTAGGTGGCTCTGTTCCTAGCCTAGCTTTGTAAAAGGAAAGTTGTGATTAGTTGTTAGCCCCCCTTTTAGAAGAGTTCCTCCTTAGTGATGTCATGGGTGTAGTTAGTACCCATATAAATGCCAGTTGGGGAAGGGCCTAAGTAGATGGGGCATGGAAGCCACACACCTCAGAGCTGTTAGCAGGGCTGAAGTCCCAGACAATGTAGTACAGACCATGTAAGGAATAGCTGTAGTTGCCCTAACTCCCTGTCCTTCTTCAGCAGGTCCTGCAGTGGAGTGTTTTAAGGTCTGGGAGGCCTCGACAGAGTCCTCTTATGTGAGTGGTGGTGGAAGCCTGGAAATGAGTGTGCCATCTGGGACTGTGCCCAGCTGGGCTAAGCTGTGGAAGGGAGAAGAATGGAGGTGTAGAGGGAAGATGATTTAAAAGGGGTTTACTAGCTCCACGCTAAAATGACTGCTACAGATTGTCTGACTCCATATGTGACATTCTGTGCTGAAGACTCTGTTAGTATGTCAATGTGAAAGCCTCAGTAAAGTGCAGAAAAATGCATTACAGTGTGGACATGGGAATGCAGGCCACACTTATTCCCTCTCCCGAATACTTATCTCCTAACTTAACTCCTAAATAAATAAAACACAGATACAATTTAATGGCAAAATATTTTTTGGCCACGGCACGTTTATTAGTGTAAATAAATATCAATAACTCTAACATCATACTAATGAAAATGTATTTAATAATTAAACTTAAAACTTTAATAACTGCAAATCCAAATTTGCTCAGTCATAAAGGTCTTGAGCACCAATATCAAAAATCATAACTACCAGTCCCCCCTTTCAATAAAAAGGGTGACAAATCACATATCGTGCCTTGTGACAAGGGAGGGGGGAGGGGAGCTCACCGTGCCGTCACAGACCCACTGGCAGCTATCTCATGGTGGGGCTCCTTTATATAATGAGCCCCGCTTTTTCAGAACTTTCCTTAATATCACGTGACCTTCCGGAATATTCTAAAGGTCACGTGATACTTTTTCTTCCCACCGAAACCTTGTTTTCCCGCCCATGCCCTATTTTAAATATTTAAAGATAAAGTACCTTTATTCTCTAAGGAAAATATATTTTTTTTATAAAACAAAAAAGAGGGACCCCCAGTATGGCAGAAGGTTCTTAATGACAGGTTGGTGGCTATCCTTTCCAAAAATAATAGGGGAGGGGAATTGTACAGTTTGGTGTCAACACCTGCCCAATTATAGTCCCTCTTACACACAGATTATATCACTTTAGTGCATGCATACAGGAGCTATTTCATCCCTATCACCCAACTCTATTCTCAGCATGCTAAGAATGAACTGAGTTTTAAACTGCATGACATCCCTTAGTGTTTATGCGTACACCTGGCATTTGATTCCACTTTTGAAGTTCCATTTTTATTATCTTCACTTACTGCAGAAGACCTGCTTCCAGAACAGGGTTTATTTGCCTGTCCATTTGCTTTATGCAAATGGAAGCAACAATGCCAGTCCATGTAACCAAATAAAATAGGTAAGGCCTTATTTGGAAATGATCTTAATGGGACCCCATTATGTGCTCTTTATAGCTGCCTCAACTGAGATTGCCCTATAAAGGGTTAATCTGAAGGTCACTATCACCAATTATGTGCAGCGCTATTTACAAAAGTGCTCAAAGTGCTCCAATGGAAACATAATACAACTCAACAAATTCATCAATCTGAATCCCATGGTAAAGTGCTACGTGCTTCAAATATATGTACATACATTCAATACATTTCATGTGTTTCAAACAAAGTGCTCTGTGCTTCAAATAATTCATGGGTGCTGTGCTTCAAAGTGCAACACTCAGTGCTCCCTTTCTTTGTGTCCCCACTCACCAGAAAGGAAAGTTTGCAGCACTTTGTGTATGCAAAATCCAACAGCTCCTCATTTGTCTGTGCCTGTAGATTCCTTGTATAAAATAGAACACCTCCCTAAAAAGATAAAAAAACAAGCAGTATACCACTCACATCTTCAATATACTCGCATCACAGGAGCTACGTTACATGTGCATATACTCTAATCAAACCATTTTGAAGGGCAAGCTCAGCCCAATTCATTTCATCACTTTGACGTCATCAGGTGCGATGTCTCAAGTGCCGCCCAATGCGTTTTGTCACTCTGATGTCATCAGGAGCTGCCTAGGTCGCTCTTGATGACATCAGAGTAACGAAATGCATTTGGCAGAGCTTGCTGGTGTCACTTCTGTCTCTCTTCACTAATCTTTCTTCACTGAACTTTGCTGAATGCAGTTTCAGCTCCCGTCCCCTGCTTTCTGATTGCTCAGGCAAGCTGTAATAATTCTGCACTCTGGAACCTCTCGAATGCCTGGTTTAATATTACTAGCTGCCATTTACCATTTAACAGCAAGAATAGGGACACTGAGCTCTCACTTTCTGGTCCAGTATAACCTGTGTAAATAAGTGTACATAGTTGTGTAGTGTAGATAGAGGCTTGTTGGAGTGCCTGGGTGTGAGTCAGAGAGTTTACTTTAGGTCAGGCTGGAGAGCCCTGCTGATCAGGCCTCTGGTACCTCCCCTTGGTTCTAGAAGCTTGGAGAAGTTTCTAGAAGCTAGTGGGCTGAGACCAGGAGGTGCTGATCTGAATATGGGCGGCACAGTGGTGTAGTGTTTAGCACATTCACCTTGCAACAAGAGGGTCGCTGGTTTGAATCCCAACAGCGACACTACCTGCCTGGAGTTTGCATGTTCTTCCTGTGCCTGCGTGGGTTTCCTCCGGGCACTCTGGTTTCCTCCCACACTCCAAAGACATGCTGGTAGGTTAATTGGATCCTGTATAAAAAATTGGCCCTACTGTGTATGTATGTGTGTTAGGGACCTTAGATTGTAAGCTCCTTGAGGGCAGGGACTGATGGGAATGTGCTATGTATATGTAAAGCGCTGCGTAAATTGACAGCGCTATATAAGTACCTGAAATAATAATATTAATAATATTTATGGGAATCTGGCCAGTCCTCAGGCAGGAGGCCTGGCAGGGTGGCTGAACCATAGAAACATAAAAAACTGATGTCAGAAAAACACTGAGTAGTCTGTCAAGTCTGCCCATATTTCTTATGTTTGTTTATTATAGATTTATGTTTGTCCAAAGCATGTTTGAAGCCATTTACTGTTGACTGTCTCACTACCTCTGCTAATAGTTTATTCCTAGAATCCTATTTGCTTTTACCACTGCCTGGTCACACTGTTTGCTCGTTTTGCAATCTTCTGGAATAAATACCCCCAAATATTTTTCTTCTGTAGTGCTGGCTAACACTGTATCCCCAATGTTATACTCTCTCAGGGGATTCTTTTTTCCATAGGTGAATTATTTTACATTTAGAAACATTGAACTGCAGTCTCCACTGCTTTGACCAATCTTCCAGCAATGCCAAATCATGTTCCATGTTACAGACACCTCCATGGATATCAACCCTATTACACACCTTTGTGTCATCAGCAAAAAGACATACCTTGCCCAAAAAACCTTTAGTTATATCACTTATATATAGATTAAATAGAACAGGACCCAGTACCTAGCTTTGTGGTACAACACTAGTGACTGGTCTCTGTTCTGAGTGAACCCCATTTACACCCACACTCTGGTATCTATCCTTTAGCCTAGCTTGTACAACCTTTGTATTAGATCATTATGTGGAACTGTATCAAATGCCTTGCTGAAATCAAGATATCCAATGTTCACAGCACCACCCTAGTCCAAAACATTGGTAAAATACTGTACTCAAAAAATTCAATCGGATTAGTCTTACATGATCTGCCCTCAGTAAAGCCATGCTGCTTTGAGTCCAGCAAGTTGTGTATTTTAAAGTGATCAATGATCCTTCTTTTCAGGAGTGATTCCATTAACTTGACTATAACTGGTGTTAAACACACTGGCCTGTAATTGCCAACTTCTACCTTGCTTTCCTTCTTGTGGATAGATACAATATAAGCTGTCCGCCAGTCATGGGGAATGCCTCCTATTATAAGAGATTGATTAAAAAGATCTGGTAATGGTCCAACAACTATATCTCAAAGTTCTCTTAGAACTCCAGGATGAATACCATCAGGGTCTATTGCTTTATTAAGCTTTAACCAAGCAAATTCCTCTTCTACCTCTGTCCCCAGAAATCCTAAAAATAAATCATTATTACTAGAACCAATATGATTCCCCAACTTATTGCTCCAATTTATTTCTGAGAAGACTGAACAGAAGTAATTGTTTAAATGGTTTACTACATCCAGGTCTCCCTCAACATATGTGTTGTGCCCAGTTTTCATTTTAGTGATCCCACTGAATTTGTTTGCTTCTATCACTAATGTACCTAAAAAAGGTTATATCTCCTTTCTTAATAGATTTAGCAATTAAGAAAGGAGATAAAACCTTTTTTTAGGTACATTAGTGATAGAAGTAAAAACCAGACCGTAAATATTGATGAGCCTGGCCAGCAAGGGAGTCAGGTAGAAGAAGGATGGTTGAGGTGCTGCTGTGTAGCCAGGGAGAGGGCCCTAGAGAAGGGGGGGGGGGGGGGTTCTGCCTCCAGGCTGGAGGTTGGAGGAAAGAGTAAATATGAAAGAAGGAGCTCCAATCAGCCCAAAACTTTGGGGCTTAGCACTACATAAGCTTAAACTCTTTTTAACAGTGTAATACATATATGGCGGCAGGAAAAAGTGAGCTTTAATGCCCAGCTACTGCACATACTATGTGTCCATAGTGGTTTAAGTTTGTGTGCTAAGTGCGTGCTCGCTGTGTATTCCTAATACACTAATACACTGACAAGCTGTCTCTGACAGTTTTCTGTCACAACTTCTGATCAGGAACCAGCAGAACAGTCTTATGATCATGTAACTATTGTGAGAGTCAGTCACAGCTATCACGTGATTGAGAAGCAGCTCCCCTTTCTAGCATTAAAGTGCATTTAAAGGGCTGCTGCCATCAGCCAGGAAGGGGTTATAAAAGCTTAAATGTGATGGCTATATTTCTGCTAATGAGGTAGAAAAAAAATGTGTGGTCATTAACCATAAAGGGAAAAATTGGTAAAAGTGAAAAAATCTAGCCCTGTCCACCTAGACCAAATAAAGTTATATAAAAATATAGATAAATACAAAAACCCCTGTTAGTCGTGTGACATTTACTCCATAAAATGTATTATTATTTAAAGCAAAACTTCGGCCAAAATTAATGATAACGGAATCTCAAATGTACATCTCTTACATTTATCCTACTCTACTGTTATAGCTGCAAATATCTTCCATATGCAAAGTACAAGAGGTTGGAACTGCAATGCTGGAATTTGTCCATTTGTCTATATGCATATATTTTAGCAAGATTACAGCATAGCATAATATATGTCGCTGCATGTCAAAAAAGGTAAAAATAGCAGCAGGAGGGCTTTCTACAGCATTGATATAGGTTGCATTACATTTATAAATTCCAAGAAAGATAGTGGCTCTGAAAGTGCTCCTTTTAGCAGGGCTGCTGATAAGGGGGTACAGCCGGCCCTCTTATTCCTCCTGCTGCCCAGACCCCCCTTGTGTGCCCCTTTCCTTCACAGCACTGCCAGCTTCCCCTCCTCTTCCTCCTGCTGGCTGCTGTGGGGCAAAGGGGTTCATTTTAGGATGGGGGTTTATTCATTTCCTGAATAAACACAGTGAGGGATCAGTACCGATTGCTCACTGTGTTCATTCATAACTGAAGGATAGTAAACTGTGTGTGGCCCCGAATGCGCACTGTCTGTGTTCTGGGCTGTATACCTGCACACACATGCTTCTCAAATTAGGACCTCAGGCTGTGTCCCCATAGCATACATTTGCTGCCTGTACACAGCTCCAGCCACCTAAAAAAATGATTCAACCTTTACAGGCCCCCTTTTGAATGAGCCAAAGACCTTCATATACAGAGCTTTATCTTAGATTTAGCATTCATTTTTGTAAGGTAAATATAGTGTTTGTTTCAGATAACAATGACTTTAGTGTATAGTTAGTGAGAAATTGAATATTGTTTTTAGATATTTTTCTTTTTTTTTTTGGGGGGGGGGGGGTCCCTGTCAGGTAAGCTGTATAGAGCACCATGATTTCTAACAGCAGCCCTGCCCTGTAGCATGGAAATTAAGTTTGTAAGACTATAAGACCATAGTTTAAAGTGGAGTTCCGACCTAATTTGCAACTTTAGTGATTCCTGGAGTGCTCGCTATGCTGATCAACAATTGGGCATTTTCAATTTTTTTGGGGGGTCCCTTACCTTATTTTCAGGGCATTTTTGATTGTACTTCCTCCTTCTCCCCCCTCTGTGGCCACGGCCACCGACATCACTTCCGCCTTTGCATTGCATCCTGGGAGCTGTTTGTCATCACTCCCAGAAGGCTGGAATCAGGAAGAACTCCCAGAACACTTCCTGGAATCAGGAAGAAGGACACAGCAGATTACACTGCGGCTTCAGATGCCCACATCCAAGATGGCCACGCTCAGACAGCGTTTTTAAAAGTAAGATTTTGACTAAAATCCAATACTATACATTTTGTAAGTATGAGAATAGCGGTTCTGTAAAGGGCGATGGAATAGTATTATAGGGGTATTTTTCATTAAAAAAGGTGTTTGAGGCCAGAACTCCGCTTTAAAATACAATATAATGAATGTCTCATGGTTACATGTATGAATCAATATTACATAGCAGCAACTTAAATTTGTTACATATATTGTAATTTTCCATTCAAGACCTGTATAATATGTATCCAATTTTACATGCTAGATACTGTTCTGGCAGCAGCAGATGAAGTATTATTCTGTTATATGTATTTGTTGTTTTTTAAACAGACATCACTGTTCCACATGGGTATAATTAATTTACACAGCTATTGCTTTTCTTCAGCGGTGTAACATTTCACTAATATGACCGCTATTCCATCAGGCTATGTTCTTGGTAAAATCACAGCTCCCTTAGGATAGGCTTTATTTGTATTTGTGAGATAATATTACCGCTAAATTGATCTCCAAGGTTGAAATGTCTCTTAAAACTTCCACTAACTGTTTGAGCAAAGGTTCAATAGTTCTATTGGTTCTTTCCTTAGGGCTGTCTAGTGTTTACAAAGAACACTTTAATTTTTCATTTTCATACTTATTACCAGCTTTCTTTTTGTACATAATGTATAATGATTAGTAAAGCTTTCAAAGCTCATGGGGAGGCTGAATTGCAACAACACCCCAAGATATAACAAAATGTGCTTATTCAGTCTGATAACATTAATACCAATGATAATATGCAAAGTGTAGAAAGCTTTAGTGACTAATCAGCTGTACATTTACTATAGTCAATTAGGTGAATTCTGATTCCTATTAATTACCCTGTGCTCCTGCATTTTCTATAACTGCTGTTTACACCTGAAGAGCTGTTATAGGCAAACTAGCTCTCTAAGGCACAAGAGCTTGTACTGGAGAAATAATTGGCTGCACACCATGACTGATCCTGAGTCCTTTTATTGCAACATCTCAAAGTGACACATGCAGGGCAATGACAGGCTACAGATGGTTGGCGTGTCTCACACAAGAAAGCTGTGCAAAGCACATCTTCCTTGTGTGAAATGCATCAACCATCTGTAGCCTGTCATTGTCCTGTGCATGTCACTTTGAGATGTTGCAATAAAAGGACTCAGGATCAGACATGGCGCTCAGCCAATTCTTTTTCCAGTACTAGTTCCATGGAAGCGAGCCAGGGCGAGCACCCATCTGTGGAGTCTAACAAGTCTTAATTATCTCACCTGGAGCGGCGTGTCTCTTGCCTTTCTCACACAAGAGCTTGTGCAGTAGTCAAAGCCAGCAACAGTATAGGTAGACAAAGGAAATTTAGTGACATCAAGAGACATATTACATGCATTCTGGAATGTAATTTAGAATTACCATTATATTGGGAAATAAAGAAAACATTCCCACTGATATTAAAACCAAGAACCGACCTCAAACACACTGTCCTATTTTTACATCTTGATGGAGAGTCTAGGACCCTACTGGTCATGTCAACATTGGTGGATAGGTTCCCTAAAGCTATTGGCTTTTTGTATGAAAAAATGTTCTAATGCTAAGTGCGTTTTTAAAACATAGCAACCAATATGCTTCTGCCATTTGTGCATTCATGTTTAAATATGAATCAGGAATCTGACTTATTGCATGGGCAACAAAATATTTTTCCTTTAGAACACTTTTTGTACATGATAACAGAAAATCAGGATGACTGCACACAAGCCATTTCGAAATTCCTTTATTCTTTTATAAAGCAATACACAAGCTTAATAGAGAATTCTTTCACGTGTTTAATGCACACAGGCACCTAATCATATGAATAGATAAATAATGAAGCACCTGTGTGTATGAAACGTGTCTATTTATCTGTTGTGTACTGCTTTTATGAAGGAATAAAGAAGTAGTTGGGAAGTAGCTGGTGTGTGTTTACCTGATTTTCATGTACAGTAGCAGTTAGCAATTGACTATAGCGGACTAATATGTGTACACCTGGACAGAGATGTATAGTAACTAAGTAGAACTACTTCACTACTAAGTACTGAAAGGCGGTATCTGTACTTTCCTAGAGTAGAATTTTTTTCTCCTACTTCCACTTTTACTTCACTACATTTTTTCAATGATTTCAATACTTCTACTCCAATTATTTTTTTGTGCTGCATAGTTACTCGTTACAATTATAAAAATAACCACTGCCAGAACAGTAGATGGCAGGTTTCAAGAAGCTCAAAACATGTGTATT
Source organism: Pelophylax lessonae (assembly GCF_965119305.1). Taxonomy (NCBI): domain Eukaryota; kingdom Metazoa; phylum Chordata; class Amphibia; order Anura; family Ranidae; genus Pelophylax; species Pelophylax lessonae. The sequence goes on from NC_138770.1 coordinate 299,095,504, forward strand.
ACCAGCGCATACGAAAATAAATGCTACTGTATGTATAAATAAAAGCTGCATTTGAAATAATAAAAAACAATATGATGTTCAAACTTTTGACTTCTTTCTTTAATAACTACATAACACAGTACTTGTACTTATACTTTCAGTACTTGAGTAGCAATTGTTTTTTCAAAACTACTGGTACTTTTACTTTCAGTACTTGAGTAGCAAAATTTAAAAAAAAACTACTTGCAATACTTAAGTACAAAAAATGTTGAATACTTTAGGTACTTCTACTCAAGTCACTTTTTGATCGAGCACTTCCACTTCTACTCAAGTCACTTTTTGATCGAGCACTTCCACTTCTACTCAAGTCACTTTTTGATCAAGCACTTCCACTTCTACTCAAGTCACTTTTTGATGGAGCACTTGTACTTTTACTCAAGTATGGGTTTCGAGTACTTTATACAACTCTGCACCTGGAACATCACTTTGTTTCTTTTACTTTTTATACATGAGTCCCTTTGTGTCAGCTGACATTTTTAGATGATTAAATCTCTGTGAGTAAAGATATGATGGATCTATCGTTGGCAGCAAATGTCATACAAATATAAGAGAATAATAATCTGATCCTGGAGATTATATGTAGAAATCAAAGAGATGGGGTATCTATATCTGAAGCAATAATTCCTATACCCACTCAATGAAAAATAACTAACCAGAGCATTTGGTTAATAGAAATCTATAAAGGCTGATTCATGCCCTTCTTTTAAAATGGTCAGGTGTGATCTTACTGTCCCCCACAAGCCAATTTATCTCTCCTTCATGACTTTGTTCAGGCCACATTAAAGTAGAAATTCCAGGAAACCACTTCAACTCAGCAAAATCCTTTAAGGATAGGTTTACCTTTTCTGAACGTGTTACATGTTACACCTGTATTTAGGGTGTAACATGTAATGTGGTGAGAAACCTCCCCCATATCCTCTCCCTGCACCCACTGTCATATTTTGAAAATGGCAGGAATCTGTGAATGAATGAACTACAAGTACCATCATCCACCGTGGCAAAAGGCTTGTAGTTCTCTGCGCAAGTGTTGGTGAGTGCTCTTGTAGCTTATTGCCAATTCTTACAGCTTTTAAAAAGAATGTCCGTACAGAGGTAAGGGCTGAAAGCTGTAGCAAGTGTCTGCTTGAGCCTGTCATTGAATCCATGATCCACTGATCATAAGTAGTAAATTAAAAATAAGTAAATTAAAAATAAGTAGTAAATTGAAATGGACATTACATAAGTGGCCAACAAATTAAAGTCTAACTACAGCTAACACTTTTAGGCAGTTTCAAAAATAGTTTTTTTCCTTTTAGGATAAAGAGTTTATATAAATTAATAAAAGCTGACCATTGTAAGCACCTCTGTCTGTAAATGATTTGTCTCAACCATCTAACTTCCACCTTCCATGAAAAGGAAAACACATTTCAGTTGCAACATAATACTTTTTTGCTTTTAGATTTAGATATGCTTTGGGGGCTGAATTAATAACATAGCACTGTAAATACTGTCCCTCTGGTCCCCATCACTTGTCAAATGATAACCATTCAGATTATATTACAATCCTGTGTTTTCCAACCAAATTTTGCAGGGTTTTATTGAATTACATCAATGGTTGCCTACATTTTACATTGCTTTCACCTTTCTCTTACAGGCTTAAAAGAGAAATCCATCTTTCTCACCATGCTTTATGTTACACTCATATTCATGTTATGTCAATATTCAAGGTGTACCATGAAACATGGTCACGGCCTGCAGCCCCACGTCCAAACCACCCTTCTCCCCACTTATGAAATCTGGAGGTTCTTCTCCTCACAGCATACTGTCATTTTTTTAATTAAGCATGGCTGTATGTGGCTCTGACCATTCAGTTGTGTCATATATTCAGTGGAATCTGTGAATCAAAAAAACCACAAGTCCATATGTGATGGACTCATAGTTATTGAAGGAGCACAAGTTTGCTGATGTCCATTTATATTTTCTTCCAGCATTGTTATTAAAGGTTCGTATCTGGCATGTAGCTAGCTCAATAATCCCAGGAGCCAGAACATTGCATTCATGATCCACTGATCACAGTTGCAATGCTTTGAAGAATCCAATTTTAAAAAAAATAAAATAATTCACATTTTTTAATCATTATGGGTGCATTTATTTTTTGTGTGGAATTAGCCTTTAAGCTACATGGGCAAACTTGAATGCAATAACTGCATTATAAAACACTTATGGGTTCACAGATACTGTTTAATTAATCATGGGCCAATATGGCATCATTTAAATCATTAGAAAAGTATATGGGCACAATGAATAGCAGCCATCCACAATTGAATGTAGGTGAATTTAATCATCTGACTCACTAAATGTTACCCATGTAGTTTAACCCATGGTCTAGTTAGATAATGCTATCATATCAGCCTTAAAGGATAAGTTCATCTTTCTTAAACAATAATGTTTTTATTTGTTTTAACAAAAAATTTGTACATGCCCAACAGAAACAGATTCACAGAGTCAAGTAGGTACAGAAAGAACATTCCTCAGATATTATGCATGTGTATGGTACAGAATCAGTAAAACATTTCTTCTCATTTGGCCAAATGCTCCACGCTTCCTGAAATTTGTTGAATGACAGTGAATTGAAAGCCAAAAGTTTCTCACATTTTTTGTTTATGTTGACAATGTCAATTACTTCTGATAGATTAGGAGCTAATGTGGACTTCCATATCCTTAGAATTAGGGATCAGGCTGCTAGGAGTATGTGTGTGACAACCTGTCTGTAGTCTTTATGGTAGTTATCTTTACCTATGTTGAGAAGGGGTAATTCTGGACAAGGGGACACAAGCATACCTGTGCGAGAGGAGATACACTTAAAAATCTGGTTTCAGAAGCCTGTCAATGCAAGGCAGTCCCAGAAGACATGTATTAGATTCCCTACTTGACCACATTTACGCCAGCATAAGAGAAAGTGTGAAGAGGAGAATTTTGCCAACCTAAAAGGTGTATAATGCCATCTGCTTTTTAGGGTGATTTCCCAGCGGTTGGTACCGTGGGAAGATTTGAAAATAGAGTGAAGGGCATTTCTTTATTGTTCTTGTGTAAATGAACGCTTCAGATCTTTTTCCCACTTCTGCATAGGGTTTGTCTTGTAAAATGTGTTTTTGTCATGTAGAAGACCATAGAAAAGAGATTTGTGCTCCATGCATGTGTAGTATTTCCATGCTTTTTGGTGCATAAGCAGGGGCGGACTGAGCGGTCGGGCACTTCGGACGTGGTCCGAGGGCCCGGCCGGTTAGGGGCCCGTCGCGAAGTACAGAATTAATTCACCCGATGTTGTCTCTTAGAGACAACATCGGGCTATCGGGGCTACGTAAGTGGGAAGAGGGGAGGGGCCCGGCAGCCGGCGCTACTTTAGTGGGAGGAGGGGCCCGGCGCTGCCTACTTCACTCCTGCGCCAGATGCAGGGCAGAGAGGCAGCCTCAGCTAGAAGACTCCGCCCCCTCTCTTCAGCCATCAAGGCATGGATCACTGGACCCTGTTCAGCAGCACACACAGACAATCGCCGCTGAACTGGAGGGCATGTGAGATGAGGGGGAGTCCGGGGAAGAGCCTGAAGTCGATTTAGACAAGGGGGATGGGGCCTAATCGCGAGGGGGAGGAGCCACTTGAGACAAGGGGGAGGAGCCTGAATATGAGGGAGAGGAGCCTGGAGACGAGTGAGTCCAGGGGGGAGGGGCGCAATGGCACTGATACCACCACAGATGAAGATTTCTCCATACCATCTCTGGAAGGTAGGGCATGCAAAATGTTTTTATCCTGATGCTGTCATAATCTGGCTGTGAATATTATTGTACCAGCCACCCCTTGTGCCATGCCCACAGTCTCTGACCAACCATTGTGCCATGCCCACTGTCTCTGACCACCCATTTTGCTATGCCCACAGTCTCTGACCACCCATTGTGCCATGCTCACAGTCTCTGACTGCCCATTGTGCCATGCCCGCAGTCTCTGACTGCCTCTTGTGCCATGCCCGCAGTCTATGACTGCCCCTTGTGCCATGCCCGCAGTTTGTGCCATGCCCACAGCTTCAAACCATCCCTTGTGCCATGCCCGCAGTCTCAGTCTGCCCCTTGTGCCATGCCCACAGTCTCTGACCAACCATTGTGCCATGCCCACAGTCTCTGACCAACCATTGTGCCATGCCCACAGTCTCTGGCCACCCATTGTGCCATGTCCACAGTCTCTGACTGCCCCTTGTGCCATGCCCGCAGTCTCTGACTGCCCCTTGTGCCATGCCCGCAGTTTGTGCCATGCTCACAGTCTCAAACCATCCCTTGTGCCATGCCCACAGTCTCAGTCTGCCCCTTGTGCCATGCCCACAGTCTCTGACCACCCATTGTGCCATGTCCACAGTCTCTGACCACCCATTGTGCCATGCCCACAGTCTCTGACCACCCATTTTGCCATGTCCACAGTCTCTGACTGCCCCTTGTGCCAAGCCCGCAGTCTTTGACTGCCCCTTGTGCCATGCCCGCAGTTTGTGCCATGCCCACAGTCTCAAACCATCCCTTGTGCCATGCCTGCAGTCTCGGTCTGCTCCTTGTGCCATGTCCGCAGTCTCTGACCATCTCTTGTGCATTGTATGCAGTCTCTGTGGACAGTAATGTAAGGGGGAGCTCTATGGACTCTTGTGTAAAGGAGGCTGTGGTGACCAGAGACTCTTTTACATCAGAGTTTCCCTTTACACCAGAGTCTATAGCAAAGCCTCTTACATCAGAGTCCACAATGTTCTCTTTTATCTCCTCAGAGTTCCCACTTATACTGTGAAGGAAAACCCTGTGTTGGGTTTTATTAACCTGACCTTCATATAAATGGAGAAATACGTTTTTAGCCTTTTGTTATACCTAAAACACATTGCTAATCACACTAGTAACATGTGCGAACAATACATAGCTTAAATATTGATATTTGCACTGTTTTGCACTGAAATTAGCCATTTTATGTAATTTTTTTAATTGTCTGTAAAAAATGTGGCTCTGTTTGTAAATTTGATGTGGCTCTGTCTTGTAAATTTTGTACACCCTCTCAGTAAATTTCACTCAGGAGGGTTGGCAACACTGCACCCCATTATAGTGTCACCGCCTCAACTATGTATCCTGAGTGCTGTTTTCCCATCTCCTGCGTCTGGGCCTGGCATAGCAGGTGCCGCCCTTCTTCTGGAGGCAGGGTGTGGGTGTGGCTGGAGGCAGAATGTGGGTGTGGCTGGAGGCGGGGCAAGGGTTGACTGGAGGCGGAACATGGGTTGGGCCTGGAAAGGGGCCCTTAATTTATTTTGCCCGGGGGTCCTGAGGGTTCTCAGTCCGCCCCTGTGCATAAGTAACCTTTCTAGGGGGTGGTTTGATAGAAAATGTAGTATTAGTATGTAGATGTTTGTGGAAGGCAAAATTCTCCTATCAAAAACTCTCTGGTTTTAAGCTTATTTCTTTAATAGAGATGTAGGACATCAGCTATAACGCATTTAGTAAGAGGTTCAGTGTCCAACATCATTGCTTCTAAAGTTTTTAAAGTGAATAATGTGTTGGGTAATAGATCTTGAGACTCATGATATTTGATCAGGTGCCTCGATGCTTTGATTGAGGCTTTTGTGGGAAGGGGAGAGATATAAGATCCCAGGGTCTCCACAAATCATTCAGGAGCGACATGCAAAGGTCTTTGGTAGGAGCTAGATTCGCTTTGATTTCCACCCACAATGGAGTTTCTCGCACAGGAAACCAATGTTTAATTTGAAACAGGTGCACTGCCCAGTAGTATTCTAGTACTTCTAGCATACCTGCCCCTTCAATAGATCTATATTTGGTAGAAGTAGAACCTGCGCAGCATGCTCTTTTTCCCTTCCAGATGAAATTGTGTAGAGACTCGACAGGAATGTAATTTGTTTAGTTGGGAGCAGTATCGGAAGCGTTCTGAAAAAATATAGAAGTTGGGGTAATATGTTAATTTTAAAGGTTGCTAGCCGGCCTCCCCATGATAGTTCAAATTGAGAATTTTGGTTCAGTTCGTTGGAGATTTTTGTGAGTAATGGTTTGATATAGGAGGAAATTAAGTGGGATGTATTAGCTGTAAGGGTAATGCCCAGACTATGTATTCCATCTTTACTCCATGGAAATGGGAGTTGGGACTTAAGGGGCTGTATTGTGGAGGTTTTAACTCCAAGGTCTAAAATGTCTGATTTCGAAGTGTTTATCTTATAATAAGAAGCATTGCTAAATTGTTGCAGAACTTGGCAGATGATGGGGAGGGACTTTGTCAGGCCTGTTAACATGATGTCATGGGCAAATAATCTTGTGTTGGATGGGTTGGAGCGGATAGCTTCCGCTAGAGGTTCTATAACTAGGTTAAATATCGTAGGGGATAGGGGACACCCCTGTCGAGTCCCATTAGAGATGTTAAATGGTTTAGACAAAATACTGGGCATGAATTCTTGTGCCGAGGGACATGAGTAGAGTGCAAGTATAGCCGATGCACGTGAGCCAAGTTTTAATAATACCATGGACATGTATTTTCAATGGACCCTGTTGAACACCTTCTCTGCATCCAGTGCTAAAAGCGGAGAAGGCTTTCAGATTTTTCAGAGTAGTGAATTATATTACTAATCCTCCAAGTTGCATCTAATGTCTGGCGACCCGTGACAAAACCCATCATGTCTTTTTTTATCGGGTGGGGAGTACATACAGGAGGTATTTTGCTAAACGTTTAACTAATATTTTCACAATAGAGTTTAGTAGGGATATGGGGTGAAAGCTGGCTGGGGTGATTGTGTCTTTCCCAGGTGTGGGAAGAGTAACCACATATGCTCGCAACTTCTCCGGGGGTAGTGAGGATGTCAATGTCGCTTTGGTAAAGACCTCTGTGAGGTGAGGGCTTACTACTTGGTGAAAGATCTTATTATATTCATTATGGAATCCATCTGGGCCTGGGGATTTCCCATTTTGAAGGGACATTATCATTTTTGACACCTTCAAATGGGTTATAGCGGCATTAAGGTTTTTTAGTTGATCCTCAGAGAGGGTCGGTAATTCTGATTTATCTAGAAAGTTCTGAATGTCAAGCATGGACTGTTGACGGGTATCAGGGTTTTCCTTTAAGTTGTAAAGGGCACGGTACTAGTTTGCAAACTCATCTGCTATTTCTTGGGGATGTGTGATTTTGTGTTGGGAGGTAGGGTGGATTAGGTGGGGTATTCTGGATTTGGCTTGTTTGATTTTAATTTTGTTTGCTAAGTATTTGCCTACTTTTTTGGCCTGAGCATAGGAAGTCAGTTTCAGCATTCTTAAGTGTCTGTCATATTGTTCGGAGAGCAGAGAGCATAACTCCTGTCTCAGTTTAAATAAGGATTCTGAGGTTAAATGGATAGGCATTTGCTTATTCAAGGTTTCTAGAGTATGAATCTCCAACAATAGTTAAGTTAATTTACTGTTGTTTTTTGGCCCTAGAATTATGTTAAATGCAGATCCCTCTCATGAAGGCTTTGTGTGCATTCCATAGAACCCATGGATCTGAAACTGATTAGGAGTATAGCTGGAATAAATCTCTGAGATGTTGAGAGATAGGCCTGGCGCTTTGGGGGTAGATTCCTGACATTTCAACTCCATACCGATGCTCGATCCAGAGATACCTGCTCCTCCAATGTCAATTCGATCACACCATTGATCAATGTGATATGTTTAATGGATGAGGAGGAGGTTTTCTGGAGTAGCTGCAAATCAGTAACAAAGAGGTCTATGCGGAAGTAAGAGTGGTGTCTGGAGGAGTAGAATGTGAAATCTCTTTTGGTGGCATGCTGCCACCTCCAGACATCATAAAGCTGCTCCACATGGAGCAAAGCTCTCAGAGAGACTGGTCGGGCCCCAGCAGGAGAAGTAGAGTCCATCCTGGGGTCGACTGTTAAATTGAAATCCCCTTATAACAGTAAATTACCATACTTGACTGAGGCCACTTGTTTAAACAACCTGCGTATAAAACAAAGTTGATATGAGTTAGGCACATATACATATACCAGTGTGAGAGGCATTTCATTATTGTCTCATGCGAGTATATTAAAATGACCCTCTGTATCCAGGATGGATTTTTTAAGCTAAAAGGTGACAGTGTTTCTGATGGCTACAGGACCCCTTTTTTCTTCTCTGATGCATTTGCTAAAAAGATGTGTGGGTAGTCCTTGTGTTCGCATCTGGGGTGGTTCTAATCTTGAAAGTGGATCTCTTGGACACCAACCATATCCGCTTTACTTGTTGATGCTTCTTTCCATAATGAGAATCTCTTGGCTGGATGGTTAATGCCATTAGCATTAATAGAGAGGCACTTAATAGGCATTGTGAGGTAGAAGTTAAATCAAGAGTGATGCAGTAGCTTTGTAAGGTGTGAGATTCTCTATCATTTGGGCAAGATGAGGACTGATTTCGATAACAAAGTGTGTGAAAGTATCAAAAGTGAAGATCTGAGTAGACTTCTCTGTCTGTGACCCATAGGAAAATATAGTAGAGCAAAGCATAAAAAGAGGACCAGCTAGGTGACCCGTGAACAGGTAAAACTGTTGAAGTAACGTGAGGGGCCATACGGTTGTGCATTTATCCTGTGGCATGGGACTTAAGTGAGAATAGTTGATGGCTTTTGAGATTAGGGTACCTCCATTGTGGAACTTTTACTTTGCGGATCTCTTGTGGGACACAACTTGCCTTGTATTCCCCACTGTTGGAGTAGACCTTCTTCGAGAGTTGTAATCAGAGTCGTGGATGCATTGTGTGTTATAGATAGGGATGCTGGGTATTTCCATTTGTGTGAAATATTGTGGTTTCTCAGCACCTTCGTTATCGTAGCTAGGGTACTATGTCTTTGGAGAGTGTATTGTGAGGAGACTGGAAGCAATTGTAGGCCTGAGTACCCCTTTGGGGAGAGTGGTGGCTTGCAGGAAAGCTGAGATGATCATTTCTTTCGATTGGTATAAATATATTCTAAGCATAACATCTCTAGGTAGCTCAGAGGCTATGAAGGAAGGTTTCGATAGCCCGTGGATCCTATCTATGAATAATTCTGTGGTAGATAGGGATGGCAAAATAGCTGAAAAGAGATTTCTGATGTATTGCAGCAGCTGGGTGGCAGGAATGGTCTCGGGGATTCCTCTAATCTTCAGGTTTTTCCTTCTGGACCTGTCCTCCAGGTCAGCCACTTTGGCTTTAAGCCATGTGATATCTTCAGATAGTTCTGTGTGGGCATCTATCATTTAGTTAAATAAAGACGTGTATTCTCCCATGGAGGATTCTACATTAGTAATTCTGTCTCCTAGGTAATGTAAATCATGGTGGAATTGCTTCACACAGTCCATCAAATCTAACTGTAAGGATGATCTCAGAGAAATCAGCATCCCCTTTAGCATGGTATCTGCCCCACTGTGGGAAATACATCTATAGGATCATTGGCAGTTTGGGTGAGGCCTATTGCAGGTGCTTGTGTAAGGCCTAGTTCAATGCCTGCCCCCTGTTCCTGCCTCTGTTTTAGCAGGGCTCCTAATGGAGGGTGAGGAGGAGCCAGGGGATCCCCTGCTGTCTGTGTTCCCTACCTGCTGGTAGCCGGGGGCAGAGGCTTCTCTGATGTGTGCCCTGGCTGATGCAGCCGCGATCCGCTGCCATTTTGTTGTAGCCTGGAGCCCGTCGGCTAGAAGAAGCCCACCAACTTACAGAGATGCGGGTGTTTTTTTTGCAGTGGGTCATGGTGCTGCATACCGAAGTGCTTTGTGGCTCGTGAATTGTGCAGAGGTGACCTCTAAAGGTTGACTTTCCAGGTGGCCGAGCAGAGTGGCTGTCTCATGCGGCCATCTTCTTCACTGAATGCCACGCCCCCCTAGTTCATATTTCTTAAAAAAATAATACATGCACATTTATTTTTCACTAGCGTCCTGGTAGCTCATGGAGAACTACAAGCCGTCACCTGCAAAGTCTGTCAGTACTTCTAGTTCATTTGTTCACAAATCTCTGTGAATAAATGACACAGCCATTTGGGCGGGCCCCGCTTGGCCGTGTACTTTTCAAATTGTCACAGCGGGTGCAGGGTGATGCCCAGCCAACTGTCACAATGAGGAGGTGGGGATTGGTGAGGGGCTGCAGAAGTGGAAACATATTACATGTTCCACCATAAAAATGAGTGGAACAGGTTATATGTTCCCAACACTTGATGCTATAGACCTTGGAGAGAACATGAATAGTAATAAGTTATTTGACACTTATTACTGTTCATATTTATAGAATTGCACAAGTGTTGCTAAAAATGTATCCTGTCCAAGTAGGTCCTTGTGTGGTGCAGGTAAACAAATATTTTGGATTATTCTCTAACTAGTTATTACATATTTATGTAGTAAGTGACTGAACATTGGATAATATAGGTTTAGATAATCTTTCCTTGACTGCCTCCCTCACTCCACATTGCAAGGATAAGGCTCACAGTCTTCAGATCACACGATCTTGCTGATCTCAAATTTGCAACATGCACTATACTAGCTAACAGTTCACAATCATCTATTATAGAGTATAATTTAGAGTCATGTCTTGTTGCCATATAGCAAGGAGATGGGTTTTCCGTTATAAGCTTGTAAACAGATGCAATTAGCTAGCCTGCCACTAGGTGACTCTGTTCCACAATAGTGTCTGGTTACAGAGAATAGTGTCATCAGGTGCTAGGCCCCTTTTAGCTAGAGCACCCCTGTAGAAATGTAATGGGTGAGTCAGTGCCCACATATAAGCCAGGTTTGGAGAAGCCTTACTGCAGTTGGGGCGTGGGAGCCAGAGACCCCACCATCAGGCAGATATAGTCTGCTAGTGGAGGCCCTGGATAGGTCTGGAGGACAGTGAGAGGTAGATCTGCACACAAAGGAGCAGGTTTTAGATATTCTGACTCTTATGGTGGAGGAGCATAGAGCAGGTTTCAAAAGGCCTTTTCATTAAATGAAGTTATCCCACTGGAGGACATGGGAGAAGTGTACCCAACCCAGAGGTGACTGCAGTGATCCTGTCTCAGGAAAGTTACTTGTAAGGATCAGTGGATACAGACAGTATAAAGCAAACCAGGTCCCTCTGAGGGAGTACTGATTACCTAGAGAGGAGAAAGAAAAGTGTAAAAGAAGACTTACTAAAATGTACTGTGTGCTGCTTTCAAGCTACCAATGAAAAACAATGCCTGCACAATAGCGCCTACCCTCATTGGGTAGAAAGTAAAATGTTGGCTGCAGCCATGGTTTAACCCACAGTTTTGTAAATGGCATGATTGCATAATCTCACGCATGTAACTGCTTGTGGTAAAGAGGGGAAGTTGAGAAATTATTGTCTGACCGTATAGCTTTCCTTTAAAGTTTATTCATAGTGAGAAATATTTCAGAGCATAATTACATAAAAAGAAATGAGTTCACGTGCTATTTAGTATTACAGTAGATTATTTGACATCATTCTGTATGTATGATAGAACTGCTGGAAGATATACTAATTGTGGCTTAAAGTTTCTATTGTTGGTCATTATATCATACAGAGCAAACAACATCTCAGCTGCAAAATCATTTATGTCCATTATTTATTGCTGCTTAAAGAAAGTTAACAATGTAAGCACTTCGCTTCATTGGCATAATCTTCTGTTATTACATTGTAAAGATTCTGTACAGTACTTTTCATAAATGCAGGATTCAGGAAGAACATAAATCACTATGGCTTGACTTCTTGGAAGCAATACAATATTTTTTTAACTCTTAAAGAGAATTTCTAGAAAGGCAGTAAAATAATTGTCAACATTACTGAAGCTCTCCAAAAACCATTTTAAGAGTCCTTTCACACAGATGATCCTATCAGATCCGTCTGTCAGTTTTTCAGGCTGGCCTGATCGGATGCTCCATGCATACCTATGAGGCAGCGGATGTCAGCGGAGACATCTCCGCTGACACCCGCTGCTATCCGCATCCGATCCTGTCCGTGAAATCCGGATGGAAACTCTATTTTCCATCCGTCTGAAGGATCGGATGGGATCGGATGCGACCGGACAGGCGGTCCGTTCTCATCCGATCTCCCCATAGAGGACAGAGGGGAATCTGACAGCTCTGTCTCCGTCTCCGCTCTGTGTGCTGTCATTCGCCTGCTCAGCGGGGATCGGCGGATCGATCCCCCGCTGAGCAGAACGGACCTCGTCTGGGCTTGCGCAGAGTGAAAGAACCCTAACTTTGTTGCGATGATAAAATATTTGAGGCTTACCCTGAGCAAGGGTTGTGCTTCACCCATCCTTGCTCCATGTCCATCCCCAAAGTGGGTGTCGGGCAGATGACAGCACATAAAAGAAGAATGACCTGGCATTCATACAAAGGAGCTAGAGGAACTGTTCTGCCTCTCCAATCTAAGCACAGAAAGTGTGATCTCTAAAACTGATCCAGTTGTGGTAATATAGCTGTAACTTACAGTCTCAGCAGAATTGACAGACTAGTGACCTGATCCAAATTACATCTTGCAGATCATAGAAAGCTTTAATCAAACACTTGTACAAATTGTAACATGAACATCAGGTCAAAAAATCACGATGTATACACATATATGCCTGTACTTGCCCTAACTTCACAGGTGACCTGCACACAGAGGGTCCAAAAGTTCAATATGAATCCAACCTTGAAAGGGTTTATCTTTAATAGCACCACAACCTTGCTGTTCTCACAATCAGTGAGCACACAAACAGAAGAGAAGAGCACACAGCAGTGGCGGTTGGTGCTCCAAATTTTGGGGGGCGCAAACAGAAAAATGTAATAGGCATTGCTTCACAGCGAAAAACACGGCAAAAAATTGCGTGACTTTGAGGTCACACAAGTGTGAAAGGGGCCTTCAGTTATAAAGGTAGTGCCTTGAAGCAACAATAGATCCCCCAGAACAATAGACCCGAGCAACAATAGATCCCACAGCAAAGATAGACTACTTGCCACAAAATACCTCCCCCTCCAGCAACAATAGCACCACCCAAACAACAATAATAGATCTCCCAGTAGCCAGCATCAATAGACCCTACAGCAGAGCCCTGGGGGTGTAGGAGAGCCAGGGGGTGTAGGAGAGCACTGGGGGTGTAGGAGAGCACTGGGGGGTGTAGGAGAGCCAGGGGATGTAGGAGAGCCCTGGGGGGATGTAGGAGAGCGCTGTGGGTGTAGGGGGATGTAGGAGAGCGCTGTGGGTGTAGGGGGGTGTAGGAGAGCTCTGGGGGGTGTAGGAGAGTACTGGGGGTGTAATAGAGCACTGGGGGGTGTAGGAGAGCCCTGGGGGTGTAGGGGGGTGTAGGAGAGAACTGGGGGGGTGTAGGAGAGCCCTGGGGGGGGGGTAGGAGAGCCCTGGGGGTGTAGTGGGTGTAGGGGGGTGTAGGAGAGCCTTGGGGCATGTAGGAGAGCCCTGGGGGTTGTAGGAGAGCTCTGGGGGGTGTAGGAGAGCACTGGGGGGGTGTAGGAGAGCCCTGAGGGTGTAGGAGAGCCCTGAGGGGTGTAGGAGAGCCCTGGGGGTGTAGGAGAGCACTGGGGGTGTAGGAGAGCCCTGGGGGGGGGGGTGTAGGAGAGCACTGGGGGTGTAGGAGAGCCCTGGGGGTGTAGGAGAGCACTGGGGGTGTAGGAGAGCCCTGAGGGGGGGGTATAGGAGAAGACTGGGGGTGAAGGAGAGCCCTGGGGGTGTAGAAGAGCACTGGGGGTGTAGGAGCACCCTGGTGAGTGTAGGGGAGCCCTGGGGGGGGTGTAGGAGAGCCCTGGGGGGGGGGGTGTAGGAGATCCCTGGGGGTGTAGGGGGTGTAGGAGAGCACTGGGGGGAGGGGTGTAGGAGAGCCCTGGGGAGTGTAGGAGAGCCCTAGGGGGTGTAGGAGAGCACTGGGGGTGTAGGAGAGCCCTGGGGAGTGTAGGAGAGCCCTGGGGGGTGTAGGAGAGAACTGGGGGTGTAGGAGAGCCCTGGGGGGCGGAGAGCACTGGGGGATGTTTGAGAGTAGTTTTGTTGGGGAGCCCTGGGGGTGTAGGAGAGCACTGGGGGGTGTAGGAGAGCACTGGGGGTGTAGGAGCGCCCTGGTGGGGGGGTGTAGGAGCACCCTGGGGGGTGTAGGAGAGCTCTGGGGGGTGTAGGGGGTGTAGGAGAGCCTTGGGGGGTGTAGGAGAGCCCTGGGGGGTGTAGGGGGGTGTAGGAGAGCACTGGGGGGTGTAGGAGAGCACTGGGGGTGTAGGAGAGCACTGGGGGGTGTAGGAGAGCCCTGAGGGTGTAGTAGAGCACTGGGGGTGTGTGGGGGGGGGGGGGTGTAGGAGAGCAATGGGGGTGTAGGAGAGCCCTGGGGGGTGTAGGAGAGCACTGGGGGTGCGGGAGAGCCTTGGGGGGTGTAGGAGAGCCCTGGGGGGTGTAGGAGAGCCCTGGGGGTGTAGTAGAGCACTGGGGGTGTAGTAGAGCCCTATGGGTGTAGGAGAGCACTGGGGGTGTAGGAGAGCCCTGAGGGTGTGTAGGAGAGCCCTGAGGGTGTAGGAGAGCCCTGGGGGGTGTAGGAGAGCCCTGGGGGGTGTTGGAGAGCCATGGGGAGTGTAGGAGAGCCCTGGGGAGTGTAGGAGAGCCCTGGGGTGTGTAGGAGAGCCCTGGGGGGTGTAGGAGAGCCCTGGGGTGTGTAGGATAGCACTGGGGGGTGTAGGAGAGCACTGGGGGGTGTAGGAGAGCCCTGGGGGTGTAGGAGAGCCCTGGGGAGTGTAGGGGGTGTAGGAGAGCACTGGGGGGTGTAGGAGAGCCATGGGGGTGTAGGAGAGCACAAGGGGTGTAGGAGAGCCCTGGGGGTGTAGGGGGTGTAGGAGAGCCCTGGGAGTGTAGGGGGGTGTAGGAGAGCCCTGAGGGTGTGTAGGAGAGCCCTGAGGGTGTAGGAGAGCCCTGGGGGGTGTAGGAGAGCCCTGGGGAGTGTAGGGAAGTATAGGAGAGCCCTGAGGGTGTAAGAGAGCACTGGGGGTGTAGGAGAGCCCTGGGGTGTATAGGAGAGCACTGGGGGTGAAGGAGAGCCCTGGGGGGTGTAGGAGAGCACTGGGGGTGTAGGAGCACCCTGGTGAGTGTAGGGGAGCGCTGGGGGGTGTAGGAGAGCCCTGGGGGGGTGTAGGAGATCCCTGGGGGTGTAGGGGGGTGTAGGAGAGCACTGGGGGGAGGGGTGTAGGAGAGCCCTGGGGAGTGTAGGAGAGCCCTAGGGGGTGTAGGAGAGCACTGGGGGTGTAGGAGAGCCCTGGGGAGTGTAGGAGAGCCCTGGGGGGTGTACGGGGGTGTAGGAGAGCACTGGGGGTGTAGGAGAGCCCTGGGGGGCGGAGAGCACTGGGGGATGTTTGAGAGCAGTTTTGTTGGGGAGCCCTGGGGGTGTAGGAGAGCACTGGGGGGTGTAGGAGAGCACTGGGGGTGTAGGAGCGCCCTGGGGGGGTGTAGGAGCGCCCTGGGGGGTGTAGGAGAGCTCTGGGGGGTGTAGGGGGTGTAGGAGAGCCTTGGGGGGTGTAGGAGAGCCCTGGGGGGTGTAGGGGGTGTAGGAGAGCACTGGGGGTGTAGGAGAGCACTGGGGGGGTGTAGGAGAGCCCTGGGGGTGTAGGAGAGCACTGGGGGGTGTAGGAGAGCTCTGAGGGTGTGTAGGAGAGCCCTGAGGGTGTAGGAGAGCCCTGGGGGGTGTAGGAGAGCCCTGGGGGGTGTTGGAGAGCCCTGGGGAGTGTAGGAGAGCCCTGGGGAGTGTAGGAGAGCCCTGGGGTGTGTAGGAGAGCCCTGGGGGGTGTAGGAGAGCCCTGGGGTGTGTAGGATAGCACTGGGGGTGTAGGAGAGCACTGGGGTGTGTAGGAGAGCCCTGGGGGTGTAGGAGAGCCCTGGGGAGTGTAGGGGGTGTAGGAGAGCCCTGGGGGTGTAGGAGAGCACTGGGGGGGGGGGTGTAGGAGAGACATGGGGGGTGTAGGAGAGCACTAGGGGTGTAGGAGAGCCCTGGGGGTGTAGGGGTGTAGGAGAGCCCTGGGGGTGTAGGGGGGTGTAGGAGAGCCCTGGGGGGTGTAGGGGGTGTAGGAGAGCACTGGGGGGGGGTGTAGGAGAGCCCTGGGTGGGGGACAGAGAGCACTGGGGGATGTTGGAGAGCAGTTGGGTTGGAGAGCCCTGGCCCAGGGGCTGGTCAGAGAGCACTGGGGGTCAGTAGAAAGACACTGGATAAGAGGAGCAGTAGAGGCAGCTGCATTTTGAAGAATCAAGTCTGCATTTCCTTTTGCAGCCTCAGAATGCCTGCTTCTCCTCCTCCCCCTCCTACAGGCTTTCAGAGGATGCAGAAGGAAAGGTAGAGCTTGATTCTTCTAAATCCAGCAGCCTCGTCATTCCTCCTACCCAGGCTCACAAGAGGGGGGGGGGGCGGCGGCCGTACTCACGGTTCTCTCTAATCCAGGATCTGGGTCACGGTGCCTGCAGCAGCTGTCTCCTCTAGCTCCTCTCCCCTTCATGGTCATGCTGAACCCATCGAGAGGCTGGATGAGAGGCTGTGACTCCCGGCCCAAGCACCGCCCCTATGATGTCGGACGTCCTGAATGGTCCAGGGCTCCAGGCTGGACCAATCATAGGACGGAAATCATGAATGGGAGTTTCCGGGGCGCATCGCTCTGCGCCCCGAGGGCACTGTAGAGGATGGCCAATCACATCAAAAGAAAAGAGGCACATGATGCCTAAACCCCCACCCCTCCCATAGCCAGCAATGTGTTCGACGCCCCGCTGCAATAACAAAGGTACACTTTTTTTTTAATGCTAATTTTACTGTGACTAGCCTCGGGGGGGGGGGCCTGCACCCCTTATTGACCAGCCGCCACTGGCACACAGGTGCAATATCCATTATTTTTGTAACAAAAACTAGATAAAAATGCACTCACAAGCAAAGATAAATCAGATAGTCAGAGCTTATAAATCACATCTCCCCACCACAGTACTGTTTACCCAGATTCTCTCACCACCCTAATAGGAGCTCCAGCTGTCAGTCTGGATATGGCAGCAGTCCTGGACTGATTGATATTCTATCATTTCCTTGCTGAGTCTACTGCTCCTGCTTGTGGACTAATTATCTTGCAAACTGCATTATGCTGTTTCATGTCCTCTGGATATCAAACCAAAACACTCCACATTTATACATGTGCTTGTTGCACCTATTTCTTAAGATTACACAGTTCTCGACCATAACCTTCTCTTTGTAGTGTACCTCTTTGTAGTGATGTGGCATTGCTTGAAACAAGTATTGCAATCATTTGGCAGGACAAGTGTCTTTAAAGAAGAAACTTTAGAGGACTTTCTGACATTACCCAGGCAAATGTTGCCTATGCTGACCCATCCTAAATCCAGGCGTTGGGAAAATGGTGCATCATGGGGCCCGTTTATTTGTTGGTGAGCCTCGTGTACCCTTGGAATGCCCATGCCGAGAAGCAGGAGAATATCAGGATTCCTCTTAACAGCCAGTACAATGTGGTCAGCTATGCCTCTCAAGTGAGAGTAGTGAGAGGCAGCTGCAGGAGTAGGGATCTCCTCTTTGTTGGTTGGAATCTAATTGCACTCGTGAGTGGGCAATAATATTGCAACACTTCCATTCAGGAGAGCAACTACAAGACCAGTGGCTATTCTGCTTGAACCTTTTATAATGACAGCACAGGTGCCCAGGGTGTGATACTTTGTTCTATCTTCCTAGGGGCTCTGAAAAAATATCTGCAATGTTGGAAAGGTTTCCCCACCCCCTCTTAGCACATTCCCATCTGACACTGCGGCTAGCAAGGTGACAGATACTTTGCTAGTGAGGACCGCGGTCTCTGGCTTAAAGCCTGAAGAAAGCACAGACATAAGGAATGCAGAGGGAGGTGGGGCTGACATGCCTCACCTTCTTTTGCATTCCTCTTGTGTCCGTATTTCTTCTAAACTTTTTTAAAATTCCAGTCGCATAATAAAAACTGCAACATTCAGTAGGTACTCTTAGCTGTGCTAGGACTCAGACTTGAGAATATGATTTTCTGTTCGACTAATCTTTTTGATAAATTGATTGTTGACATGAAGAGAACACTGCAAAGTGTACAGCGCTCAAAGGTGAACAGATCCACAACACAGGAGGAGTGGTGGCTATTTTGGTGGAGGCTAACAGTAGAAGGGCCCCAAAAGCAGGCTGATTGTATTTTGAGTCCAATGGCCAGTGGTTTAGTGAGGCCCTTTCATACAGTGCTTCTGCAAAGTATTCACAGCGCTTAACTTTTTTCACATTTTGTTATGTTGCAACCTTATTCCAAAATTGATTGCATTCATTATTTTCCTCAAAATTCTACAGACATAACCACAATGTGAAAGAACTTTGTTTGAAATCTTTGCAAATTTATTAAAAATAAAAAACGAAAAAAAATGTACATAAGTATTCACAGCCTTTGCTCAATATTTAGTTGAATTACCTTTGGAACCAATTTCAGCCTCAACCCTTTTTGGGTATGATGCTACAAGCTTGGCACACCTATTTTTGGGCAGTTTCTCCCATTCTTCTTTGCAAGACCTTTCAAGCACCATCAGGTTGGATGGGGAGCGTCGATGCACAGCCATTTTCAGATCTCTCTAGAGTTGTTCAATCGGGATCAATCCAGGCTCTGGCTGGGCCACTCAATGACATTCACAGAGTTGTCCCATAGCCCCATAGCCACTCCTTTGTTATCTTGGCTGTGTCCTGTTGGAAGATGAACCTTCACCCCAGTCTGAGGTCCAGGGCGCTCTGGAGCAGGTTTTCATTAAGATGGTCTCTGTACATTGCTGCATTCATCTTTCCCCCAATTTTGACTAGTCTCCCAGTTCTTGCCACTGAAAAACATCCCCACAGCATGATGTTGCCTCCACCATGCTTCACTGTAGGGATGGTATTGACCAGGTGATGAGCAGTGCCTGGTTTTCTCCAGACATGACGCTTGCCATTCAGGCCAAAGAGTTCAATCGTTGTTTCATCAGACCAGAGAATTTTGTTTCTCATGGTCTGAGAGTCCTTCAGGTGCCTTTTGGCCAACTCCAGGCGGGCTGTCATGTTCATGTGCCTTTTATAGAGGAGTGGCTTCCGTCTAGCCACTCTACCATACAGGCCTGATTGGTGAAGTGCTGCAGAGATGGTTGTTCTTCTGGAAGGTTCTCCTCTCTCCACAGAGAAACACTGGAGCTCTGTCAGAGTGATCATTGGATTCTTGGTCACTTGCAACAAATAGAAGAGGGCACCAAATCAGTATAAGCAAGATAAAAAGTGTAATTTATTAAGTATCACCTACATGTAAACAAGCTGTAAACTGCACACAGGGCTGGCATAGTTGCTCAGATGAAAGTAGTGGTCTTGATGGACTGGAGAGCAATTACAGGCACATACCAGCAATCGCCGTGGGGAGGGCCAGCAGCCTCCGGGGCTCTGACACACACCACTGCAGTTGAGTGCACAAGCAGACAGCTTGAGCGAGGGGGGCGGGCCACAGTGCATTTCTGAGGCCCTGCCTCCTTCATCAGGCTAGCCATCCCACACATAAGGACAGATATATATATTGTCATGAAGGGGAAAAGCAACCAATTTAAAAATGAACTGAAAGCAAATGCAAATGGGCGGAGTGGGCTGTTCCATCACCATGGACACGGACAAGCAGCCCAAAGGTTAGGGGGGTGGGAGGAGCACTAACAAAGGCAGAGCTACCTATAAAAACACGGACAAAAGGTAAATATAAATAAATTCTGATCGTATGCAGCACAGCATGCTGCGATCCGATCAGAGCAGATGGTAGCAACTCTAAACAAGGAAATTCCTCTCCAGTCCAAAGAAAAGAAATAATAAAATTAATAATAATAATAATAACAAAACAACATTACATTGTAACAGCAGCGATAGTTTTAACAATGTAATGATAAATATTTATAAATAAAAAAAAATTATAAACTATAAAACTATTAGAAAACTCTTATTTAGGACACACAATCATCAATTATACATTCAATTGCCATATATTGCATATGTATAGAGTATAATTCTGTTAGGAGCATTTATACATGTAAGCGTATATTAATATATGTATGAAAACTGATAGAGATTAGTCTACTAAGAGCCAATAATAAATTATAGTAAAAATGCATGCAAACTAAAATGCATGTAAAGGTCAGATATGTGCAAGCTCACCACATGTAGCTTCCAAAATTATAGGAGATACATATGCATATACTGTATATGGGGAGAAACCCATAAGGGATATACATATTAATATATATATATATATATATATATATATATATATATATATAACAGATATATACTATAATACCTAATCCATAGCTATCTACCTATAGACCAATGTGTCCACATGTATCCACACATGTACAAAGATTAAAATATACAATCTAAAATTCTAAATTTAAAAATTAATTATTGGAAGGATGTCCTTTATATATCATAAAATGGTATTCATTTCCAGTTCTTCATTTATCCCCTTCAGGCACCAAAGTATTAAGGGGAAAAATCCAGTAGGTTTCCCTAAGGCAAAGTCTCTGAAATCTCTGAATAAAACAAAAGAATTAGGAGAATTGGTTGGGGCAAAATTTGGACCTTTTTTAATGAAAGAGGTTTCTTCTAGAGATAGTGTGTGGGAGGATAGATTGAATATTTTTACTGTATCAAGATCGGTTCTGTGTGATGTATTTTGTTTACACTTCCCACCTTTTCTACCTCTTCTCTTTCTTTCCTTTTTATGGCCTTCTCCACTAGACGAAGAGGTGGGGTGCTGACTAAAAAACCTTCCGCAAAAAGGGATGGAGTACCTACATTTATATTCAGAGCCTCAGGGTGTTGGACTATCGATAGGACCTGTGTATGTTTTCTTTCCTCTTTCAATAGCTTCCTCCCACAAGTCCATGGTCACATTTTGCAATCTAACCAGCATATTTCAATGCAAAAAAATTAGATGCAAGATGTGTCGTTTTGTGCAATATAGTCAAAAATGGTTTTAAGACAGCTCAGGCAAGACTTACCCTCTTAGGAATTTTTTCAGTTGCTCTACAGAATTTGTAGTCTATGGCCTCTCATGCCCCTGTGGCCTCTTTTTGGAGAACATAGGAAGCTCATTGAAAAAGGAGAAGATAATCATAATGTCCCCAGACACTGTCTCACACACCATAAGAAATCCACGGTAGGACGGCAAGTATGGGTAATAGAGAGCATTCCTCTCTGCGATTCCTTAGCTGAGAGATTTCAGAGACTTTGTCGTACGGAAGCCTACAAGATTTTTACCCTTAATACTTTGGCGCCTGGAGGGATAAATGAGAATTTGTTAATTAATATAATTTTATGATATATCATGGACAGCCTTTCAATACCCAATTTTTTAATTTAGAATTTTAGACTGTATATTTTAATCTTTGTACAAGTGTGGATACATGTGGACACATTGGTCTATAGATAGACATATATGGATTAGGTATTGTAGTATTAAAAATTAATAAAAGAATCAGCGCTGAATATTGCAATGTATGGACCAGCAGCTGACACTCAAAAGCAATCTAAACTCTTTCAAATGTATATAATAAATCACAGTGCAGCGCAGTCATATGAACCCTCTAAATTGTAGAAATGACCCTATAAACTGAGTCAACAATACATATGCTAAATACAATATGAGAGACAGTCCATAGCTTGAAGTGATGTAAGGAAGAAAAGTCCACACGTGGTCTGGTGAATGACAAAAATCAATGTGACTTCCGTGCTCAACAGCTTCCCACCACCAAGCAATATCTGCCTCTCACCTTATTCAAACGACCCTGCAGGGTCAAATCGCATTAACTATCAAATGAATCAGGGAACACAGCTCCAAGCCCATAATCCTCAGATCTTAACCAAGCAGTCTTCACCGTAAGATAAGTAGATGTTAAGGCATCACTCCAGGATATATCCTCCAGGAAGGAACAGGAAACAACACAGCACAGCACGCTGCACGCTCTGCATATTCTGACAAGCTTTTACTCCATGGATACCATGTAAGTGTGATTCTTATGTTTGGGGCTAAATAAATTTGCCAATTAAACAGAGAGCACTAGATCCTTTTGGTTTTAGTTACATATTCCGGAGGATATATCCTGGAGTGATGCCTTAACATCTACTTATCTTACGGTGAAGACTGCTTGGTTAAGATCTGAGGATTATGGGCTTGGAGCTGTGTTCCCTGATTCATTTGAGAGTTTATGCGATTTGACCCTGCAGGGTCGTTTGAATAAGGTGAGAGGCAGATATTGCTTGGTGGTGGGAAGCTGTTGAGCACGGAAGTCACATTGATTTTTGTCATTCACCAGACCATGTGTGGACTTTTCTTCCTTACATCACTTCAAGCTATGGACTGTCTCTCATATCGTATTTAGCATATGTAGACACAGGGATCCAGGGGGAATGCACTAGAGAGATGTTGGAGAAGGAATTTTCAATCCCTATCCAGGCTTTGGCCTGCGTGTGGCAATTCCAGTCCACAATTCTGGTAATGTTTGAAGTTAGGTAAACACATCCCTCCGGCGGTTTTAGATTTGGTCATAGTGTCAAAGTGTACGCGGGGTTGTTTCCCATTGCAAATTAATTGAATCTGTAGCGAGCACAGCTTCCTAAAAAAACTTGAGGGTATGGCAATGGGTAGGGCTTGTAACATATAAAGGAGTTTTGGCAAAATAACCATCTTAAGAATGGACGCTCTGCCAAACCAGGAGAAGTGTTTAACATCGATACCTTTAATGGAGAAATGTAGATTAATTGATCTAATAAAGGGCTCCAGGGACAAAATGAAAAGCAGGGGTGACAGTGGGCAGCCCTGGCGTGTGCCGTTGCGAATATGTATCAGCTCGGACAGGGTGCCGTTGATCTTTACAGAGGCTGAGGGGTTGGTATAAAGAGTCGCAATCCAAGCCATCATATGGTTACCCAAACCCACATTCCTGCAGGTGGCAAACATGAAGTCCCAGGCCACCCTGTCGAAGGCCTTCTCCGCGTCAGTTGACAAGAGAAGGCCCCCGACTCCATCTAGATGAAACCTGTGAATCAGGCTGACGGATTTCAGGACATTATCTCGGGCCTCGTGCCCCGGCATGAAGCCCGCTTGTTCCGGTCCTATTAGTTGTGGAAGCAGGGATTTGAGACGGGTGGCTAAAATCTTGGCTAGTAATTTAAGGTCTAAGTTCAAAAGGGATATAGGCCGGTAGTTGGCGCATTCAGCAGGATCTTTGTTGAGCTTGGGGATCACTGTGATGTGTGCGTGTGTGAAGGAAGAAGGGATCTCATGGTTAGAAAGTAAAGAATTCACGGCAGAGAGAAGGGGTGTAGAAATCTGTTCAGAGAAGGTTTTATAGTAGTGGCCTGTGAAGCCATCAGGGCCAGGATTCTTATTTGGTTTAAGGGATTTGATCGCTGCAAGAAGTTCCTGATCCCCGAGGGGGCTCTCAAGGGATTTCGCCTCCTCCTCCGACAATTGCGGAAGTCCACTCTGTATAAGGAAGTCCCGAATAAGGGATAATCTTTCCCCCTGTAACATAGCCGGTTTATGACATGGCAGTAGGTTATATAAACCAGAGTAAAATTTGTGAAAGTGTTGGGCTATTAAGCGGGTGTCTATATCCAGCTTTCCCTGTTTATTTCTGATGCCCTGGATGTTGGAGGCTAACTGCGCTTCTTTGAGAGCCCTGGCCAAAAACTTCCCAGCTTTGTCCCCTTGTTCGCAATAGATCTGCTTACGATAAAAAAGGAGGCGTTTTGCTTTAGCGTCAAGAATATGCCGCAAGTCCTGTCTAGCCAGGACAAGTTCCTGAAGGGTGTATTTAGCCAAGGTCTGTTTGTGTGCAGCTTCTAGAGTTGCAATACAGGCAAGAAGGGCATTGGTGTCCTTCTCAATTCGTTTTTTACGTCTGGCATGAGTAGCATGTGTAATCCCTGTAGTCGGCATTCAGGGCTCTCCAGGTATCCACCAGGGTGAGAGAGCTAAGTAGTGCCTTGTGTCTTTTCAGGGCTCTGTATCGAATGCACGAATGACCACTGGACGTGTCCAATAAGGGGTTGAGGGGGACATTAAAATCCCCTCCAAGGATGACACACCCCTCCCCGAACCATTTCAACTCCTCTATGACCTTGTGGCAAAAAGTGATGTGGGCGGAATTGGGGAAGTAAACATTTGCTAGGGTCACAGGTCTACCCGCTAGAGTGCCTTTCAGCATGAGAAATCGGCCGTCTGGATCAATCAGTTGTTGAGTAAGCTCAAATGGAGTCTCCCTATGGATCAGAATGGAAACACCTTTGGCCCTTTTAATGGGGGGGGGGTTGCATGGTATATTTTGGAGAACTGTCTGGATGTTAAGTTGGGTATGGAGCCGGATCGAAAATGGGTTTCTTGGAGGAATGCAAAGGACCTTACCTAAAGCCCTGAGAACTGAGGAGCATCTCTCCGGTATATTTAGTCCTCTGCAGTTGAAAGAGAGCACAGTGGGGCTCCTGACAAGTGCGGAGAACATGGTGTGAGTGTTGTGAATGTAAACTGGTATGTAATGGTTCACCCGTCTACTCACCACCACCTGATGGCACAAACTAGGCAAAACTAGGTTTTGGCGGAGATAGTCAGCAGGTCCACAGATGAAGGTCTCCACGGTCCTGAGCGCTGAAGATTGAGTAGCTTACACTGGGGAGACACCCGGGTCGGCGGCAGAGAGAAACAGAAGAGGAAAGGGAAAGAGGAAAGGGATGGAGTCAAGATTGGGAGGAGGGACAAAAGATGGGGAGAAGGGAAAAGGGTTATCACAATTGTACGGTAGAATGCAATACAGTAAAGATTATTATGCACTATCCTGCAAAATACTGGATCTCAAAAGGTAACAACACCTATTAGTGGGGGACACTGAAAGGCGAACTACAAAAACGTAGTCCAGCAGGTATCAGTAGTAGCTAAATAAAAACTGGATCAGATCAGGACTATTGACTTGCGGGGTGAGTGGGAGGATCAGTCAGAGATGCAACACACCAAAAAAGAGGAAAGAAGATGTAAAACTTGGTAATCCATCTCGAACCAGACCCTAGAAAGCATAAAGGTAGGCTCAAGGAAAAAACTTGAACCCGCTGCGGTAGGTCTCCAAAAAACAAAAACAAAAACAGAAAGGAGAGAACACGGCAATCAAGTTGGCACAGAGTCAGTGGGGATTCCACATGGGATGCAAATCAAAAATTGGCTCTAAGAAATGTGGCTAAAGTCACATCAGCAGCAAGTATTTTCAAGGTACCTAAGAAATAAGCCTCAAGGTCAAAAATGCACTCTGAGACCCGGGGTTTTGGGCGTCTTCGGAGTGGCGTGGGAGCGTTTCGGGGTGTCATCAGAAAATTTGCTCAATTTCATTTTCTCGCTGCTTGCCGGAGTGAGGCCATGTAATGGAGAAGACGTAGAGGTGTCAGGAGCTTCAGGGAGTTTAAATTCAGCGTACCAGTCCGGAACAGCTGTGTAGGGGATCTGGAGAGCTTCGCAGAATGCAGGCAGGTCTTCAGGTGTACGCAGGAGATGTGTTTTCCCATAAAATACAACACTTAAAGCGGAGTTCCGGCCACAAAATTGACATAATCGATTTTATGGCCATCCGCTTGCTTTTCTTCACCTGAAAAGGAAATGGATAGTTAGGATTTTTTTTTTTTTTTACTTACCTTGTTATTGTAGAAAGAAATACTCACCTTTCTTCCACTTCCTCCCTCGGTGGCCACGGCCCGCGCCGTCACTTCCGGTTTGCAATGATTCCTGGGAGCTGAACATCATCGCTCCCAGGAATCAATGCGACGGCACCGTCCCCGCTCGTCACTTCCGGTGCGACGCCGATGATGAGAGCTCCCGCTGCTCTCATCATCCGACATAGTAAGCATTGCATATGCCTCCTCGACTGTAAAAAAACCTTTTGGACATGATGGCAGTACTGATGGGCTGTTGGACAGGTCACAGATGGGGGTACTGATGGAGGTAATGGAGGTACTGGTGGCGGGTCTGTGTGACAGGTCACTGATGGCGGTACTGTTGGTGGTACTATGTGACAGGTCCCTGATGGCGGGCCTGTGTGACAGATCCATATGTGGTCACTGATGGCAGCCTGTGTGACAGATTTTGACAGATCCAGATGTGTTGTGACAGATCCAGATGTGTTGTGACAGATCCAGTTGTGCTGTGACAGATCCAAGTGTGACAGATCTAGATGTGCTGTGATAGATCTAGATGTGCTGTGAAAGATCTAGATGGTGACAGGTTCTCTTTATGGGGGGGGGGGGGTCTGTGTGGTGCACAGCAATGTGGAAAAACAGTGAAAAAAGTCACTCACTCACTGATCCTAGCTCTTCTCCTCACACAATCGGTGTGAGGATAAGAAGCCAGATCAGTAGTAACAGCTGTCTTTTGTTTTGATTTGTGACCAGCTGTGATTGGACACAGCTGATCACGTGGTAAACAGCCAATTTGATTGGCTGTTTACCCTGATCGGGGATGCGCTGAGGGACACCCAGCCAGTAGAGGGTAGTGGATCGAAGATTGAATCAGAGGAGGAAACAGTCCCTCCTAAAAGAATAAGGAGAACAAACCAGAAGACCTGCCTATAACCAGCAGCACCATACACCCCAATGGCACCAACACAAAGGCACCTAGACCCCAGGAACAGGAGTCCAGTACCAGCACTGGACTAACAAATCCAACCCAAAGAATCCAAAAGGGGTAATGGTCTGGTTTCTTCCAGAGCACTCCTCCATCCCTAAATATATATCAAAACAAGAAAAATGGCCCGTGGGACTTTATATGAGGTCGTGCTCAGTGGCTGGAAATAATGACATGCACAGTATATAAATAAAAACAACATAACATTTTATTGCATTGTAAACAAACATGGCAATATATGCTCAAAGACACATGATATAGCTCAAAGGCTCAAATATGAATGGCATATGACATGAATGATATATTCACAACTTTTTTGTTATGCATCTTGGTGTATCCTCTTGATGAAAAATACCATAATTGATACTATTAGAATGTACATTGTGGTCTGACGCATTTCGGGAGCAACATCTCCCTTCCTCAGAGACCAATACGTTCAAGGTATCTAAATCAATCAGTGTTGGCCATGAAGTGGAGGGATAAGAAAGATGTTTACATCATGTCCACCATCCACAATGACACCTTGGTGGAGATTCCCAGAAGATCCCATTACAAAGCCTGAATGTGTCCACGAATATAATCAGTTCATGGGGGGGTGGGTGGATTTAAATGGCCAGATGCAACCATATTTATCAACCCGAAAGTCCCATTACTGGTATAACAAAGTTGCATTTCATCTGTTTCATATGGCCATGTATTATTCATTTGTCTGCTATCAAAAGTCACCAGAAAACCAACCCAGCACCTACCTCAATTATATTGAAGACATTATCACTGCTCTAATTTACCAGCAAGGACAGGCCCCAGGAAGCATTCACTCTGATTGTGTGTGTCGACTTGAAGTTTCTACCCCTGTCCCCATTCTTTCTTGACAGAGGCTTTAAGCTTGATGGTCCTTCCTGCTGCCTGGATCAATATTTTGGCTGTGCTGATCATATCGCTGCATGTAATGACCCAGGACTTTATAGACCACATCTCTGCCTGCTACCTGGACCAATGCTTTGGCTGTGCTGACAGTATCCCTGCCTGTTGCCTGTAATAACTATGGACAGTATTTCTGCCTGCTGCCTGTTCAATTGCTTTTGCTGTCACTGACCACATCCCTGCCTTCTACCTGGATGCTCTCCTCTGTGGACCACTACTAAAACCACAGGTAATCTTTTGTTTACCCTTTGCTTAGCAGAATATATTTTAGGGTGTAATTGGTATGTACATACTATGTGTTAGAAATATGAAGGGCCTTCAAAAATGTAATAGATTGTCAGGAAATTAGATGTAAAATGCATGCTCCTAGAAAGTCTGAAGGTGTCTACTTGAATGTTGGGTCTTTGTATATGACCAGGCTGTGTAAAAGTCTCACATATGTGGTATTGTCATACTCAGGAGGAGTAGCAGAATATATTTTGGGGTGTCATTTTTGGTATGTACATGCTGTGTCTTAGAAATATCTTCTAAATGGATAACTTTGTGTGAAAAAATATGTTTTCATTTTCTTTCCACATTTTCAAAAAACTTGTGGAAAAAAAATGACATGTTCAAAAGACTCATAATGCCTCATTAAATATACATTGGGGTGTTTGCTTTTCAAAATGTGGTCATTTTATGGGCTTTTCCATTGTTCTGGTGCTCCAGGGCCTTCAAAAGTGTGATA
Organism: Pelophylax lessonae; assembly: GCF_965119305.1. Lineage (NCBI taxonomy): Eukaryota > Metazoa > Chordata > Amphibia > Anura > Ranidae > Pelophylax > Pelophylax lessonae. The sequence goes on from NC_138770.1 coordinate 299,123,871, forward strand.
GGTAGTCAGAACATTATATGTGTAAGTTATGCTCCTAGAACGCCTGAAGGTGCTACTTAGATGTTGAGTCTCTTTATGTGGCCAGGCTGTGTAAAAGTCTCACACATGTGGTAATGCCATACTCAGGAGGAGTAGCAGAATGTATTTTGGGGTGTCATTTTTGCTATATACATGCTATGTGTTAGGAATATCCTATAAATTTACAACTTTGTGTTAAAAAAATAGGTTTTCATTTTTTTCCCCACATTTTCCAAAAACTTGTGGAAAAAAATGACATGTTCAAAAGACTCATAATGCCTCATAGAATATACAATGGGGTGTTTGCTTTCCAAAATGGGGTCATTTTGTGGGCATTTCCATTGTCCTGGGCAGCCAGGACCTTCAAAGGTAATCAGAAAGTTATATGTGTATTTATGCTCCTAGAACGCCTTAAGTTGCTACTTGGATGTTAAGTCTCTTTTTGTGGCCAGGCTGTGTAAAAGTCTCACACATGTGGTATCACCATACTCTGGAAGAGTAGCAGAATGTATTTTGGAGTGTCATTTTTGCTGTGTACATGCTATGTGTTAGAAATAGCTTATAAATTTACAACTTTGTTGGGAAAAAAAAGAAAAAAAATATATATATTTTTTTTCCTTTTCCCAAGAATTGTGGGAAAAAAATTACAACTTCAAAAAACTTGCCATGCCTCTTACTAAATACCTTGGACTGTCTACTTTCCAAAAAGGGGTCATTTGGGGGGTATTTGTACTGTCCTGACATTTCAGGGCCTCAAGAAAGGAGATAGGCAGTCAGTACATCAGGTGTGATACATTTTCAGTAATTGGTACCATAGCTTCTAGATTCAATAACTTTCACACAGACTAAATAATATACACTAATTTGGGTTATTTTTACTAGATATATGTAGCAGTATAAATAGTTGCCTAAATGCATGAAAAAAAAAATTTGCAAACTATTATAATAGAAACTAAAAAAGTGTTGTTGTTTTTTTTGCTCTTTTTTTGCTTATATCACAAAAAAAAAAAAAAAACCCAGTTGTGAACAAATACCACCAAAAGAAAGCTCTATTTCTGTGAGAAAAAAAATGATAAAAAAATTTGCTTTGTTACAGTGTAGCATGACTGAGCAATTGTCATTCAAAATGTGAGAGCGCTGAAAGCTGAAAATTGGTCTGGGCAGGAAGGGGTGTAACTGCCCTGTATTGAAGTGGTTAAGCCAAATAGTTAAGCTACCCAGTATTTATATATGCATTTCTGTGTTTTCATTGTGGTGGTATTCTATTGTAGTTTGTTTCTGTTTATTTATTTCTCCCCTACAGGGCTTTTACTTTACCAATAAACTCAGTTTAAGGCATAGATGTGTCGGTAGGGCAAGGTTCAGTCAAGGTCATCACTGGGAAGACCAGAAAGGACACATTTAAGCAGTGGCTCCTCTGGGGGTAGCGCTACATGTATAAAGGTAGTCTGTGAGGAAACAAACTAAAAGGTTCTAAAAAAAGTAATTTTCAATGCTCCTACACACACAAAAAAAAAAACAAAAAGTATTTAACATGACATTTAAGAAAAAATACAAGGTAATCCTGTAAGATAAACAAAGATTCAGTATTACAGCTGGAAATAAATAAATGTAAAAATGATTAGATTTGCTATGCAGAACATAATCACAAATATGAATGTATATCAAAGCTTCAATATATAAGGGTGTTTCTAAGTGGCGGATAAAGACATCCTCACGTAGATAAAGTTTAAAAATTCTGTTCTCCCCCCTCCCTCTTCTCCAGGGTGTTGGGAATTTTCTAATGTTCAAGCTCCAAAATTATGTAGAATGGGTATTTCTTTTTAGGGTTTTTATTTTTTTAACAAAACGATGACCTGTGTGCTGAAAGGTGGTTATAAATGTTATACATGTGTAACCCTGTAGAGTTACGCAGGCTGTATTATCTGAAATGCCCAGTAGATGGCAGATGGACTCAGTATGCTGTTAATAAAACATTGAGCATTGATCACAGGACTTGGCCTTTTCAGTCACATGATTGTGGCATCATCACAGTGTGACCAGGAAGTGGTGTGTGAGGAGATGAGAAGACTGAGGGAGATAGAGACCAGCTCTGGATGACTTCTTATCCTTCTGCTCAGGTTTTATCACCTATTAATGTCCTGGGAGGACTTCCTGCACAGCTCTGAGGAAGGAGGTCATGGAAGACTTCTAGAAGTTACCACATGCTCAGCCAGAGAAAGGACATGTGACTAGCTGTGAAAGACTGCTGCACAGAGATAGAACCCTGCTGAGAGAACTTGCTTCACCCAAGACCACACCAGCTGAGAGAGGGACCTGCTTTCAAAGACACGCACTGAGTCCAGACGTCTGGTGAATCCAGTGAGAGGAGACTGCAGCGGACTGACCTGGTTAATTGTGTTGTGAGGGTAAGCCAAGCCTCTCCCTGTATCACCACAGGGCACCTGTCTCCTCACTCACAGTAAAGACTCTGAGGTCCAGAGTGGACATTTCACATCTCAGGCTGCTTCAGTGACCCTGCGGAGCAGGACTTATAAGGGCCCCAACTCTCCTATGTGCACCAACGGCCACTAGGGAAAAGATAAGGGGGTGGGACGCAGGTGTGCTAGTGGGTGGGTGAGGAAAACCCACATTGCACTGTTATCTGTGTTACTCTATTGTTTTTTCCCATGTATGTTGGTTCATTTGCTACTTACTATATAAAGTTAGTTTCAGTTAGACTGTGTCAGTCTCATTGCACCAAGTATGTTCCCAGTGGGACCCCACATCCCTACCCCAGATGCCCCGCTGGGTGGAGGCTCTGCCGCAGACATGTACCCCAGCTCCCAGATAGCGGAGGCTCAGGATCCGCCTGTCAGGCATAGTGAGTTAACTAGGTTTAGGGACCCCAAAGACACTAGGGGGCGCCTTCAAAACCCCGTTACACATGATTTTATTTTCTTTATGTGCAAAACCTCAGAAACATTTTAAGATTAAAGTGACTGTAAAGTCAATTTTTTTTTCCTATGAAAATAACAAACATGTTATACTTACCTGCTTTGTGCAGTTGGTTTTGCACAGGTCAGCCGAGATCCTCCTCTTCTCGGGTCTCTGGCTGGAGCTCCTGGCCCCTCCCTCCTGTTGAGTGCCCCTACATCAAGCAGCTTGCTATAGAGGCACCTGAGCTGAGCTGCAGCTCTGTGTATTCATTCAGACACGGACCTGCCTTTTGGCCCCTCCCCCTCTCTCCTGTTTGGCTAACTGAGTTTGATTGACAGCAGTAGGAGCCAATAGCACTGCTGCTGTGTCTCAGCCAATCAGGAAAGAGAGTATCGGATGACTGAGGCACTCGTGGACATCGCTGGTTAGAGAGGGCAGCTCAGGTAAGTAATAGGGTGACTGAGGGGGGCTACTGCACACAGAAGGCTTTTTATCTAATGCATAGTATGCATTCAGATAAGAAACCTTCTGACTTTACAACCCCTTTAACATTTTTATTAGCTGCACCCCTTGAATCCCTGAAGAAGCTCATTCTGTGGATTAAGCACCTCCCTTTACTTTCCAATAATATGACCTTCTCTTTTTTTATTGTTCAATTTATTCTTAAATTTTTCTTTAATAATAAAAAGTAGCAGTACAGGACAAAAAGCGAGTAAACGCATATGTGGAAACAGCATCACGAGTTGCACGGAGTAAATGGTCAGTTAGTTGAAGGGTATAAAGGTAAGGGTGATAAACAATTCACATACACAGCATAAGAAGTTTAAACACAACTTGAAATCATACAACAAGTGTTGACTGACGCAGAACATATTATTTCAACAGGCTGGAAGGGGGAGGGGTGTACACTCAGGAAAAGTGCCAGAAAAAGAAGAGGAGGAATGAGAAAGAGGCATTGGGAATAAGAAGGGAGGAAGGAATAAGAGATCAGTCACTGTAAGGAATGTAGACTTGCCAATGGAGCTCTAGAAGAAGCTCAGTCATAATGTGATCATCTTGCAACATGTACTATTGCTAAGAGGAACCAGCCAATGTGCACTTTGTTGAACTTGTCAGCAAAGTTGACCCATTTTTACAGTCTGCAGCAACACTTTTACACAATACCACAGTGCAAGTTCATTTGCCAAACTGCCAACAGTGGGGAGTGGCAAGCTGCAATTTTGAAAATGAGTGCCAAGCCAAAAACCTTTTTCTAGTTTTGGTTAAAGTGGGGAAGGATCATACCCTCCTGTTGTTTTTTTACTGCTATTCAGGGCTGTTAAAGGGATTTCACCTCTCCTCCTGTCCTGCTGACAACAATTTCAATAGGAGGGCAGGTTACACCATTGTTAGTGAATGCAACATGCAGCATTGTTTAGACGTGTGATTGGGAGCAAAAAAATCCACATTTACTGCCCCTGACTGCTTCCCTTTAACCTATAAAGGTAGTGTATGGGGGTGTATACAGTACATGCCATGGCTACAACAAGAAAGAAACTCATTGTCATTTGGCGGGCAGTTCAGGTGAATGGGCTGTGCATCAGTCCCCCCCCCCCCCCATGTGGTTGTGTTTCGGGGGTGGAGTTAAAAGAGGTAGTAAGGAGGCAGCATTACTGTCAGAGAAGTCTGGTCCATAAGGTAGTTGGAACTTTCCGCCATTAGATGGCACCAAGCTGGCTATTTAAACTGACTCTCTGCATGGATTTATTGCTGTTTGGTCTGCAGTTTCCTGTGTACTGTTGCTGACTCCATGTGACCTCTGATCTTGATCCGGGTTGTTGTCTCTAACCTGTGCTTGTCTGCTTCCTACCCTGACCCTGGCTTGTCTTCTGGATTTCGCTCCTGCCTGTTAATTCTGCCTTGCTGCTCTCCTGGTACTGACCCTGCTTGTGACCCGATTACTCTGCTGCCTGTCGTCTATGTCCTTCCTGCCCGAACATTATCTACTTGACTTGTTTTACCCTGCACCCTGCTCATCCAGCCTGCTAGAACTCCAGCCCAGCAAGCTTGCTCCCAGCAGCCTCATACCAGCCAGCTCACTGTGGCCACACTACTACTGGACTGATTACAGGCACTCCTACATCACCATGCTCCTGTGGCCGCTGGCTCACTATCAGAGGCCCACGAGCCGGAGTTGTACGAGAGGCCCTCCTCTACACGTCAGGCTCACCTACCAGGTACGTGACAGTACCAAACAGTCATGACTGAGCCTGCAAGAGGACCCTCTCCAGTGGATGAAATCTGTCAGCACCTTGCTGCGCTTTCTCAAGCAGTTAAGACGCTACAGGAAGGATATGTTCATCTGGAGGAACATTTTCTGTCCTGGACTACACCAACAATTATCCCTGCCTCAGTTCCTACCTCTGCCGGATTTGCTATTCAAGCTGGGACTGTAACCTGCCAGATTTGCTATTCAAGCTGGGACTGTAACCAATCCTACGGTAATGATGTTATCCCCTGAACCTCGGGTACCAAGCCCTGAGAGGTTCTCCGGTGACCGGAGTAAGTTTAGATTGTTCCGTAACGCATGTCAACTTTACTTTACTCTGCAGCCACTGACTTTTTCCCTGGAATCCACTACGGTAGGATTCATCATCTCTCTGCTTCAAGATGAACCACAGTCCTGGGCCACCAGTTGTTAGAAGAGAATAACGCACAACTCAATACCATGCAATTATTCTTTGACGCCATGTCATGGCTATATGACGACCCACAGCGGACCACCAGCGCTGAGGCAGCTCTACATGCTCTCCAGCAAGGCCGCAGAGCGGTTGAAGACTACGTCACTGACTTTCGATGCTGGAGCGCAGGTACCGATTGGAATGATGCAGCCCTGCGTCACCAGTTTCATTTGGGTCTCTGAGAAAGTCTTAAGGATGAGCTTGCCCGGGTCGGAGTGCCAAGTTCCCTGGAAGGGTTAATCACTCTTTCAATTCAGATTGATCACCGCTTACGTGAACGCAGATCTGAAAGATCCACACAACAGTTCCGCCCGGAATGGATGTTACATAGGAATTTTGTCCCTTCCAACCCTGTCTTCGGAAATTCTGCTCCACCTGCTCCAGAATCACCTGAACCCATGCAATTGGGTCTGATCCGCCCTTCATTGACTCCAGAAGAATGTCAACGCCAATGTGTAAATAACCTCTGCTTGTACTGCGGAGAAGCTGGTCACTATGTATGCACCTGCCCAGCTAAGCAGCGTAAGTGTCTCTCCCTTTCTTCAGTTAACCAGTCACCGTTACCTGCCAGCTCAGCTCACATAGCTCTGCCCATTTCTTTCCAGCTTCCGGGAAGGACCGTGTTTTTGACCGCTATTATTGGTTCAGGAGCTTGTAGCTGTTTCATCGACCTGTTCTTCGCAGCTCAGCAACATACTCCACTGCAAACCAAAGGACAAGGCCTCACCGTATTCCTGGCTGATGGGTCTTGCATTAAATCACTTCCAATAACCACCAGGAACTACTGCGTCTTGACGCAATTTCTTCACCACTATTTCCTGTCATCTTGGGCCTACCCTGGCTACAGGCGCACAACCCTCAGATTGATTGGAACTCTGGAAATGTCCAGTTTTTGTCACCATATTGCCAATAACATTGCATAACAGCGTCAGTTTCATCACCAACTACCTTGTTGTGCGTTGACTCAGACGCAGAATTGTGCCAAGTGGTTCCTAAGCCCTACCATGAATACTTAGATGTTTTAAGCAAACGGGGAGCAGATACTCTTCCTCCACACAGACCCTATGATTGCCCCATCGAGCTGCTTCCTGGAGAAGAAATCCCTTTTGGACGCATCTTCCCCTTGTCCGATTGGGAACTAGGGGCCTTGAAGGACTATGTCGATGAAAACCTGCAGAAGGGGTTTATCCAGCCTTCTACCTCGCCGGCAGGTGCAGGTATATTCTTTGCAGAGAAAAAAGATCATTCCTTGAGGCCATGTATAGATTACCACGACTTAACCAAGATCACAGTGAAAAAACTCTATCCTTTTCCCTTGGTTCCTGAACTGTTTCAAAGGCTGAAATCTGCCATGGTCTTTACAAAATTGGACTTGAGAGGGGCCTACAACTTGGTCCGTATCCGGAAAGGGGATGAATGGAAGACTGCATTCTAAACTCGATTCGGGCACTTTGAATACTTAGTTATGCCCTTCGGTTTATGCAACGCACCAGCTACTTTCCAGCACTTCATCAATTACATTTTTAGGGACTTCCTTGATATCTTTGTCGTTGTCTACCTGGATGACATCCTGATTTTTTCTGTTTCCCTAGAGGTGCACTGTAGGCATGTTAAAGATGTGCTATGTCAGCTGCGCCAGCAGGACTCTATGCCAAAGCCGAAAAATGCGACTTTGAGCAACAAAGCATCCAGTTTCCGGGGTTAATTCTTTCCACTGAAGGAATCAAGATGGACCCACAGAAAGTTCCAGCGATCCTTGACTGGCCTGCTCCTGCGGACAAGAAAGGGATCCAACGATTTGTCAATTTCTACCGCAAATTCATCAGGAACTTTTCAGTCATCATCTCTCCTATTACACGTCTCACCAAGCAGGGTATTCGCTTTTGCTGGACAGCCTGGACTACTGAGGTACAGGCCGCCTTTGAGACATTAAAGAAACGTTTCACCACTGCTCCTGTCCTAAGTCATCCAGATTCATCCTTACCCTTTATCTTGGAGGTGGATGCATCAGAAAGCGCAGTGGGAGCAGTTCTATCACAGCATCAAGGCCTCAAGGACGTGGTCCATCCGGCTGCATTCTTTTCAAGGAAACTCACCCCAGCAGAAAGAAATTATGATGTGGGAGATCAAGAGCTCCTTGCGATTAAAGCGGCTTTGGAGGAATGGAGGTATTTGCTGGAAGGAGCCACCCACCCGATGCTGATCTACACAGACCATAAGAACTTAGAATATCTGCGATCAGCAAAACGCCTCAAGCCACGCCAAGCCTGCTGGGCACTTTTTTTTTTCAAGATTTATATTCCACATCACTTACAGACCAGGGTCCAAGAACACCAAGCCCGACGCCTTGTCCCGCATGTTTGAGGACCCTAGAGACCAGTTCCAGACACTATTTTACCAGCCGGGAACTTTCTATTGTTGCAATCTGACCTTCTGTCACAACTACAGCAGGCTTCTGCAGGAGCACACAGCCCTCCAGGGGTCACGTTACAGGCAAGGAATGGACTGTTATGGAAAGGGGAACAGATTTTTGTACCAAAAAGAATTTGGGTAGTTGTCCTAGGAATTTGTCATGACCATCCTTTGGCAGGCCATTTCGGAATTCACAAGACATCTGAGTTGGTGCAATGCACATTCTGGTGGCCGGGATTAGAGAAAGATTGCAAGGCCTATAAATACATGTACAACTTGCATCCGGAGTAAGAGTACTCATAATAAGGCCTGGGGGTTACTCAGACCCTTGCCCGTACCTGACAGATCCTGGAAGATGATTTCCATGGATTTTATAGTCGAACTTTCACCATCTTAAGGCTGTACCACTATCTTTGTGGTAGTGGATTGCCTATCAAAGATGGCTCATTTCTTACCCCTGAAGAGTACTCCATCTGCTGCTGAGACTGCTCAGGTTTTTGTCAAAGAAATTAACAGGCTCCATGGAGTCCCTGCAAACATTGTATCAGACCGGGGTGTCCAGTTTACATCCAGATTCTGGAAAGCTTTGTGCGGAACTTTAAAAATGTAACTTTACTTATCTTCAGCTTATCACCCACAGACCAATGGACAAACAAAGCAGACAAACCAAACTTTGAAGCAGTACATCAGATGCTTTACCTCCTTTGTCCAAGACGACTGGGTATCGCTGTTGTCACTAGCAGAGTTTGCCTACAACAGTGCCAGTCATCCCACCACCAAGCAGTCCCTATTTTTCGCTAATTATGGATTTCACCCTACCTTCTTACCTGATCTTGTTCCACAATCCTTTGTTCGAGCCGTCCAGAGTATTCTGGATTTTTCTCTCCCCTAATAACTTGTTGTTACAGGAAACCGTTGCAAAGGCACAAGAGGACAACAAGAGGGTGTTTGATAAGAAAAGAAGGGAGAGCTACTCCTATGGCCAGGAGACCAAGTATGGCTTGCTACAAAAAAAACCTGAAGTTGGCATGTCCCTTGAAAAAACTGGCACCGAAGTTCGTAGGACCATTTCCGGTAAGGAGAAAAATGAATGATGTTTCCTATGAGCTAACCTTACCAGAGTCCTTTAGAATACACCCAGTGTTCCGTGTATCATTGTTAAAACCTGCAGTGTCAGATCCCTTCCCTGATCACAGATCAGGACCCCCTGCACCTGTAATTGTTAACAGGGATGAGGAATTTGAGATCGAGGCTATCCTAGACTGTAGGAAGAGAAGAGGTCAGTGTGACGGGACTCACCGTCACTGGAATTTAAAGACGGATAAGTCATGGGGCTAATGGAGTCTTGCCTCTATCCTGAAAGCTAAACCTTTATTCCTGTAAACTGTAAGGTACAGGAAGTCCACTCCTTATATGGGCATCCAGGAACTGGTAGAGACAGCATGGCTGCTAATCATTGAAGTGCTTTTGTCTAAAATAGGGTCTGAGACACCTTTTCCATTCACCTATTGTTAACTGTGCTAATGAGCCCACCTGTCTGTCTGCTTTAAGAGAAACTTATAGGAATGTGTATTAGATGCTAAGGGGGAGGGGGGATTGTCTCACATTGTATATTTTGTAGACTGTATGAGAGTGTAAAACTCTGTTACTATTGGATGGTGAATATTATGTTCAGTCTTCAACAAGGTCCATCTGGGTGGTAACTTTGTGGGTGAAAACTGTATATAAGTCTTGTTCAATTAAAGTTGTGATGAGTTCATTCAACCTCAATCTAGAGTTCTGTCTCTTATTGGGGGATATGCTGCAAGGGATTGCTATGGTCCTCCATACTCCCTTAGAGAATCACTGAGCTCTTTTAAGAGCTTGTGTAGAGCTTGTTCTGCTGCACTCTCTGGGGAAAGAGAGGTTCACCCACAGGAACCTGGAGCCTTGTCGTAGGTCCAGGGTGGGTAGGAGATTGCGAGACCCTAACCAAGCTGCGGCGGTTCGGGGGATCTGAAGTGGTTACGGTGTCTGGTGGAGTGCTTGGAGTCCTCGGAAAGCACTAGGAGCATCTTTCAACGGAGGCACCCGGTCCGGGGTGCCCTGTTCCGTTACATTGGTGGCAGCGGTGGGATGGCGTCCTAGTGTGAGGAGAAGCAGCTCGGAGACACCGGTAACGTTATGGAGCAAGATAACACCCGTGCAGCGTCCCCATATGAGGAGGAGTTTGTCTGGAGGTTGCAGCAACACTTGGTCCAACAGGATGGGCCTGTATCAGAGGAAGCCATACTGGACTGGAGAGATTTCACTCGAAAGGAAATGTGGTATGAGGCCTTAGACGATGCGCAGTGGAGGCGGAGAGAGAACCTTCCCAGCGAAGAACAGCGGTTCCAGGTATACGTTGCCCTGCGGTTACCTTTCCTAGGAGAACAACCCCGGGATGAGTGGGTGACGGAGCTGTGGAACCTGATTTGGAAGGAGTTGTGGCTGGATGAAGCTTACCGGGCACTAAAGTGGTACGCTACCCGGCACGACCACTGGATGGCTGACAACAATATGCCGGAAGGTGAGGACTATAGTGGCCCGGGCTTGCTGTGGGAGGCCTTTGAAGAGAGGGACTTTGGATGTCCAGCAGAGTTTCGGCGCTGGGAAATCCAGGACACCAGGGAAGCCCTACTGGATCTCCCCAGAGTAGATGACCTGGTGTTAGACCTGATTCATCTGGTCACAATGGAGTGGGAACTGGAGCAGGACTACCAACGCCTGCTCTGCTCCATTCCACCCCAATCTACCCTGCAAGCAGAGCCGGAGTCCTGGGTGGCAGATCCAGACCCACAACCCTTGAGTTGGAGAAACAGTACAGACTGGTGGTACTGTGAAGACCCACCGATGGCAGGTGGAGATGGGACCGAGGTCTCTCTACCGGCCCTACAGGGAGGCTGGGCAGCCGGCCCAGATCCCCAGCTACAGCAGGAGTTACAGGGAGCCAAAGGTGTCGTCCTTCCTTCCCAGCAGCAGTTTACCTTCCAGGGAGAGGAGACAACTAATCCTTCTCCCCAACCACAGGGAGACAACAGCCCTGACCCCAATGGTACAGATGGGACCGCGGTCTCTGCACCAGACCTACAGGGATGCTGGATGGCTGGTCCAGATCCCCAACCTGTCCCGCAGGAATACCAGGAGGAGGAGGTAGGCGATCCCTCCTCTCTACAGCAGACCCCCAACCAGTTTCTGGGGGTAGTATTCGCAAACCCCAACCCAGCAGAAGAGCTGGCAACAGGGCAGAGTGCTATCAACCTCTGCCCAGCACCTGCAAAAGCTACAGTCTTCATCTGTACACCCTGGGGATGCTGGACAGTCGGCCCAGATCCCCAACAGCCTGACTAAGTGAGCCCCACCACCCTGTCTTCTCTCCAGCGCCTGAAAGGACTTCCAGGAGAAGGGCCAGTCCACACTTATCCCCAGCAGCGGGTATGTTCTGCGAGAGAGGCAGAGGTTGGCTGGGTGAGTAACACTGTTTTCCCGACAATTTGTTTGGGGTACTGGGTGGGTGCAGACATTGGGAGGGCCTGTGGAACACAGCCTACCTTAGAGAGGTTGGAAAGTTCTTCTCTCAGCCTACTAGGCTCCTCTTATGTCTAAATCACCCTGTGTCTTAGAGGGACACAGGGTGCCCAAGAAGCCCAGTCTGGCCTGCCCAAACCAGACTTTCACAGACTGATCGGCTATGAGAGCTCCATGCGCCTTGCCAGGACAAACTTACAAACTATGTGGAACTTTGTCAAGGAAGCTGCCATGATGGATGGACTCTTTGGGACTGGTTACCTGACTAACTCAGGCACAGACCGATTGGAGGTCTAGTGCCTGGATTAGTCTACCTTTGGGGGGAAGATGTGTGACGGGACTCACCGTCACTGGAATTTAAAGACGGATAAGTCATGGGGCTAATGGAGTCTTGCCTCTATCCTGGAAGCTAAACCTTTATTCCTGTAAACTGTAAGGTACAGGAAGTCCACTCCTTATATGGGCATCCAGGAACTGGTAGAGACAGCATGGCTGCTAATCATTGAAGTGCTTTTGTCTAAAATAGGGTCTGAGACACCTTTTCCATTCACCTATTGTTAACTGTGCTAATGAGCCCACCTGTCTGTCTGCTTTAAGAGAAACTTATAGGAATGTTGATTAGATGCTAAGGGGGAGGGGGGATTGTCTCACATTGTATATTTTGTAGACTGTATGAGAGTGTAAAACTCTGTTACTATTGGATGGTGAATATTATGTTCAGTCTTTAACAAGGTCCATCTGGGTGGTAACTTTGTGGGTGAAAACTGTATATAAGTCTTGTTCAATTAAAGTTGTGGTGAGTTCATTCAACCTCTATCTAGAGTTCTGTCTCTTATTGGGGGATATGCTGCAAGGGATTGCTATGGTCCTCCATACTCCCTTAGAGAATCACTGAGCTCTTTTAAGAGCTTGTGTAGAGCTTATTCTGCTGCACTCTCTGGGGAAAGAGAGGTTCACCCACAGGAACCTGGAGCCTTGTCGTAGGTCCAGGGTGGGTAGGAGATTGCGAGACCCTAACCAAGCTGCGGCGGTTCGGGGGATCTGAAGTGGTTACGGTGTCTGGTGGAGTGCTTGGAGTCCTCGGAAAGCACTAGGAGCATCTTTCAACGGAGGCACCCGGTCCGGGGTGCCCTGTTCCGTTACAGTCAGATACAGCATCAGAGCAAATGGAAGGGGTATGGTCCAGAGGAAAATTCCTGGGAACCGCCACAGACTTGATTCGTGCCTTCTTTCGCAGCCATCCCCAGAAGAAGAGCCAGTTGGGCACCCGGAGGTTGCCCATTGGGAGGGGGCAATGTCAGAGAAGTCTGGTCCATAAGGTAGTTGGAACTTCCTGCCATTAGATGGCGCCAAGCTGGCTATTTAAACTGACTCTCTGCATGGATTTATTGCTGTTTGGTCTGCAGCTTCCTGTGTACTGTTCCTGACTCAGTGTGATCTTGATCCGGCTTGTTGTCTCTAACCTGTGCTTGTCTGCTTCCTACCCTGACTTGTCTTCTGGATTTCGCTCCTGCCTGTTAATTTTGCCTTGCTTCTCTCCTGGTACCGACCCGGCTTGTGACCCGATTACTCCTGCCCGACCATTATCTACCCGGCTTGCTTGACCCTGCACCCTGCTCATCTGGACTGCTACAACTCCAGCCCAGCAAGCTTGCTCCGAGCAGCCTCATACCAGCCCGCTCACTGCGGCCACGCTACTACTGGACTTATTACAGGCACTCCTACGTCACCGTGCTCCTGTGGCCACTGTCTCACTATCAGAGGCCCACGAGCCGGAGTTGTACGAGAGGCCCTCCTCTAGTCAGGCTCACCTACCAGGTACGTGACAATTTCTTCTTCTCACTGCCTGTCAAATGCCCTCTGAAAACAATCCACCACATATCAGACTTCAGAGCGCAACACTGGTGTAAATGAACCTTATGGATTTTAACTTACTAAATGCATTCCTTCTGTCATACCTCTACTTCCCTCCTCGCCCACCCTTACAAATATAATACCAGGCTTCAAAAATGTAAAGTGAACATGTCAGATCAACCAACATATTTATAAGCTATTATGACTGGTAAAGTGCCCTGGTAAAGACATTGACTAACTGTACTTGTCTAAACCTGAGTTTCTCTGTACCTGGGAGAACCCTGGACCCTAAGCCCAGGCTTTACATGGGGTTTAGGCTGCCCTCAAAGAAAAAACTAAGCCTTATCCCTCATGGCACTGAACTCTTTCCTTTTAGGAAGTGGTTCCTAAGCCCTACCATGAATACTTAGATGTTTTAAGCAAACGGGGAGCAGATACTCTTCCTCCACACAGACCCTATGATTGCCCCATCGAGCTGAAATTATGAATGACAGGGGACTGGGCTTACACAGGGATAGAGAATGCTTGGCGAGACCTTGTATAAAGATGTGAATGTACAATACGTAAAGCACTGCATACATTCTAAATTTATGTAACACCTCAATACATAATCCTGGGCCCTGGATCCAGGTATCTTGACCTGGCATTTTACCAATAATGTTAGAATATTCACTTTGGTGATTTAGAGAAGTTACCTTTAAGACAATTTGTTTTATTTAAATGTAAAGGGATACCTATAATTCAATCCTTTTAGGTTTATTGCTACCATCTTACCATTTACTTCTATTATTCTGCATGGAGTTTGAATGTTCTTCCTGTGCCTGTGTGGGTTTCTTCCAGTTACTCTGGTTTCCTCCCACACTCCAAACATATGTTTGTAGGTTAACTGCCTTCTGTCTAAATTGACCCTAGTATGTAAGTGTATATATGAATGTGAATTTGGACCTTAGATTGTAATCTCCTTGAGGGCAGGGACTAATGGGAATGTACAATATATATGTAAAGTGCTGCGGAAATTGATCATGCTATATAAGTACCTGAAAAAAAAATATTCTGCATAGCTCATTATAGAGATAGGGTACATGAAATGTAATGGACATATTGATGTTCACAGGCACATACACACACATATGTTTAAGTCATACGCATGCTAATTTAATTCAGGCCTGTCTTTCACGTTGACTTGTAAGCTGTACTTGTTTCCTTGCCTTTGGCACAAGTGTCATGCTTGATTCATTGACATCATTATATAGTTAGCTTTATGACATTTAAAAAATGAGTGATTTTCCTAAACTAACTGTTCAAAAGCACTATAACTGTTCTGAGAATATTTTATAGAAAATGAGAAAGCCTTTAAACATTTGTATTCTTGACAGTTTTTACCTTCCTACATAATATCCATTTATCCGTCTGTCTGTCTCTCTATCTATCTGTAGCACCCCCCTGACTCATGGAGGCATGGTCATACCTCTAGAGACAAGGTGGGCTGAGAGGGTGTAGATCTCGTGGACAATAGTAGAAAACATGAACAGATGGGCGCCAGTCACTTTAAGATGTAAACAAAAAGGAGTTTTTTGCTAACACTCAAAACTCCAGGAAGAGAAGGGTAGGGAATTCTGAATACCCATTATTGGCTTGCAGGTTTAATAGCATAACAATAGACACCAATACAGGAAAAGGGCCTTTAAGCTTAAATCAAGTACCTGTACCTTTTTAGCAGCAGCTGTCTCCGTTAGCAGCAGTAGCCTTGATGACCCCATTCTGATGCTTTCCCAGCCTCTCCACGAGTTTCTCCTCCATAGTGTCTCAAGAGATAGAGTCATCTTTGGTACTGCATCCCAGAAATAATTGTTTTCCTTTCTTGTAGTCTGTGAGGCTTCCTGAGCCCAGGGCCTAAGCATCCAGACACTGGACAGGCAGGCTTCTTTTGCATTAAGCACATGAACAGGTCTTCAAGGCTTAGGCCTAATCACTCAGCTGCTCCTGATACAACCTTCCAGTTTGCAGTCCAGGTAGAAAAGAGAGATTATTTGCCCCCCCCCCCCTGAATATTTATACTCTCCCTCAGAATGCACCAGTGGCAAAAACATCCTACTGGTCGGCTAGGGGAAGCATGAATATTTATAAGTCAGCTTTACCATAGCTAAGGTACTAGTGACACCTACTAGCAGAAAGGAGAAACCACAGCTCCACTGAGTTCAGGAGAAAACCAAATGAACAAGTAGACTACACAGTAAGTCAATCATATAAAAAATGATGTAGCGCAAACTCCCACTTGAAAAAACTAGTTGTCAAGGTCCACAACAAATAGTACTTCATTAATATATCAAAATTAAGTGCACCTTCTCCACTGGACCTCAGTATTAATCAAGGTCATACATACAAGAATATGCTCTCTTAATAGAATGGATGTCTTAGCCACTCCACCTTGGTCTTCTCCATCTCCTCTCACCAAACCTCCACTCTCGCGGACATAAGTAAATGCAATACAAAGTTTAAATGTAGTGCTCTCTGTACCAAAAGAAAAAATAATAAAAAACTTCCTAAATTAGGAGGCCTACTGAGGAAGCCCAGAGGACATAAAGCATATAGGGTCAGAACCATGATGCAAGTATTGTAATATGCACATGTTCCTGGAGTTTTCTCTTTGAAAATATGTTTATATTGTCCTTTGGATGTGATTCATAAAGTGCAAGGCATAGCACTGTGGGTGCTTTTTTATGTGAATGGATGATCTTATGTTTTAATAAAGAGTAGTTTTATAGCAGGGTATACTATTGGTCCCATTTCTGTGTTTGCATGTCTTGGTGCATGAGTGCCGTGCTGTGAAGGTAGGAGATGATGAAAGAGGAGTGAAGGAGATATAATTTCAGAAGGAGTTATATATGCCTTTTTTACCTCAATATATTGAGGTAAGTGAGTCAGCGCTGTCCTTTTTTTATCTACCCTACTGTGTAGTAGAAATATACATATAATGAAGTGCAAAAGTGCAAAATCAATTATCAAAATATCATCTGTGTGGACCCTTAGGCTCCATTCACACCTGGGCATTTTCAGCTCCAAAAACGCTCAAAAGAAACACTTCCAAAACGCCCAATAAGTAAAACCTCATTCATTTAAATGGCCCCTGTTCACATCTGAGCGTTTTGCAAAACGCCTGTAGCTGAAAAAAGTACATGAGCTTCTTTTTGGGCTGATTACCAGCGTTTTTGATAGATGTCAATGAAAAATGCCTGAAAAAATCGCGGTAAAATCGCGGTAAAAATCGCGGTAAAAAACGCTACGCTCAAGTGTGAATGCAGCCTTATAGAAATCCATGAATAAACAAAAAAATAAGTAAATGCAATACAAAGTTTAAATGTAGTGCTCTCTGTACCAAAAGAAAAAATAATAAAAAACTTCCTAAATTAGGAGGCCTACTGAGGAAGCCCGGAGGGCATAAGGCATATAGAGTCAGAACCACGATGCAAGTATTGCACTCCTGTTTATTTATGGATTTCTATTAGGGTCCACACAGATGATATTTTGATAATTGGATTTGCACTTTTGCACTTTATTATATGTATATTTCTACTACACAGTAGGGTAGATAAAAAAAGGACATCGCTGACTCGCTTATCTTTTAAATTTAAAGGCACTACACCTTATCAGTCAGCAGCAGTCTTCACTTGATTCATTTTCACGTTTTGATTAATTTATACCACGGGTTAAGCTAAGATCCATAAGCGCTCGGAACCCCTTTTTTTCAATATATTGAGGTAGTCTATTTAAGGAGGTGGGCAGCTAGTTTGCACAGTGAACACATATTTACTTAGGATAGTTCACAGATGATTATTTGCATAATATGTATTATCACAATGTGAGTGTAATTTAGGACCTTTTTGTATCACTTTTTCTTTTAGTAAGAAGAGCACTATATTTTTTTTATTTTTTGTTGCATGTATTTATACTGCGAGAGTGGAGTTACAGTAAGAGGAGGTGGAGAAGACCAAGGTGGAGTGGCTAAGGCATCCCTTCTAATATGAGAGTACATGCTTGTATGACCTTGATTAACACTGAGGTCCAGTGGAGAAGGTGAGCACATACAGTGTATATTGCACGGGGAGGATTAAGAAGTCTCAAGGATGTTTGTGTAGAATGCACTTAATTTAGATGTATTAATGAAGGACTACTTGTCGCGGACTTTTGACATGTATCGTTTTTTCAAGTGGGAGTTTGCGCAACATCATTTTTTATATACGTTTATGTGGTGTGGTGAAAAACACTACTAATGTTTAGCAGCAATTCTTAGGTAAATGTTTTTTTCACTGCACTGATTATATACTTTTAAAATATAAAGTAAATCCGCAAGATTGTCAACCAACCAGCAGGTCTAAATTTAGATAGTAGTCCCTCTTTAGGACAGGGTGGTTATCTATCTATCTATCTATCTATCTATCTATCTATCTATCTATCTATCTATCTATCTATCTATCTATCTATCTATCTATCTATCTATCTATCTATCTATCTATCTATCTATCTATCTATCTATCTATCTATCTATCTATCTATCTATCTATCTATCTATCTATCTATCTATCTATCTATCTATCTATCTATCTATCTATCTATCTATCTATCTATCCACATTTTCTGCATGGGTAGAAGAGGTAGTTGGACAAGCAAGTACTAATCTTGGACACCTACAAGCAAGGGTACATTACTTAGGAGACATTACTTGATTAGATCTTCTGCAGGCATTGTTGTTGTCCCTATTGGAGATATCCATCTATCCTACTTGTCATAGGACTAATTGTTACAAGCACAGAAAGTGAAGGGAAATACAAATAGTTTACAGCTGTCACCTGAGTAATAGTAGTGGCGATACCTTTCAACATGGACACTATCAAAGGTCTTAGGTTTTTCCTTTGTTTGGTTTCCCCTCATACCCTGTTACATTTTTTGGAAAAGGAAGTGAGGAGAAATTTCTTAGATGAAGATAAAGACAACAATAAAAGGCTGAAAGAGGTTCTAGATTTTCTCCACACTCAAAAAAGTATTTGCTGGAGTTCCACTTTACTATTTCTTTTATCTCTCTTTTTCTCATTAGAAGCTATTAGGAAGATGGTGTAAATTGCTTATTTTATCGCACATGAATCTGTTGATAAATAAACAGCTTGTTATTGTCAGTAGATATTCAGCATAGCATAATAAAATGCATTTCCAAGTTTTCCATTTTCAAAATGAGCGTCTCAAACTGATCATAATAGTATTGATTTTTTTTTTTTTCCAAATGCATTAACTTAGTAAAAAAAAAAAATTAAAATTCTGCTTTGTTGAACGCAAGCTGCTGTAAACATCTTTAGCATTTCAATATATGAAAAGACATGGGGATCTGATTATGAGATTTGCTTTAGCAAACCTGTCAAAATAGTTCAAGTGTGTACATTTAGAGAAGCACCTGTCTCTGCGCAAGAAAATGCCATACTAATCGTGCTGAGCAGATATGATTACAAGTTTTCTAGTAGCAGCTTTTTATTATGTTAAATTATGTCAATCATAATTCACTATAATTTCACCTTAGCCTGATAGTCTTAAAGTATTTATCATTCAAAAGCAAAAATACTTTTCACGACTTTATGTATGAAGGAAAAGGAATGTGTGCCCTCAAGCGCGTAACACAATCTAGAAACACCTTTCTTTAGTCACATTGAATTTACTTACAAACGTGTCTCAAGAATTTGGGACATTATTGCCAATAATTATGTTCCTATATCTATAGAATATTTCCTTATGCCATGCTGTGCAGTTTTTGTTTTAGCCTATGCAGTATATTTTGCTTATAATGCTATTCTTTCCATTAACAAAACCAAAGCATTCATTATTGATAAGTAATATGTTTTGTTATTGCAATTACTTAATTATACTATAGCAAGCAATTGTTCGTTTGGGCTTCTGCATAATTTATACAATGAATACACTGTTTGGGGTATACTTACATGACAAATGTTATGATGGATAATCTTGTAATGCTATATTGTTGTAAGGTCACGTAGAGATATATTGCTGAGCTTGAAATTTATTTGATTTTATTTGAGATAGTAGTTAATTTATTCGGCAATAAATAGCATCTGCATTGGCAAGGTATTATGTAAATGTATAATTAGGTATCCTCAAGTGGGTTGGGATCTCACTCATTGAACTATCACCTAATAATTTGTAATTAGTGCTTTCCTTGATCCCCAGGAACAATTAGAGTGACAATAGATCCCTTTCCCCTTTGTTTTTTTAGCAGGAATCCCTTGCAATACTTCACATATTCTTGATGAATACATATAACCCTGACAGGCTTGCCGCTCTGGTGCTCATACCTTATAAAAAAGGGAGACTTTCATGGCCATACCTTATTACAGTCTAACTGCAGGATACACACAGTACAGATATGACAGATACACACAGATATGTTCTCTGCTTTCAAGAAGAGTTATGCTCTACATATTGTTCATAGGAAAAGTATTTTTCTAAAGCTCTACAAACATAGCTGTGGCAGTCTATAGCTACTCTCGGAAGTTGGTGGAGCTCTGGCAACAATAGGAGGCAGCCAGCCCCCCACAGTTGTCAATGATGGAACATTGGTGATTGATAGGCCAACATTTCAGTGGCTTGCAAAATTCAATATTCTGGAGATCTTCCTGAGTGTTCACAAATGTGTTGTGTCCAGACAGCTGCTTTCTCTGGCATCCCGGTTGCATGGATTTACCCATTTAGAGAATGCAGATTGTTTTCCTCTCTGAAACACAATTTTTTTTTTTTTTATTAAAGCCTAAGTGTACTCAAAACATGATCTATGATTGGAGGGGGTGGGCGTTTTAATCATACTCCCACCCTAGATCTTGTTTCATTCATAAAAGCTGTATTACTGCCTTCTAAAAATCGCAGAGCTGGGCAGAAAGGGTGGCCACAGTCAGGCACTCATGATGAGTAATTCGAGAATATTATGTTCTGCAGCACACCCACATATTGGAAAAACAAGCCTCCATCCCTAATTATACAAAAATACTTTACATAGGTTTGGGGGACTTTAAATTAAGCAAATTGATCCTCGATTATATGAGATAAACATTTTAAAATTTTAATAAAAATTGACTATTATTGGCCTCCTATTGTAGCAACTGTAGATTATACACCAGTAGAAAAGGTTTACTTTAATTCATAATAAATGAATATACAAAAAATTGAAAATAATAATAATTATACATTTCAAGGAATACAACATAATTTACATAGGTCAAATTACAATTAAAACAGGTAGTTATGGGGAGGCGCATGCGCGACGGCTCCCTGCATGGACGTGTGAGCAAGGAGCTCCGTCCCGCACCGACACTGCACAGCCCGCGGTAAACGGCTCACACCACCGATCGCATCCGGACAGACCCCCTCACTCCCAGCCAGGCATCAGGCATCCGATTTATGTCGGGGGGCTCCGCCAGGAGGGACCTTTCCAGCGCATTTAGTGTGGCATCACTCCGGCCCTCACCTTCCAAGATGGCCGCGCCCGCCACGCCAGCGGGACGAGGTGGCGGGGAGGAGGATTTTGGAGACATCTCCGACCACTTGGACACCCCTCAGCCTTTACTTCAGCCCCCACAAACTGTGAGTACTCAGCCACTACATGACTACTCTCCTGCCTCCACCGAATCCTTCATCGGTCGGACCCTGGAGGAGCTTCTTCTATCCCCTATGGGGGGCCCTGATCCTATCCCAGGCCCGCACAGCGTTCCCCCTTTGGGGGCTGCCATTCCTTCTGACACACACAGCCTTCTACCAATCTTCTCTAAAATGCTTGCTAGAGGCCTCTCTCATACTGCAGCCCAGATCACAACTACCATACAAGGGGATCTGCAAAATTTGGGCTCTCGCATTGAAGCCATTGAGCTTAAAACCGACCATACTGTCGCACGGTTGAATCAAAATTCTGCTAGAATTCATGATCTCCAGGACCAATTAGAGACTGCTCTCAATAAGATTGATGACTTGGAGAACAGATCCAGACGTTATAATTTTTAGGATCCGAGGCCTCCCGGAATCCATTACAGATGTAAAGGCTGCTGTTCACGAATTAATTTTGGATATCATCCCGGGCATTCCCACCCACCGCCTGGAATTAGACAGGGCACACAGATCCCTCCAACCACCGCGTAAAGATGGTCTCCCCAGGGACATTGTGGTGAAGCCACATTTTTACTCTGTCAAGGAGGAAGTCATGAAACATGCTCGTTCTGCTGACCAACTCACATTACTGGGACACACCATTCAGAGTTTTCGCCTACCACAATTCAACGGAGACGTACCCTCAAGCCCCTCCTTACCGTTCTCTCCCAGAAAAGCGTAAAATATTGGTGGTCGTTCCCTTTTCGCCTGAGCTTTTCTCATCAACAGAGGACATTTGGTTTTTCCTCCCTGGAAGAGGGGGAGAAGCTATTACTGAGACTGGGCCTCATATCCCAGGATCCAGCCTCTGCATCTTCTCAAAGAGCTTCTTCAGTCAAGCGACCTACCCCTGGAAGTCCTCTGGTCCCACTTTGGCAAAAGCAACAATCTAAGAAATCCAAGGAGTCCAGGCCTCCATGATGAGCTCCCATCCCCCCTCCTGGGGACCCTAGTTCACTTGTTTCCCTCCCACCCGGTGTGGTGGAATCCTGGCACTTTGCTCTGGAACTGTTCTCATTTTTGAGTTTTTGTTTTCCTGTTCTTTTCTTTTTTCGGCTGCTGACTTTTCCCCCTCACGCTGGGGGGGGTATTTGTTTACGCAATTACCTTCCCATTCTTGGTGATCTTCAAGAACTATCTGCACTCTCCCGATCCCTATTTTGGAACACGGACGATTTTTTCTGATGGGAAGGACTGTTTTTCTTTTTTCTTTTTTCGATTTTTTTCCCTGTTTTTTTAATATGGGGACTCTTACTCTGTCCGTGTATTTATCACAATGTTTGATGTTGAGTGTTGTTTTTTTCTTCTTTAATGTCTCTATACTGGCCCTTTGGCTTTCTCAGGGGCCCTGTGGGAACCTCCCTGCCCTGTCGTTTACAGGCAGGGAGACTCCCGTTATAGTTTTTTCCTGATGTCAGGTACTGTCTTTATGGCTCCCATCCTGTTTTTGGGATGGGCCTCTCCATGTCCACCCTACCGGCTGCCTTGGTGTTCAAGGGGGGGGAACACGGCAGGCAAATGGGGAATTTCTCTCCTTTCCCGCCCGTGTCTTCCCCCGTTGTCTTTTAGTGGGTGTCGGTGCGGTCCACATGCGCCTCCACTTGCTCTGGTAGACCCCACGAAACGGCTGTCTTGTGCCCTCCCGGAGCACTTGTTGGTCCCCCCTCGGGGGGTTCCGATGGTGTCTTCCTGGGGCCCCACGGGTGACGTAGCATCCCGTGGCTGGTCCAGGAGTGGCATTTTGCCACCATGTTTGTTTTTTTGTTTTTCTCGCAGCTTTATATGCTAAGGTACGGTGTTTCTACATTGTTCATTTTGGAATGCACTAACATTGCCGTCCCCTCTCCCTTCCCTGATGTCTCTGTCTCTTTCTTAGCTCTCCTTCTCTCCTCTCTATTCCTCTCCCCTGCTCTTTACTCCACAGGTTTCTTGGCCTTTTTGGCCCTGGTTCATCTCCTGGCTCCCTCTCCCCTTCGAGGAAGATTGGATCCTGTATTGACGTCTCTCCCGGGAAGAATGGTTCGGCCTGACACTACAAATCCCACTCTCCGAATAGCCTCACACAATGTCCAAGGCCTCAACTCACCAACCAAACGCCGTAAGTTATTTCAATATTACCATTCTATGCACCTAGACATCATATTCCTCCAAGAGACACACTTCCCTGCTTCCTACAATCCCTCCTTTATCCACCAGAAATATCCCCTTTTCTTTTTGTCCAACTCAGAAACTAAGACCAAAGGGGTGGGGATTCTCTTCTCTAGATCTGTCAAATTTACCCCCAATAAGGTTATTAAGGACCCGGAAGGCAGATTCCTCCTCCTAACGGGGGAAATTAATGGATCCCCCTATACCCCGCTGACTTATTATACCCCCAATCAGGGCCAGACTCGCTTCTTTACGGCTCTAGCTAAGCTATTATCGAACAAAATGGTCGGTACGCTCATCATGGGTGGGGACTCGAACCTGGCCTTTGATCAGCGTCTCGATAAGTCTAAACCTCTAGCCCCGTCATATAAGCCACCTTCGAAACACAGTCTTCGTGTAGCCAGGCTCATCTCTTCCCTGGGTCTGGTTGATGTTTGGCGAGAGCTGAACCCGCGAACGCGGGATTATACCCATTTTTCCGCCCCTCACCATACGTACGCCCGTATTGACCATATTTTTATCCCCCCCATGGCTGTCCCTCTTGTCTTGAAAGCTGGTATAAGAGATACTCCACTTTCTGACCATGCAATAGTACATTTTCCCTTAATTCCCCGAGCCCCCTCTCAGGGCCCCTCAATCTGGAGGCTTAACGAAGCCCTTCTTTCAAACCCGGCCCACTGCTCCATGATAGCGGCGGACATCAAGGAATACTTCCTCCTTAATAATGTTGGGGACATTTCCCCACCCACACTGTGGGCGGCCCATAAAGCCGTGATTAGAGGGAAGATCATTCAATTAGCCTCTAAACTCAAAAGGGAAAGGCAAGCTGATGTAAGAAAATTGGAGAGCTCTTTCCTTTCTGCCCGCCACGATCACAAACGGCATCCCACCAGAGACACGCTAGCCAGCCTAGATGCTGCCCGCCTTGCCTTGAACCTAGCCCTCATGATGGCAGCCGAGAAACACCTCCGCTGGACCAAGGCCAAATTCTACACGACTCGAGATCGCATAGGATCTCGTCTAGCTCTTAAACTTACACCCAAACCACGCTCTGTAATTTTTCCCAAAATTAGATTACCCTCGGGTGCTTTGTCTCAGAACCCGGTCTCGGTGATGGAGGCCTTCCACTCCTTTTATCATAAATTGTATGAAGGCGGAGACTCACCTCCATCCTCTGCAGACCAGAAATTTCTGGATGATGTTCCTCTTCCCAGAATATCCGCCCAACACAGAGCGGAGATGGAGGCTCCCATCACGGAGAGGGAAGTTCTGGATGTCATTAAAAAGCTCAAGCTAGGCTCGGCCCCGGGCCCCGATGGGTTCCCGGCGCTATACTACAAGACCTTCGCTGATTCGCTCTCCCCATACCTCACTAAATGTTTTAATTCCTTAAAATCTGGGACTCCATTGCCTAGTGAACTCAACTCTGCCCTTTTGGCAGTTATCCCTAAACCATCCAAGGATGCTAGCGATGTTTCTAACTACCGTCCCATTTCATTGATTAACAATGACGTCAAAATCCTCACAAAACTCCTCACAGACCGATTATCCTCTTTCATAGCGTGTTACGTTCACAAGGACCAATCCGGATTCATACCAGGTAGACAGGGCACGGACCAGGTCCATAGAGCTGTTGATATCATATCCCTTCTGGGGTCTGCGTGGGATGGGGAGCCTAAACGTAAGGGCCTCCTCCTCTCACTGGATCTCCAGAAGGCCTTTGATTCAGTCTCCTGGACATATATTTTTAATATGCTTGAGAGGTGGGGGTTTGGCCCCCGCTTCACAGGTACCCTCCGGGCATTGTACTCCTCCCCGTCTGCTCGGGTCCGTCTCCAAGGTTGCTACTCAGACTCATTCCCCATCGCTAGGGGCACCCGACAAGGGTGTCCCCTGTCACCACTGATCTTCGCCATTGCAATAGAGACCTTGGCTATTGCTATACGTCAAAATCCTGACATTCGGGGAGTCCCTAGTGGAGATATTGAGCATAAATGCGCGTTATTCGCGGACGATATGTTGTTGTTTATCACCAACCCCCTAATCACGATACCTAACCTTCTCCGCACCCTTCGGATGTTTGGCAACTTATCGGGCCTCAAGGTCAATATGACTAAATCCAGCGCCCTTAATGTATCCCTATCCCCTGCCGAACTCTCTACGTTACAATCCACCTTCCCCTTTAGCTGGAGCTCTGGCTCCATCCCCTATTTGGGCACTCAACTCACCCCCTCCATTAGTTCTCTGTTTTCCGCTAATTACCCTCCCCTTATTAAAAAACTCAAAGCGGACCTTTCCTCTTGGTCCTCCCATAATCTCTCCTGGCTGGGCAGAATTAATGCCGTTAAAATGACACTACTCTCCCGCATCCTTTACCTCTTTCGCTCCCTCCCAATCCCTGTCCCTTGCACACATTTGCAAGACTTACAATCTGCCATTGTTCGCTTCGTCTGGGGTGCCAAGGGGCATTGCTTTGACAAATCAACTCTCTTTCGTTCCCGCCAACAAGGTGGAATTGCTCTTCCCCACCTGTGCCGCTACTATCTTGCTGCCCAACTGGCACAATTCTCCACTATCTATCGCAGGGGAGGGAAACCGGACTGGGTCCACCTGGAACGTAAGGCGGTACCCCAGTTCACACTTGACTTCCTGGCCTGGTGCCCCCCGGAAAATAGGCCCCCTATACTTGCTCCTACCCTTTCCCACTCCTTCTCCCTCCATGATCAACTCATTAAACACCCTGCCCTAGTGTCTAAACTTAAACCCCTCACTCATATCTTCAATAACCCCAATTTTCCCCCGGGCCAAAATATTAAAACATTCCACTGGTGGCTCAATAAAGGTTTGTTCCGTATAGGACATTTTATTAACTCCATGGGTCCTCTCTCCTTCCCACATTGTGTCTCTACCCTCAAAATGCCACTTACGGAAAGATTTAGGCACTCCCAAATATCTCATTTCTTACACTCTATCTGGTACAACAAGCCGGAACCCCCGCAGGTCACAGGCTACGAACGTTGGTGTGCTGAGGCTCAGGATACACGAGGTGGGATCTCTCTAATTTACTCCGCTCTAGCTAGCGCTGAGGTGAAGCCTAAGTATGCCCTCGATTGGGAGAGGGACCTGGAGATGGACTGGGATCTGGACCGCTGGGGCTCCTGTCTTCTTCGCTCTTATAAAGGTATCATGAATGTGTCTCTTATAGAAGCTAACGTTAAACTGCTCACAAGATGGTACTTAGTCCCTAAGCGTATTGCTACTATGTTCCCTGATGCCAGTCCCCTCTGTTATCGGGGTTGTGGCGCTAGGGGGGACTATTTACACACCTGGTGGTCTTGTCCTAAGCTTAGACCTTTCTGGAATAAGCTGTTCCAGATTATTTGCAAAGTGCTCGACCGTCCTATACAGCAATCGCCCCTTATCGCACTGCTAAATGACCGGGTTCCCAAGCTTCCCAAACTGGCCCGCATGCTATTACAGTTCATCCTCATCGGTGCCAAAATCACTATTGTCAGGGCCTGGAAAATGCCTAGGGTTTCTCTCCGGGAATGCAAACTAAAAATCTCTTGGATCATGTCACAAGAGAAGCTCTCTAGTGTGCTAAATGACACGGTCCCTAAATATGAAGCGGTTTGGGAACCCTGGGCCAAATATGTGCAAGTATCTTTATAAATCCTGTGCGGGACTGTTTTGCTCTTTCCTCTCATTCCTTCTCCTGCTCCCACTCTATTCCTTTTTTCTCTCTTGTTTCTTTTTCCCTCTGTGTCTTCCTCCCCTTCTGTCCTCCCCCAGGATCCCTTCGACCATCCCAGAGATTTTCGGACTGGCCCTCGGAGGGGGACCGGACTGGACATGGATGTATCGCCACCCTTGGGGGGCACGGCGTCCTTTCCTGTTCCTCCTGCTGGGGGGTACTCCCATATCTCGCTTGAATACGTGTGCCCTAATATGGGTTTGGTCTTTCCCGTTTATTCAATTGGGCATTGTATTGTTGTTTCCCCAATTTAAGCTACTACCTTTCATGACCATGCCCACTCATCTGTTATGGCTTTTTACATTGATGCGATTTCCCTGGAGGGACAATACCCTCTTATACACTTACTCTTCTGGCTTATTATTCCATGTATCACCATACCTACTCTGTTGCATTTATTGTTGTTTATTTTCGTTGATTTCTGTACTTGAAAATTTTCCAATAAAAACGATTGAAAGAAAACAGGTAGTTATGTCAAGGAGAGCTGACATGTGAGGGAATTCATTCCTGCATCGCACAAAATATATTTCTCTTACGTCCTCCGACAGTCGCCGCCCACTCATACAGTCTTCACCAATGGGGTATTGACTTCCTCTCCTTAGGCTAGGCAAAAGACTTGTTAAAACAAAAGCATTTACATATACACACACCCATGGGGGCTGTCCCACTGGTCCAATACCCCCCTGCAATAGCCATCCCAACCCAGTTTGTCTTCTGCCTAGTTCAGGAGTAGATAGGCTTTCCTGTGCTGGGGCTACAGTCTCAGCCTTTCTTCTTCTATTTTATGATTTTATTTTCTGAGAATGTCATTTTTTCTTTGCATTACTAGCTGTTTATTTTGTCAGCTTTTAGTTAGTCGGATCTTCGGATGAAGACGGCGTTTGCGGAGCTGGGAATCGGACTGGTCGTCCTGGTTCTCCAGAACAGAGGATCAGATGGAATCCTAGCCCGCCATCAAACATTTAGCAGGCTATGTGTTCACCCTGGCCTCGCAAAAGACCCATCCCTGTCCTCAGGGATGCAGCCTGTGAGGTGGCTACCTCACCGGACACATCCACGGTTCGTCCGTGCACTACTGGTGTCCTGCGTTTTTGGCTGGCGGCACTCCCCTGCCATCTGAGGGTGGGCAGTTTTCCGTTTGATATGAGGCACCCCACGCCATCGGATACAGGTAAGTACACCCTGTGTGGGGCCTCTGTCTGGGGTCGGCAGTCCTGTGTGTCTGTGGTGTCCCCTATGTCTGTGCGTTTTGGGCTCCCTGATCCTGGTCCCTGCGAGGGTTTTTTCTCTCACAGCCAGCGCTGTGTGGGGTTTTGGGGGATCCCTCTCCTGTGTCACTTACGGTGCTTGGAGGTACAGACACGTGCGGTGACCGCTGCGGGGTTAAAAACTGCCGGTCCGCCATTTTAGGTATGGGCAGCATGTCTGGCTTCACTATGGGCGCTTATACAGCATTGTAGTAGTGTATTTTGGCGCCTGGTGGCGCCATCTTGTGTGTGGCAAACGATCGTTCAGAGCACATGTCGGCGGCCATTTTGCCGAAGACCATTACTTTACATAGGCATCCATGTTTCCTTAGCCTGCAGCCTCAGTTCAGTCTCTGCGGTGACATCACTTCCTTCCTTTACTCAGGAGCGACCGACGGCGCTGGTAACACACTTGTGGGGCTCTGTTCTGCTGTCCTTCTTTTTCTCCCTTGTGCAATATTCCTGGCTTCAGTTTGTCCCTGCGGGGGGTCTGTGTTCCACAGTCATTATAGCGGTGTGCTGCGGGGTCCGTGGCGCGCTTAAAGGGCCAGTACCTTAAAAAAAAAAAATAATAATTTTTGTGCAATGGAATCCCATGACAGCAAATTCCCTCCAGCCTTGGTGGGGGATTCAAGTTCTTCTGAATCCTCTACTCTGACTAATTTGGCTGCTGTTGTGGCGACTTTGGTGTCCAAAATGGATGTGCTGATGACTGAACGTGCTGCTAGAAAAAGGCCTAGGATTTATTTTTCTTCTGATTCTGAATGTGACATGGTTGCTGTAGGTAGCGTGCCCCTTTCAGGGTCTCGCTTTTCTCAGGACCCGCAAGAGTCTGAGGGGGAGGCGGAGGTTACAGGGGTGGATGATTCCCCCTTGGGATGCCAGAGCAACGCGCAGCTATGGACGCGCTGATGTCTGCCATTAAAGAAACACTACATTTAGAGGATGAACCCAATCCTCCGGGCATTGTGTCCTCTTTTGGTACACACAGGACCCGCAAGACGGCGCAGGTTTTTCCTTGCCCCGCTGAGTTTCATCACACTGTGAATGAGCAATGGCGCAATTTGAAACACACCTTCACGGTGCCTAAAAGGTTTCAACTTATCTACCCTTTTGCGTCTACTACGGTTGCACGCTGGTGTTTGGCTCCTCAAGTGGATTACACTGTAGCCAGGTTGAACAAGGCTACTCTGGTTCCCATTGAAGATTCTCCGGTATTTAGGGATCCTACGGATAGGAGGCTGGAATCTCTTGCCCGCCATACCTACGTGGTGGTGGGTTCCATGCTGAAACCTATTTTCGCCTCTGTCATGGCGACTCAGGCTGTGGCAGATTGGACCAAGGTGCTGAGACGCACTCTTGTGACTGATTCTGCCCCCCCCACTACCGTGGAGATGGGGGACCAGATTTATCAAGGGGTCATGTATTTGTGCGATGCGGCCCTGAATGAGGCCCCATTAGCTGCGTGCCTGTCCAGTGTCGCAGTGCTTAACCGTCGACTGATATGGTTGAAAATCTGGTCGGCTGACCAGAAATCCAGAAAGACTGTGGCTGATATTCCCTATGCGGGGGTCTCGCCTTTTTGGAGACTCCATGGATGAATTGGTTAAAGGAGTCACTGGGGGCAAGAACACTCTGCTGCCCCAGAATCCTAAGGTCAAGTTTTTCTGCAGCAAGCGGGGTCCCGCCTTTAAACCTAATCAGGGGTCATTTCGTGACTTCAAGGCGCAGTACAAGGGACAACCCTTCAAGGGCCAGGGTGGCCAGAAGAAGACCTGGGCCGGCAAACAAAAGTCCGGCCAAGCGGGTGTGGCGGGTCAGTCCGCCTCTGCCTGAGGGGGCGCCCTCACCCATTTCAGGGGTGGGGGGACGTTTGCGTGGTTTCCTCCAACCTTGGCTGCTCCGAATTCCGGACAGGTGGGTTCAGGAAATCATTCGATCAGGGTACAAGATCGAATTTCTTTCACGGCCGGCGGACAGATTCTTTCCCTCAAATCTTCATTTGACCCCAGGGCAGTTACAAGACCTGCATCAAGCGGTACAGGATCTCCTTGCCCAGGGGGTAATCGTCCCGGTGCCTCATCGGGACAGATTTCGGAGGTTTTACTCGAATCTGTTCACTGTGCCCAGAAAGGAGGGCAAGGTACGTCCGATTCTGGACTTAAAAGCTCTGAACCACTTTGTGCGCGTTCGGAAATTGCGCATGGAATCACTCCGTTCGGTGGTGGCCTCCCTCAGTCCAGGAGAATTTCTGGCCTCTATCGATCTGAAGGATGTGTATCTACACATCCCCATTTTCGAGGGTCATCAGAGGTACCTCCGATTCGCTATCGCGGAGGATCATTATCAGTTTGTGGCGTTGCCTTTCGGTCTCGCTTAGGCTCCACAGGTCTTTACCAAAGTGTTGGCGCCAGTTCTGAGCCTGTTGCGGGCACTGGGCATTGCAGTCTTGGGATATCTGGACGATCTCCTGTAAAGATCGAGTGCCAGTCAGAGCCTGTTGGGCGATCTGTCCACTACGGTCCAGACGCTCCAGGAGTTCGATTGGACCATCAATGTTCAGAAGTCGACCTTGTCTCCTTCGGTTCGTCTCCCGTATTTGGCAATGGTCCTGGACTCTGCTCAAGCAAAGGTGTTCTTGCTGGAGGACAAGCTCTGGACCCTGCAGTCCAAGGTCAAGTCCCTTAGGGACAACTAATCCTCGTCACTCAGGAGCTGTATGTGGTCCCTGGGGTTGATGGTATCGGCCTTCGAGGCAATACCATTTGCACAGTTTCACATGCGATCTCTCCAAGCGGAGATCCTAGCCAGGTGGGACAGACTGCCCCACCAGAATGTCGCCAAACCAGAATGGATCTCTTGTGGTGGCTTCAGTCCCTGGCTGTTTCGGGGGGAAAATCCTTCCGGCCGTTACTATGGACGGTGATTACCATGGATGCCAGCCTGTTGGGCTGGGGTGGCGTCCTGGGCAACCTGTCTGCCCAGGGCACTTGGTCGGAGGAGGAATCCTCCCTTCCGATAAACATATTGGAATTAAGAGCGATCAGGCTGTGCCTGCTCCACTGGTCGGATCGTCTTCAGGGCCGTCCTGTACGGGTGCAGATAGACAATGCCACTGCGGTGGCGTACATCAACCACCAAGGGGGCACCAGGACTGCATGGGCTGCCCAGGAGGTGACCAGTATTTTGTCTTGGGCCGAGACTCATGTCCCGGCGATATCGGCAGTTCACATTCCGGGTGTGGAGAATTGGCAGGCCGATTATCTGAGCCGCCAGACCCTGGACCAGAGGGAATGGTCCCTGCACCCTGAGCTGTTTCAAATGCTGTGTTCGAAGTGGGGATCCCCGGATGTGGATCTGTTCGCGTCTCGGCTAAACCACAAGGTGGAAAGGTTTGTGGCAAGAACGCGCGATCCTCTGGCAGATGCGCTGGTGGTGCCTTGGCATCAGTATCGTCTGATTTATGCCTTTCCCCCGATTCAGTTGTTGTCCAGGTTCCTTCGCAGGTTGGCCTCGGAACCAACATTGGTGATTCTGGTAGCGCCGGACTGGCCTCGCTGGTCCTGGTATGCGGACATCGTTCTACTGTCTCAGGGACCGATCTTCCATCCTGCTTTACAGTCGCTGGCTTTAACGGCATAGCTGTTGAAAGCCAGGTCCTGAGAGACAGGGGTCTCTTTTCAGAGGTCATTCCTACCTTAATCAAGGCTCGAAAAGCCTTGTCTGGTAAGATATATTACCGGACATGGAAAGCTTATTTTGCCTGGTGTGAGTCCAGGGGTTTTTCTCCTCGTTCATACTCAGTGGCGAGAGTGTTGGCTTTCCTCCAGTCTGGTGTGGACCAGCGCCTTGCGTTGGCCACGATTAAGGGCCAGGTGTCTGCACTGGCTGTTCTTTTCCAGCGCCCTGTGGCATCTCATTCCTTGATTCGCACCTTCATTCAAGGTGTGCGTCACTTGGCCCCTCCTCGAAGGGAGCCCTTACCTCCATGGGACTTGAGCTTGGTTCTGTCCATGTTACAACGTTCCCCGTTTGAAAACATCAGGGAAATTTCGTTACCTCTGCTGTCTAAAAAGGTTGCTTTTCTGGTAGCGATCACTTCTGCTCACAGAGTGTCGGAGTTGGCGGCGTTGTCTTGCTGCTCCCCTTACCTGGTGGTTCATAGGGATAAGGTGGTCTTGCGACCTAACCCGTCCTTTCTTCCAAAGGTGGTTTTGGATTTTCACCTCAATGAGGACATTGTTTTACCTTCGCTCTGTGCGAATCCCAAGCATCCTAAGGAGATTGCCTTGCATTCTTTGGATGTTGTCAGGGCGATCAGGGTTTACCTGTCGTCGACTGAATCTTTTCGAAAATCGGATTCTCTCTTTGTCCTTCCTGAGGGACCTCGGAAGGGTATGGCTGCGTCAGCGGCAACCATTGCAAAATGGATCAGACAGACAATTGTTCAGGCCTATTCATTGAAGGAACGGGTACCACCCTTCCCTGTCAAGGCGCACTCTACCAGATCGGTGAGTACGTCCTGGGCATGTCAGCTCTCCTCGACATACCTACCTGTTTTAATTGTAATTTGACCTATGTAAATTATGTTGTATTCCTTGAAATGTATAATTATTATTATTTTCTATTTTTTGTATATTCATTTATCATGAATTGAAGTAAACCTTTTCTACTGGTGTATAATCTACAGTTGCTACAATGGGAGGCCAATAATGGTCGATTTTTATAAAAATATTAAAATGTTTATTTCATATAATCAAGGATCAATTTGCCTTATTTAAAGTCCTGCAAACCTATGTAAAGTATTTTTGCACTCATGATGAGTGCAAAGACAGCCCCCTCAGGGGGCATTGATGGAAGAGATTTCAAGGAAACCAGGAGCTAGCAGCATGGGGGACACGGCACATTAATAGTAGGTCATATCCATTTTGCTGATGTATGTATTTGGTTTTTTGACCAAATCAGGCTTTAAAGCACCTGTTTTTTCTCAATCAAGCAGTAATCAACAGCATAGGTAGCTAAAGAGGAAGGTAAAAACAATCTTCAAGTTTAGCAACAGAGCTAATAAACTAATCATTTGTCTGTTTTTAGTTTTCTGTGTAAAGTTTTAGTTTAACCACTTCCCGATCATTGGACATCATACCTGTAGGGTCAGGCATCATTCTGGTATCTACCTCTTTTCAGCCAGAGATTCCCTCTCTTGTAAAAGCCATCCTAGTGGCAAATTAGCTGCTGGATTGCTTATACAGGAAGCAAGAGGGGATGTCCTTCCCTCCCACTACCCAACGGCGCCTTTTCGGCTCTACCATGCGATTAGGGAGCTGAAGATACTATCCAGGATCAGTGCTGAGTTACCATAAAGATAGATGTGGACTGCATGGTCCCCGCCCATCTCTATAACCCTGGGAGGCCGGAAGCAACATCACAACATCACTTCCGGGTCTGTCAGTTGTAAACACTGGCATTCCCCCCCCCCCCCCCCTGGAAAGCAGAGATCAATCCTTTTTTCTTTTTTTAACTCATGTTTTACAGAGTAGAGGAGATATCTGGGGTCTTACTGTCATGCCTTATTCCTATTACAAGTCATGCCTTATTCCTATTACAAGGGAAGTTT
Organism: Pelophylax lessonae; assembly: GCF_965119305.1. Classification (NCBI taxonomy): domain Eukaryota; kingdom Metazoa; phylum Chordata; class Amphibia; order Anura; family Ranidae; genus Pelophylax; species Pelophylax lessonae. Next base: position 299,157,795 of record NC_138770.1, read on the forward strand.
ACATTTCTTGTAATAGAAATAAAAGTGAATAAAATAAAATAAATGAAAGGGGCAGTGTAAAGATAAAAAAAAATAAAAGTAAAATAAATAATAATATAATTTTTTTTTTTTAAATGCCCCCGTCCCCTCGTGCACGCACGCATACATAGGTCACGCCCACATATGTTTGCACCACACGTGAGGTATCGCCAGGAACGTTAAAGCGAGAGAAAAAATTTTAGCGCTAAAATTGTATTTGAAAAATTGCTGCGCAAATACCACATGACATAAAAAATTGCAATAACCACCATTTTATTCTCTAGGGACTCTGCTAAAAATATATATATATATATATATATATATATATATATATATATATATATAATGTTTCTGAGGATTCAAATGGTAAATATGAAATATTAATATTTAATAGTTAATATATATCTGATTAAAATATATTCCTAATACTAAACAAAAATAGATAAGAATATAAAGAAACACCACATATTCCCTTTAGGCTACATTCACAGCTGTTTTTTCAAACAAATGTAAATAAACAGCTACATTTTAATTAATTTCTCTGTGAGTAACCTTGAAATGGAAGTGTTTTTGCAGCATTGATGCAGGTTTCTATAAAAGCACTTGACTTAACTCCTACTTATGTAAACAAGTTATTTGTACGGCCTGACCGCACATACATATGTGCGTTCTCTGTGGAAAATGTATTTATTATTTCAAAATTTATTGAAGCAATGAGAAAGTTTGACTTGTAGAGGGATGTATTAGAATTTTTTATTTTTTTATTTTATCATTCTATAGTTGTCTTTTTAGTTTACCAAATGCAGAATGTTAATATGTATAGTTTCCTATTATGTAGTTTAAACAATGTTTCAAGAAATATTTATAAAAAATAAGCTTATCTAAGAAGGAAAAAACACTTCAGTAAAGGCCTTGCAATGCATTAAAAGACGTAGCTGTAAATTTGCTGAGCTTTAACACATCAGTCTTGGAGCTTTAAGCCTCAATCTGCTATAGGCCGGGTGGACCTTTCGTCCTTCTGAGTGGGCGTTATATGATGTCATCCCAGAAGGGGCTGCGCAGTGGCACGATCTGTCACCAGCTGTGTTCATCAAACACAGCTAATGACTGAACACTATACCGTATACACTGTAATGTTAAAAAACCATACCCCGTGAAGAAACCATACCCTCGTCACTTCCTGTGTGAAACAGCTGAGCAGCGCAGCAGTGCGCATGCTCAGAGCCCCGAAAACAGCATGGAACAGCTGTGAAGATTAGAAGTGCGCATGCTCGGAGGGTAGGAAATCATAACGGAAGTGTGTATAATCAGATACTTGCGGCGGGTACATAAAAACAGTTCGGCAGCAACATTAATCATCTCCTCTGCTATCCCTGTCACCTCCCTGATGTCGGCTAGTAAATATAAAAGCGGCGGCGGGTGTATGGAATCGATATGACGGACATCTCGTCTCCGTGATGCGCTTTTATATTTATTAGCCGAGAGCAGGGAAGTGAGAGGGGAAGGAGCGGAGATGATTCATGTTGCAGAGGAGCTGTTTTCTTCTAACCGCGGCAAGTTTATGTACCGTGAGAAATCCATACCCTCCGGAAGTGACGAGGGTATTATTTTCTCACGGGTATGGTTTTTTCACGGAACACCGGCCTACTGCCAATATCATGTGATCACTGTGACCAATCCCAGCAGATCACATGACAATTGTAAACAATGGATGACTTCCTTTCATGCCATTCATCGTATAGAATTGTTATCTGTGATTGGTCATAGTGATCACACAGTACAGACAGGGCCATTCAAAGCCCATCTGTACCATGTGATTAGCTTTGGCCAATCACAGCTAACCACAACAAAGGACACTGAATGAACCATTTTCATTAGTAAAAATGGTTGCTCATATCAATAAAATGCCTCAGCATAAGCAGTCATAATATGCAAAAAAAAAAATCCTGATCACTTACCCAGAGTAGTATGCCCTGGTCACAGTGTGTTAGAAAAATACATTGTAGAAAATGTAATAAAAAAGAACACAAAATTAAAAAAAATTATTACCTTTTTTTTTACATACTGTCACCAGTCAGTGTCCCTGATCAACAGTTATATGATAACGCAGTACTGCACTGGTGACAGTATGTAAAAAAATAAATAAAAACAATTGAGAATATTTTTTTTCCATTTCTTTATTTTCCATAAAATTGGGGCAAAAAATTACAGTTTCAAAACTTGCCGTGCTTCTTAATAAATACCTTGGACTGTCTACTTTACAAAAAGGAGTAATTTGGGGGTATTTGTACTTTCCTGGCATTTTCGAGCCTCAAGAAATGAGTCAGTACATCGGGACTGATTAATTTTTTAGATATATACACCATTCTTTATGGACTCTATAACTTTCCTACAGACTAAGTAATAAACACTGACTTGGGTTATTTTCACCAAGGAAATGTATCAGAATAAATGTATGAAATTGTATCATTTTTATATATTTTTATATATCATTTTTATAAATGTTATAATTTTTTTTTTAATGTTCCAACTTTTTTTGTATTTAGCAAAATAAAAAAAAAAAATAAAAAAACAGTGGTGATTAAATACAACCTACAGAAAACTCTATTTGTGTGATAAAAACAATATAAATTTCTTATGGGTACAAAATGTGACAGCGCTGAAAGCTGAAAACTGACCTGGGCAGGAAGGGGGTAAAAGTGCCCGGTATTTAAGTGGTTAAACCGAAGCACCTGTAGCTGCTGGCACTATGGAGAAATGTATCCTCAAACTTCACAGCAGAAGCATTGAAGTTCTCCAAATCATACTGGGGTTGAGTAACTAAAACTTGAGAGTAAACACAGACTAATACCTGAAAATTTTACAGAGGATTCCAGGCTGGCAAAAACGTAATCTACACTGAATGAGGGGTGTGTTCCCTACGCACCATAAGCCATTTGTATTAAAATATATACATTTCTGGACTGTATATATGTAAAAAAAAAGGAGAGTACGTTTATTGGTTGGTCAATGGTGTGTAGCACCCTCCTAAGTAGGTGCTAGGAAGAAGCATATGGGTGGCCCTGTCTGCATATCAGGAGGGCCTGATCAATTTGTTAGGCTGTCATGTGTTACTCAGGGTGTCTGTTGAGTCTGAGGAGTCTCCCCACTATGTCCAATGAGGGCTCTCATTGGACAGTGGAGGAAATCTAGGCAATAGTACACCAGGGCTTGTATCTATCCCAGAGGGCAGATTCCGCTGCAATGCATCCTGGGATGGGGTATAAGTCTGAGGGGAGCACATGACAGAGTGTCTTTTGCGGGAAGGAGAGTCCCAGGAGGAGGGTGACGGCTGTCTCTCCTCCTGTCAGCGCAAGTGAGAGTGTCCTGTCCTGGGCAGTCGGCCTAGAGGACCAAGCTTGAGCTGGGCTGCAGAGTGTGATCCAGAGGGCTGTGGGCCAGTTGGAGCTGCTGGGCAGAAGTTTTGGGGAAAACAGTATCGTGAGTACTTGGGACTGTCCAGGAGTCTGCCTAGGAGAGGGGACCACTCTAGAAGGTCAAGGGGATCCAGGAGACAGCTAACCTGAGGAGAAGGTTTGGAGAAAGGGGGTGCCAGTGTTGAAGCCCTGAAGATAAGAGAGAGAAAGAGGGTGCCGGTGTGGGCCCTGAAGTGTTTAGCAGGACAGCAGCAGCAGCATACATAGCTACCTCAGCAAGGAGTGCTTGGGGAGCTAAAGAAAGGACTTCTTTGAGTGAGAAAGCAGTCCAAGGTCAGTTTGGAGTTAACAGGCAGCAAGCCAGCGTTAACCAGCGTCAACCGGCGTTGACCAGCATCTAGTCAGCGTCAAGTCAGCGTCAAGAAGCGCTTTCAGTTGTCCCTAGCAAATTGTGCATAGTTGAGCCAGAGGAGTATGCCACTTATTCCCTTCTCCCATCCAAGTTCTCAAATAAACCAAAAAACCCAAAGATATTGGATGGTCATTGTCTCAGCACTCACACTTGGAGGAGCATGCACAAGGGTACTTTTGTTGCACCCGGTGGCCCAGGGGGACCCATATCCAGCAAAACGGCTGGGAATCCTGCTACAGGTGTAATGGTGATTATTGCACACAAAAATATGTAAGCAAGGCATGAGAAAGAATGAAGATGAGGAAAGAGGAAACAACCAGGCTAATACCATAAAAAACACACGTCTGATACTTCTGGGTAGTATCACCTGCCAACTGTACTCCTACTAGGTTTAGATCCCAAATAGCCCATGCGTATACTCTGACCATATAGCACTCTCAACTTCCTCTCATAGGATCTCATATTAAGCCTATCTCAATAATATGGCTTGTTGGAGTCTGGGTAGCTACAAACCACTAGTTAGGCTAACTCCTCTTGCTCATCAAGCCTACCTAGTAAATTGTGTTGAAAGCTATTAGACTCTATCTCTCTGACTCATATCTGAAATGATCCTGAGTATCTTCTCTAATAGCATAACTATTCGCTGGAGCTAATATCTTTATGTACACTGCTTTCAAAACTAGGTAGCTGACGTGCAATTGGACTGGAAGATTTTTCTCCTGCCTAGTCTAAATCAACCTAAAAAGATGAAAATACTATTCAAGCCTGCCTCATAATAAAGCTAGGAACTAATTGCACTAAAGCTACCTGCCAACACTCAAAATAAAACCCTCCCTACAAAACATGCTGTACCCCAAATAATATTAGTGCTCCAACCTATACGTTTCAATTAATAGATAGGCTTCGTTAGGAGTAAAAAATAAATACACCAAATAAAAAGTGTCTGAAAATAAAGAAAGAAAATGGAGGGCAGCAATCTATCCCCACATGGTGGGAGTCAAAATGGCGGCCTACCCTTTCTTCCCTCTATTTATAGGATTTTCCAATGTAATTACCGCATTTGCATCATCACGTACATCACGCCGTGACGTCATGATGCAAATTTGCGTCACAACGTAATATGACGTCACGACATTACCGGGGAATCGTGTCATGATGTAAATACACGTCCAGACGCAATTTAGGTGGAAAATATCACCATTTAATGGGGAAAAGCCAGAAGACAGTCTCCCGATCTGAGGATATATCAAAAACTCAACCAAACCTACAGGAGACATCTTTAAGTATTCATCTAAGAAGGAAAATGTCAATAAAACAATTTTGTTAGGAAAGATTTATAATCCTATATATATCTCTAATATATCTCTATAGAAACCTTCTTAGTATTGTTAGTCTACTATAACTATTTCTTACAGTCTAGAACAATATTAGAATCTTGTATTTTATTTAATCACTTAAGGATCGGAAGGTTTTACCCCCTTAGTGACAAGGCCATTTTTTGTGATACAGCACTGCGTTACTTTAACTGACAATTGCATGGTCGTGCGACACTGTACACAAATAAAATTGATGTACTTTTAGTGGTATTTGATCCCCTCTGCATTTATTATTTTTTTGCGCTATAAACAAATAAACGGCGACAATTCTAAAAAATATATATATTTATTTTTACATTCTATTAAAAAAACATTCCCAATAAAAAAATAAAAATAAATACATTTTTTCATCAATTTTTCCTCAATTTAGGCCAATATGTATTCTGTCACATATTTTTGGTAAAAAAATCCCAGTAAGTGTATATTGATTGGTTTGTGCAAAAGTTTTTGCATATACAAACTAGGAGATACATTTATGTCATTTGTATTTATTTATTTATTGTTTTTTTTTTCTAGTAATGGCTGCGATAAACGATTTTTAGCAGGACTGTGACATTGCAGCAGACAGATCGGTCACCTTACTGACACTTTTGAGAGGACCAGTGACATTACTACAGTAATCAGAGCTAAAAATTTGCACTGTTACTTTACTAATGACACTGGCAGGGAGGGGGTTAACACCAGGGGCGATAAAAGGGTTAAGTGTGTCCCTGGGGGATGCTTTCTAACTGTCTGGAGGTTGTACTCACTGGATGAACACAGAGACCTGTGTTCCTAAATAGGAGGAACACAGGATCCCTGTGTTCATCACTGACAGAACAGCAGTCTGCCTTGTTTACATCAACAGACTGCCATTCTGTCGCCATGGGGAGCGATCGCGTCCACTAGATCTGCTTATTGGCTCCCCCTCTAACCAATCAGTGTGTGTGCACATCTCCTGCAGCATGAGCGCAACCCCACTATCTGTTACACAAAGCGACATACAGGTGCGTAATTTTGCGTAACAGAGCCGACCTGCCACCGTAAAACTACGGCGGCTGGTCGGCAAGTGGTTAAAGGGGAACTCAGAGTGCACACTGCAAGATATTACTTTATGAAAGGCAAATAGGTGAATCCCTCATTTAAGCCAGATGGTGCACGGGAGTTTAATCGAAAAATCCACCTTGCCTCTGTTTTTAATAAGTATTTATCCAGATTTCCCTTTCTTGCACCCAATTTTGGTTGTTTAATGAACAACTTCAGTTAACGTTTAACTTCAGTTGGGATGGTTCCTTACTATGCACCCGTCGCATATGTCTTGCTAAGGTTCTATCTCTATTTAGTGTTATATCTCCAATATTATTATTATTATTATACAGGATTTATATAGCGCCAACAGTTTGCGCATCGCTTAACAAAATGAAGGCAGACATTATAGTTACAATACAATTTGGAACAAGAGGAATCAGAGGGCCCTGCTCGTTAGAGCTTACAATCTAAAAGGGAGGGTCAATTGATACGAAAGTGAAACAGTTAGTAGTCGGATAGGCTTCTTTAAAGAGAAGGGTTTTCAGGGATTGCCTAAAGATGGATAGATTAGGGGACAGTTGGACAGATTGGGGTACAGAGTTCCAAAGAATGGGAGAAGCTCTGGAGAAATCCTGGAGGCGAGCATGGGAAGAGGTGACAAGGGAGCTAGAGAGCAGGAGGTCTTGGGAGGACCAAATAGAGTGGCTTGGTTAATATTTTGAGATCAGATTAGTGATGTAGCTGGGGGCAGAGTTGTGGATGGCATTGTAAACTATTGTTAGCACTTTGAATTTTATTTTTTGGGTGAGTGGAAGCCAGTGAAGGGATTGGCAGAGAGGGGTGGAGGACACTGAACGTTTGGTAAGGTGGATAAGTCTTGCAGCATTATGGATTGAAGGGGGGATAATCTATGTAAAGGTACTCCAATGAGGGGGAGTTGCAGTAGTCGAGGCGAGAGATAACCAGGACGTGAATTAAAAGCTTGGTGGTGTCATTGGTTAAAAAGGGCCATATTCTAGCGATGTTGCAGAGGTTAAGGCGGCATGATTTGGACAGGGATTGGATGTGAGCCTGAAAGGACAGCGCAGAGTCCAGGGTTACCCCTAGCACCCTGGCATGTGTGGAAGGACTGATAGTTGTTCCATTGATATTGACAGAGAATTCAGGGGAAGGGGCACGTGGAGGAGGAAATATTATGAGCTTGGTTTTAGATAGATTCAGTTTGAGGAAGTGGTGTCACATCCAGGCTGATATGTCTGTTAGTAGATCAGTGATGCGGGAGGAGACTGATGGGGTGAGCTGAGGGGTAGAGAGGTAGATTTGGGTGTCATCAGCATAGAAATGGTAGTGGAAGCCATGGGAGGCTATTAGCTGACCCAGCGAGGAGGTATAGATTGAGAATAGTAGCGGTCCAAGGACAGAACCTTGGGGGACCCCAACGGTAAGAGGAGTTGCAGGAGAGTAAGTGGAATTGTAAGTGACACTGAAGGTGCAGTGAGATAGGTAAGATTCGAACCAATAGAGAGCACAGTCACGGAGACCGAGCAAACTGAGTTATTTGGAAAGGAGGGGGTGGTAAACAGTATCAAAGGCAGCAAAGAGGTCCAAGAGTAAGAGTACTGAGTAGTGACCATTGGATTTAGCTGTTAGTAAGTCATTTGTAAGTTTTAGGAGAGAAGTTTCTGTGGAGTGCTGCCAATGAAATCCAGACTGAAGGGAATCAAGAAGGTTATTCTCAATGATGTGCTTGCTCAGGCGGTTGTAGACTAAACGTTCAAGGAGTTTGGTAAGCAAAAGGGAGTAAGGATATGGGTCTTAAGTTGTTAAGATTGGTGGGGTCTAGTGAGGCTTTCTTTGGTATGGGAGTGACTAGCGCATGTTTTAAACAGTTGGGGAAGATGCCAGTGGAGAGGGAGAGGATGAAGATATGAGTTAAAGAGTGTAGGATAGAGCCAGAGGGTGACCGTAGTATTTGAGAAGGAACAGGGACCAGGGGGCAGGAAGTTAGGTGGGCATTAGAAAAAATTTTAGTGACTTCCTCAGTGACTTCCCACAGTAGTTGGGTTAAACAAGGGAAGTATTGATTGTGCAGGAGGACAAGGTGTGTAAGGTGAGGTAGATATCTGTAGTGTAAAGATCTCTTCATGAATTGTATCAATCTTATTTTATGCTCCAAAACCCATCTCCAGAACTGGTGAATGGTCTTGCCCACACATGATAGGGCATAGACACTTAGCTGCGTAGATCACTCCTTCTAAACTGCAATTGTATAAGGATTTCAGTTGGATCATTGTACCATTTTTTATGTTTACGAATTCCTTTGTTGTGGGGATATATGTGCATGTCTTTACAATGGCTGCATTGAAAGCAGCCCATAGGTTGTCGCTGTAACCTGGTGGAAGTAGATGGTTGCACTGGAATTCTGTCAAGATGGCTATGTACTGGCATGCCTCTTAAATTTTTTCCCTCCTATATGTAATCAATGGGTTCTTGGGGAGGACATTATGTTGGTCTTTGTCGTCATGTAAGTCATTCCAATATTGTTTTTTTGACATTGAATATCTGGCCAGACTGATTAGAGTATGAACCAATGATTCGAAGACCTGCCTGTGTGTCCCTTTTCTTCTGTTTGTCAACCAATAGACTTTCTCTAGAATTGTCTTTTACCTTATGATATGATCTTCTAAGGTCATGCATTTTATAGCCCCTATGTGAAAAGCAAGGGGCAAGGGGCTCTCTGTCTGAAAAGCCTGCTCAGTCGAGCAATTCTGCTTGGCTCGCATGAACTGGCCAGTGGGTATACCCTTTTTGAGGGATGCTGGGTGGTGCCTATCCAAGTGAAGTAGGGCATTTGTAGATGTAGATTTTCGATATATTGTTGTCTAAATTAAACCCTGGGCATCCCTTCTGATCGACAGATCCAAGAAATTGATGCTGTTATAATCAATCTCACTCATAAAGTACATGCTAATCTCGTTCTTATTCAGACAATTCACAAACTCCACAAAGGCTTCTTTCTGGCCCTCCACAAGATGAATATATCATCTATGAAACGTACCCAGAGAAGAATCCTTGAAATAGATTGATCCATAGCCTCGCTGAATACCTGGGTGCGCTCCCACCAACCTAAAAATAGGTTGGCATACGTCAGTGCACATGCAGTGCCGATGGCGGTGCCTTTCAGCTGCTTAAATATTTCTCCATCGAAGTTGTGTTCCAGTATGCACTTTAATAGTTCCAAAAGGAACTCTGTGTGCGTTCGGAAGACAGCTCCTCTAGCATCTAAGAAGAATCTGCATGCTTGTAAGCCCAGATGGTGTCCGATATTACTGTATAGGGCTTCAACATCCAGGCTAGCTAGCCATGTGTCCTGTTCCAAGACTATGTTAATCAGCTTGTTGTACATATGTACATGCTGTATATACAGTCCAGAAATGTTTTATAGAATAAAAGTTATATTTTAATACCAATGGCTTATGGTGTGTAAGGAACGCACCCTTTGTTCAGTGTAGATTAAAACTGGAGAGTGCAAAATCTGGTGCACTTGTGCATGGTAGCCAATCAGCTTCTAGTTTCATGTTTTTCAATTACGCTTTGACAATAAAACCTGGAAGCTGGTTGGTTTCTATGCACAGTTGTACCAGACTTTGCACTCTCTAGTTTTGGTAAATCAACCCCACTGTCAGCAGGTTTTTTTAATCTCCAAGGTAAAAACAAAGCAGATATTCCTCCAGAGGGGAGCGTGGTAAGCTGAGCTTGAGATTAACCACTTCAATGGTTCTGCTGTGAACTGACAATTAATTGCTCTGCCTACATCTACAGCTGACATTGGTGGCTTGTTTTCGCCTTGTTAAGAATAAGTAACTACTTGGGGATCCACAGCTTGGCCAGATATTCCCTTTAAAGTGCGATTGACTTGGCTGCGCGACTGTGAGTGTTGAGCGACTGACCGGGCTGTGCGACTGTGAGTGCTGTGTGACTGTGAGTGTTGTGCGACTGACCGGGCTGTGCGACTGTGAGTGTTGTGCGACTGTGAGTGTTGTCCGACTGACCAGGCTGTGCGATTGTGAGTGTTGTGCGACTGTGAGTGTAGCGGAGTACCAGAGGGTGAAAAGGTAGAGTTAGGAAGCCAGGAAACAGCCACACAGGATAGACTTAAATTACTGAATCCCCATTAGATTAGATTAGTAGGTACAATGGCCGGCGGGTGTGGAGATGCGATTGTACATCTTGTGATATGTATGCGTTCCTCGATCATGCAATCAAGGGTGAATACAGATGCGCAAAATGTAAGCACGTTGCTTGCCTGGAAGCTCAGGTCCTGAATCTAGGGAAGCAGCTGGCAACACTGAGCAAAATGTCCATGCCGAAGGAGAGCTGGGATCGTACCCGTCAGGCACAGGCAGGGGCCTGCACAGAGGTGGGAGGAGTATTGGAGGTGCAGGCATCAGAGCAGAGTAGAGGGGTGACAGTTAGAAGGGGTAGAAGGGGACAAGGCAAGGAGGCCGGTCCTGGGCTAGAGCACCCCAATAAATACGCCCCGTTGCGTGATGTTGGGGAAACCAGTCAGGGACCAGCATTGCTGGAGCAGAGCGACGCCCCTAGCTGCCAGGGGAAGAACTCCTCCAGTGAGGCCAGGAGAAAGGGAAAGGAAAGACAGGTGCTGGTGGTAGGGGACTCAATCATTAGAAGGACAGACAGTGCAATCTGTCACAAAGACTGTGAGCGCCGAACAGTCTGTTGTTTACCGGACGCTCGGGTTCGGCACATCGCGGATCAGGTGGACAGATTACTGGGTGGGGCCGGGGAAGACCCAGCTGTCATGGTAAAGGTGGGTACCAATGACATAGGCAGAGGAAGATGGAGAGTCGTAAACAATTTCAGGGACTTAGGAGTTAAGTGAGGAGTAGGACCTCCAAGGCAGTATTTTCAGAAATACTACCTGTACCTTGAGTCACACCAGAGAGGCAGTGGGAGATTAGGGAAGTTAACAAGTGGCTGAGGAGCTGGTGTAGTAAGGAGGGTTTCGGGTTCCTGGAGAACTGGGCCGACTTCTCAGTCAGCCACCGGCACTTTGGTAGGTACGGATTGCACCTAAGCAAGGGCAAAGAAAGAGAGGGAACAAAGAGGTGTCACATCAGAAGGTTGCTTAAAAAGAAGGGATGCTCAGATCTGAAAATTTAAAAGATAAAAATGCTTTATTGAAAAAAGTGGAACACAATGTCATCTGGTACACTGTCCACCAAACATGGTGGGTAGTAATACCACTGAGGGACCGAACATTTAAAACAGTGATACAAAAGACAGCATAAAAACAACAAAAAACGAAGACACACGCGCCTTGTTTCTCACTCTTCACACTAAGATCAAACTGACATATAGCTCAGTAACAAGCAGTGTTTAGTCCAAACAGACCATAACCACTGCTAAAGGTTACTGAGTACATGTTGGCATGCCGTCAGGATAGAATGTGACCACAGGCATCTAGCTCCAAATGTTGGGATGAGATATTCAGAAATCATTAACAGATGAAAATGACTATTGATCCGGCTAAGACAGTATCAGATTGATGATCCTCAGAATTGCCACTAATGTTTGGTAGGTAAAATTCAAATACAGATTATACGTTAATGGATAGATGGCAAATTCTGGTCTGTCACGGTTCTGTGTAAGTACAAAGTCTGCTAATCACTGATGCAGAGAACTGTGGACTGTTGCAGTGTAACTCCTGCTCACTGGATGGTGGGGCGTGGTGGACTACACTAACAGGCTCTCTGCTGATCCTCAAGGCAAACCTGTCAAGTCGAGGAGGTTGTAGGAGGATGCGTTCCTCTAGTGGAAGCAAGCAGGGTGTTAGAGTGTCTACAAGGAGCAGTGGGGGAGGGGAGACCCAGCGGTAAGGGAGTGTGGGAATGAGCTGTGTGTGGGAGTTCAGTAACCAAGCATTTAGGGGGAGAGGTGAAGCATCTTATCGGGAACTCACTGTATAGAGCCTATATGATCAAAGTCCGGGTAAGTCCAGGTAATCAGGGTAAGTTTGTCCTCCCTCACTGCTCCTTGTGGACACTCTAACACCCTGCTTGCTTCCACTAGAGGAACGCATCCTCCTACAACCACCTCGACTTGACAGGTTTGCCTTGAGGATCAGCAGAGAGCCTGTTAGTGTAGCCCACCACGCCCTGCCATCCAGTGTATATGAGCAGGAGTTACACTGCAACAGTCCACAGTGCTCTGCATCAGTGATTAGCAGACTTTGTACTTACACAGAACCGTGACAGACCACAATTTGACATCTATCCATTAATATATAATCTGTATTTGAATTTTACCTACCAAACATTAGTGGCAAAATAGTCATTTTCATCTGTTAATGATTTCTGAATATCTCATCCCAACATTTGGAGCTAGATGCCTGTGGTCACATTCTATCCTGACGGCATGCCAACATGTACTTAGTAACCTTTAGCAGTGGTTATGGTCTGTTTGGACTAAACACTGCTTCTTACTGAGCTACATGTCTGTTTGATCTTAGTGTGAAGAGTGAGAAACGAGGCGCGTGTGTATTTGTTTTTTGTTGTTTTTATGCTGTCTTTTGTATCACTGTTTTAAATGTTCGGTCCCTCAGTGGTATCACTACCCACCATGTTTGGTGGACAGTGTACCAGATGACATTGTGTTCCACTTTTTTCAATAAAGCATTTTTATCTTTTAAATTATCAGATCTGAGCATCCCTTCTTTTTAAGCAACCTTCTGAGGTGACACCTCTTTGTTCCCTCTCTTTCTTTGCCCTTGCTCAATTGCATTATGGTTGCGGTGGCTCTCTGATTCAACAGGGCCAACACAGGTGATTTTCTGTTAGACCCCGATGTAACTAGGCCCCCCGTGGGTTACACCACTGCGGTCCTTCTAACTCCACACCTCCCCTTTCTTCATGTAACGGATTGCACCTAAATGGGGAGGGTGCAGCCGTACTGGGTGAGAAGATAGCCATAAAGTTAGAGGGGCTTTTAAACTAGGTAATGGGGGGGAGGGTACAGATGTAGAATTAGCCAGTGGAAAGCAAGAGGGCACAAATGGGGACATTAGTGGTAGGGTGTTCAGAGCTCCTAAACCCAGGGTGGGTATGGGGAAAAATCACAAGAGCAGCCTAAAAACATCAAATGAGGATATATGTAACCGGTCAAAATTAAGAGGTTTGTATACCAATGGCAGAAGCCTGGCCAACAAGATGGGAGAGCTGGAGCTGCTGATGTTTGAGGAGGACTTAGATTTTGTGGGGATAACAGAGACTTGGTTTGACAGCTCTCATGACTGGATGGCGGCCATTCAGGGGTATTCCCTTTATCGCAGAGATAGAGAAGGTAAAAAAGGGGCAGGGGTATGTCTGTATATTAAGAACAGTGTACAGGTAAATATGAGGGGTGATATTAATAATGGAGCTATGGACGAGGTAGAATCCCTATGGGTAGAACTTCAAAGGGAAGGCACTGTGGGGAAGGTAATATTGGGCGTATGCTATACGCCCCCCAACCAGAGGGAGGAGGGGGAGGCGGACCTCCTTTTACAGATAGGATTGGCAGCAAGGATGGGAAATGTCATTATAATGGGGGACTTAAATTATCCAGATATAGACTGGGCAGAAGGAACCGCGCATTCCGCCAAGGCTCAGCAGTTCCTAAATGTTTTGCAGGACAATTTCATGGGTCAGATGGTGAATGCACCGACAATAAACAATGCAGTACTTGACCTACTGATTACCAACAATACAGACTTGCTCACGGATATAGAAAAACGGGGCAACTTAGGAAACAGTGACCATAGGTCAATTAGTTTCAGTATTAATCATAGTAATAGGAAACATAAGGCTAATATAAGAACACTGAATTTCAAAAGAACCAATTTCCCAAAACTGCGCTCTCTGCTAGAAAATATCAAATGGGATAGAACCCTGGGAACAAAGAACACGGAGGAAAAATGAGAGTGCTTCAAGAGCATACTTAACAGAGGGATTGGCCAGTGCATTCCAAAGGGAAATAAATTTAAAAGAGCAAAACTAAACACTGGGTGGCTAAACTCCAACATAAAAATGCATATTAATGCTAAAGAAAAGGCCTTCAAAAAATACAAGGCTGAGGGGTCATTGGCAGCATTCAAGCATTACAAAGAGTGTAATAAGAAATGTAAAGACGAAATCAAGGCAGCTAAAATAGAACACAAGAGACATATAGCGGAAGAGAGTAAAAAGAACCCCAAGAAATTATTTAAGTATATAAACAGTAAGAAAGCGAGGCCATTGGCCCCATAAAAGACGACAAAGGAGATTTGGCCACAGAGGACAGGGAAAAGGCAGTAGTGTTAAATAATTTCTTCTCTTCAGTCTTCATAAAAGAATTGGGGGGGGCTACACTAACCCAGCTTGTAAGGCCAAACTAAATAACACACCTCAGGAAGTACTGCCATGGCTAACAGAAGATAGACTTAGAACTAAACTAGAGAAACTTAACATAAATAAATCACCGGGACCGGATGGCTTGCACCCGAGGGTTCTTAAAGAGCTCAGCCAGGTGATTGCCAGACCATTATTCTTGATCTTTAAGGATAGTTTACAGACGGTATGGTGCCAGCTGATTGGAAAAAAGCCAACGTGGTATCAATATTTAAAAAAGGGCAGAGATATATCCCGGGTAACTATAGGCCGGTCAGCCTAACATCAGTAGTCTGCAAGATTTTGGAGGGGATGTTAAGGGACCACATACAAGACTTTAGTAATGAAAATGGTCTAATTAGTAGTAATCAGCATGGATTCATGAAAAATCGTTCTTGCCAAACCAATCTATTAACCTTCTATGAAGTGAGCTGCCACCTAGATAAAGGTAAGCCTGTGGATGAGGTGTATCTGGACTTTGCAAAGGCCTTTGACACCGTTCCTCACAAATGCTTACTGTTTTAACTAAGGAAGGTAGGTATGGACCATAAGGTGAGTACCTGGATAGAGAACTGGCTCCAAGGGAGAGTGCAAAGGGTGGTGATTAATGGGGAGTACTCAGATTGGGTGGGTGTGGAAAGTGGGGTCCCCCAGGGTTCTGTCCTGGGGCCAATCCTGTTTAATTTATTCATAAATGATCTAGAGGAGGGGATATCTAGTACAATCTCAATATTTGCGGATGATACTAAACTAAGCATGCCAATATCTTCTATGCAGAATGTGGAAACCTTACAAGCGGACCTGAACAAAATAATGGGGTGGGCAACTACATGGCAGATGAGGTTTAATGTTGAAAAATGTAAAGTAATGCACTTGGGTGCCAGAAACCAGAAAGCAAGCTACTCACTAGGGGGGGAACCTCTGGGGGAAAAGGACCTGGGGGTACTGGTAGACAACAGGCTTGGCAGTGGCATGCAATGCCAAGCCGCTGAAAGCAAAGCCAACAGAATACTGGGATGTATAAAAAAGGGGATTCACTCCAGAAATAAAGAGATTATTCTCCCTCTCTACAAGACTCTGGTCCACCCACATCTGGAGTATGCTGTCCAGTTCTGGGCACCGGTCCTCAGGAAGGATGTGCTGGAACTGGAGAGAGTCCAGAGAAGGGCAACAATAACAATTAGGGGAATGGAGGACATCAGCTATGAGGAAAGACTACAAGCACTGAATTCATTCTCTCTGGAGAAGAGACGATTTAGGGGGGATATGATATCAATGTACAAATACTGTACTGGTGACCCTTGCATAAGGAACAAACTATTCAGAGAAAGGGAATACAATAAAACATGTGGCAACACACTAAAACTAGAAAAAAGGCGGTTTAAAAAATTAAAATACGTAGGGGGTTCTTCACTGTAAGAGCAGTAAGGATGTGGAATTCTCTCCCGCAAACAGTTGTATCAGCAGGGTGCATCGGTAGTTTCAAAAAACTATTAGATGGGCAACTTAAAGACCACAACATACAGGGGTATACAATGTACGGTTAACAGCAAACACACACACACATCATAGGTTGAACTGGATGGACTTGTCTTTTTTCAACCTCACTAACTATGTAACTATGTAACTATGTTTTTGTCCCTGAAGGGCAAACTAGATCTCCAAATTTGCAAATTCTACAGCAAAAGACATGTCTGGATGGGACTTTACAGATACTCAATGTATTCACACATTTAATCCATAACAAAAATCATTTTTATTAATAAACATTTTAAAAGCTAGTAACATATGTATAGGTTAAAAAACTCGAAAGGCTGACATTATGAATAAAATGAATATACAATCAAAGCTGTTATATAAAGATTTATATGTTCCCCATGCTTTTTGAAAACGTTTTCTTCCTCTGGGGAGAAGAGAATTTGTTCACACTGAAAAACATACAACATAAATATAACAAAGGTCGATATTACATTGTTCAGATACCAGAGTAAAGGTAAACATCACAATGTACTTACAACACCCATGTAATCATATGTATGTGTTAGCCAATAAAAACTCCTATGTAAAAAGTTGTGGTGTTGTCCCCTAGGTGAACTCGGAGTCCTCTCTATCATCAGAATCTATGGTGACCATAAAATAAACTAGAAAATACTGCATTGTGACCACCAGATGGAGCATGATAAATCAGTATTTTTTTTCTACGCTCATCATCTTCATCTAGTGGCCATAATGCAGTATTTTTGCAGAACCGCTTTATTTTTAATTAAAAATATTGACAGATTCAATTAGATGAGAAAATAGATTAATAATATTGGATTATTAATATTTAATTTTGCTCCCATTCCCACAGGACAAATGTACATGTACTTTCATGGGACAAATAGCTCTGCAATTTTTTTCTTTAAATACACACCTTAGTATTTCAGTGTTTTTTTTTAAGGCTACCCCTCTATTAAAGTGGACCAATTGCTTGCTGTAGACATTTACATTTGATATATGCTGCATATACAGCGCTAACTATAAATGAGTACAACCCAACAGATTTGTCAAAAAAAAACATTTACTTTCCTTTTAGTATCAACATTTTCTATGGTACACTATACTACAAAATACTCCCACAAATGCTGCCCATTGACTGCAACCAAGATTTGTTAATTTGCACACACAAAAAAAAGTTTATTCCTAACAAATTCATTCAAGACCATGTTGCAAAAATGAATATATCCCAAAGAAAGTCTTATGAGCAAAACCAAATTTTAAACAAAATCCTAATTAACAAGAATTCAACTACAGGTGAGTCTAATAAATCATGTAACAGGTGTACAGCAGACAGTTGATTATAAAAGGGTGTTACTTAACAAAGAAAACCCTTTCCCATTTCATGCTGTCAGTAATGACATCACATGGAAGAGAAATGTCACAAGACCTGAGAAAGAAAATAATTTCTTTACACAAGAAATGTGAAGGCTACAAGAAGATCAGCAAAGCTTCACTTATCAGTCAGAATACTGTAGCAAAATTGATACAAAAATGTAACAAAGATGGAACTGCAACCATCTCACAGAGACGTCCAGGCCATCATCGGAAGTTAACACCTCGACAGGAGCCGCTTCCGATGAGAAAGGTTTAAGAAAATCACCTTGCAATCACTGCAGTTAGCTAAAGAAGTAGAAAGCCAAACTGGGGTGATTGTTTCCCATGACACAATACGGCATACACTGCAGAGGAATGACATGCATTGTTGTGGTCCTCGAAGGAAGCCTCTCTTAAAGCTCATGCACAAAAAAGCCTGCCTAAAATTTGCCAGGGCCCATACTGAAAAAGAAGAAGACTACTGGGACTCTGTATTCTGGAATGATGAGACCAAGAGAAATCTTTTTGGAACTGATGGCTTCAAAATTGTAAGACGGGGGCGTGTCCGGCCGGCGCTGAGTATGGCCGCATAGTGTGAGAGCTCCCTGCCATCTCTCCTCACAGCGGCTCACAGCGACGGACCGAAGCAGCTATTCGTGCCAGCACCTCACCTGCAGTCTCCCGAGCCTCCCGCTGACCGTTCCCGACATGTCTAAACGGCGCAAGCACAATAAGCCGCCGCAGCGGCTGACGGACTTCTACCCGGCGGCTCCTCACACTAGCAGGCAAGATGGCGCCGGCTCCGGACCCGGTCTCCCGCGCTCTGCTGCAGGTATCATCCCTACTTCAGTCCTGTCTCCTCCAGCCTCTGGATCCCCTCAGAGCGCCCGGGAAGTGCCATCTCCACCCCTGTCTCCTACCACCAGTAGCCCCACTAAAACTAAGTACCGCAGGCATGAGGGGGAAGACCCCCCTGGAGCTCATGCTGCGGCCTATCAGGCACTGATTATGACTAACCCGGGCATAACTATTGAAGCATTCCCTGCCTCAGATCAGGCAATCTCAGAGGCCACCATGAAACGGATGCTCCTCTCCATGAAAAGTACCCTGTTCAATGAGCTTGCCACCATGTTCTCTCCACTTCATGACACTGTACAAGTACATGATGACAGGATACAGCATCTAGAGTCTAAAATGGCGGATCTGTACACTGCTCACAATGACCTTGTTGATGCCTATGCTGACCAGGAAAGTGAGATGCAGCGCCTCCAGTACAAAATTGCGGACTTAGAGGACCGCTCTAGGCGCAATAACATTAAATTCAGGGGCATTCCTGAATCGGTGCCGCATAAGGATTTGACCAACTTTGTCCAGCGCCTCATGAAGTCACTTATCCCCTCTCTCAGTGATATTGAGTTGTGTGTGGATAGGGCTCACCGCATTCCTAAGCCTAACTTCCTACCGGACACCGCACCTAGAGACACTCTGGCCCGTATCCACTACTATCATGTTAAGGAGAAAGTTATGGCGGCGGCCAAACACAACCCGGTTGTGCCGGATGAATTTACGGGTATATCCCTTTACACTGATATATCCCAACAAACGGCCCTCAACAGGAAGAAATTGTCCCCGCTTACAAAAATTCTCCGTAACAACAGTGTCATCTACAAATGGGGCTTCCCCACTAAACTGCTTGTCACGTGGAATGGTAAAATGTTTCCTATTCACAGCGTGGATAAGGGCATCCAACTGTTCAAACAATGGAACCTGCTGCCAGCTGACTCTGAGCCGCCTGGGAGGTCCACCCCTGAGCGTCTGAACCAAACCGGGTCTGGGATGGATACCTGAATGACTATGCTTCTCTACTTCCTTATGCCACTATAGGATGGATGGGACAGGGAACCTCTCACATTGGTTGATTTTTTGTCTCTCAGTGATGCTTCTCTGTCATCTCCCCCGCTGTGCTGTAGCGGCCTCGGCCGCCCATTGCGCCTGCATGCTCAGGTTTTTTTTATGTGTAACTGTGTACTTTTTTGGTTTGATTTTTTTTCCCCTGCTTTCCCCTCTTCTGGCTTTCTCCCTCCTGGTCCAGTGTCCACCGTGGCTCATTATGCTCACCATCGCCCTCCTATTTGGCTGTCAAAGTGCACTGTTGCTCCGAAGATGTCGTGATGACTGCTCCCCAGGTTGCTTGGACTTCGTGGCGTATACCCAACTCCGGTGCAGGACATTATATCGGCAAGTAGTAGTATTAGATCTTCTCTTAATGCATTTCATTGCCACTAATCTACACAGCCCTCCTATGCTGTTATGCCGCTGAAGTTCGTGTCATTGAATGCTAAGGGCCTGAACTGTCCAGCTAAAAGGGCCTCGTTGCTGAGAGAAGCGAAGTCCCTCCGCGCAGACGTTCTGTTTGTGCAGGAATCCCACTTCGCCAAGGAAAAGTGTCCGAAGTTCTCCTTCCCTGACTTTCCTCACCTGTATATGGCTAATGCTCCTAAAAAGGCATGCGGGGTTTTTATAGCCATAAATGCCTCAGCTACCTTCCTGCACAAATGCACCATTGAGGATCCGATGGGGAGGTATATTGTTCTGATTTGTGAAATTAACGGCTCCCTTTTCACCCTGGTGAACTTGTACGCTCCCAACGTCCGGCAGAGATACTTTCTCACCCGCCTCTTTAAGTTGCTAGATGGGTCTGTGCAAGGCACGCTTATCGTTGGAGGGGACTTTAATACTGTTGTGCATCCAAACATGGACTCTACTGCCCCGGCTAGGAGACCGACTTGCTCTCTTTCATCCCTGCTTCAAAAATATGACTTGTATGATATATGGAGATGCTTCCATGGTAACGAGAAGGACTTCACCTTTCTGTCAGCTGCTCACTCTTCTTATTCTCGTATTGATTATTTTTTGACAGATAAGAGGTCCTTACAAAATGTTCTGCGCGCTGAGATTGGTACGATATCTTGGTCCGACCACGCCCCGATTACATTGGAATTTGACGATAATCTAAGCAACTCGCCTCCCCCCATTTGGAGGATGAATACCTCCTTGCTGGAGGACAAGCTTTCGTACCAAAAGATCGTGCAGGCGCATAAGGATTTCTTTGAGTTTAATGATAAAGCTGATATTTCCCGTTTCACCCTGTGGCTTACGTATAAGGTGTATATGAGGGGTATTTTGCTACAACTGGCTTCAGGTCTTAAGAAACGAAGGAGGAAGCAGGTTGAGGAACTTTTAGCTGCCATAGCTGCCAAGGAGGCAACCAACAAATCTAATCCGACTCCTACTCTTACTCAGGAATTGTTGCTTGAGAGGCAAAAACTGCGCTCACTACTTCTCTATAAGTATAAGAACGACCTGAAATATACCAAGGCCAAATTTTATGGTCTTCGGGACAGGGCTGGGGCGTGGCTAGCCAGGCGGGTCAAAACGCAACAAGCCAAACGCAAAATTGCTTCCATCGTGCACCCTGACACAAAAGTCCCTAAGACTAATCCGAAAGATATAGCCGACGCCTTTGCAGATTACTATCAATCGCTTTATGACCTGCGGTCGGACCCTGCCACTCCTCAGCCCAGCCCTGAATTAATTGCGGACTTTCTTAGCAAGGTCCAGCTCCCCGCTCTTTCGGTGGATCAACTCCAGTCTATATCTCAACCCTTTACTTCTCTTGAAATATCATCGACCATCAGCAAACTCCCCAACCATAAATCTCCGGGGGAAGACGGTCTCCCCAATGAATATTATAAGGCGTTGGTTAATGACATTACTCCGCACCTGCAGCCTGTTTTTGAACTTGCTTCCTCCTCGTCTATGTTCCCTCCGGAAATGTTGAGGGCTGTGATAGTGACTCTTCCTAAGCCAGGCAAGGACCCTGAGGTTACGGCCAATTATAGGCCGATTTCCCTTCTAAACACCGACGTTAAAGTATTCGCTAAACTGCTAGCCCTCAGGATCCAAAAGGTTCTGCCTATTTTGGTTCATCCGGATCAGGTTGGCTTTGTCCCTGGCCGTCAGGCTCCGGATGGAACGAGGCGACTTGTCGGTTTGATCTCCCGGGCTGGGGCCGCTCGAACGCCTTCTCTGCTTCTCTCTTTGGACGCGGAGAAGGCGTTCGACCGGGTCCACTGGGGGTATCTACGGGCGGTTCTTGGGGCCTTTGGGATTGGAGGATGGATACAGTCAGCCGTCCTGTCTCTGTACTCCAACCCATCAGCCACTGTCCTCACCTCAGGACTGAAATCGAAACCCATCCAGATATCTAATGGCACTAGACAGGGCTGTCCTCTGTCCCCCATTATATTCGCCCTTCTCATGGAGCCCCTGGCGGAACGGTTTCGCTCCCACCCAGGCATCAAAGGCTTGTCGGTGGCCGGCTTGGACCACAAAATAAGCCTTTTTGCCGACGATGTTATGCTTATGCTCACAGACCCTGCCTCCTCCCTACCGGAAGCATACTCCCTTCTGACTGAGTTCAGTAAGGTATCATACTATAAACTCAATGCTACCAAATCCCAAATTTTGGGCCTTAACGTGCCACCCGCCCTGCAGAGTTCCTTGGCCAGGAGGTTTCCCTTCATCTGGTCTCCTCATTCAATCCCCTTTCTCGGTATTCACCTTACGCCTCACACGTCACAATTGTATGCTCAAAACTTTAAACCCTTCCTAGATTCCCTGCCCTCCCTTTTGCAACAGCTGAGAATGCAGGAACTATCCACTACGGGTCGGATAGCTTCCTTTAAAATGCTTGTCCTTCCGAAGCTACTTTATCTATTCCGAACCCTTGCCATAACCTTGCCGGTGTCCTTCCTCTCTGCTCTCCAAAAACAACTGACCTGTTTTGTGTGGAACGCAAAGCCTCCGAGATGCCCTCTTAAAACCATGGTCTTACACAGAAGGCACGGCGGTATGGGGGTCCCTAATTTGGCCGCCTACCACAAGGCATGTGTTTTAGACCAACTTAGGTATTGGTGGGTGCCATCCCCACACAAGTCGTGGACTTCCGTTGAGTCCTCTGACGTCTCGGGTCTTGACTTACAGTTGGCTCTTGTAGCTACTGCATTGGGAGACTGGCCTGGGACGTCCGAGAACCCGATGGTGCAGGCCTCCCTCTCCCTGTGGAGGGAGTTTTGTCATTTAAAATTACCTGCCACTTCTATGCACAAATTACATGTCCCGTTGAAGGTCCTGGGCTACATCCTCCCACACCTAGATGTACAACCATGGTTGCGACATGGAGTACTGCTCCTCAGTGACCTGTATCTCGACTCTCGCATATGTACATTTGCTAGCCTACAAGCCCGCTACGGCCTCCCGCAGGGGGCATTCCTCTCATACCTCCAGATTAGATCCTTTCTCCACAAACATCCGCTCCCCACTTATATAGAGATACCCAGTTTGGTATACCTTTTCCTTCAAAACACAGCAGCTCACATGAAAGGTATCACGCTGTTTTATGCCATTTACAACAAACACAATTCTTTTGCTAAACCCCCTTCAGTCCTCCAATGGGAACGTACCTTGGCGTCCTCGTTCTCTGATTCCACCTGGCTTAGAACATTTGCCTCCACTTACTCAGCCACAAAATGTGTGACCCATTGGGAACAGTACCAGAAGGTGTTACACTCCTGGTACCTCACCCCATTCAAACTTTCTAAGTTCTACCCAACCCACTCCTCCCTCTGCTGGAGGCACTGCGGGGAAATAGGTACTCTATATCACACGATGTGGTCCTGTATGTCGCTGCAGTCCTTCTGGAACGCTTTATTTGCACTCATTTCGGACATAACACAAGATAAGGTCCTTCCATCACCGGCTTTGGCCATCCTCCATATCAATGTACATGACTTTAAACCCTGTCATAGGACGATTATCATACATCTGCTTCTTGCAGCAAAAACTGCCATAGCTAAATACTGGAAATCCCCAACACCCCCTTCTTGCACCGAAGTTGTCCTTGCACTTAACCACCATTGCATGATGGAGAAAACACTTGCAGTTGTCAATCTTGCTGCTCCCTCCTTCCGGAGGAAGTGGGGAGTTTGGCTATCTCACCCCAAGTGCACAGTCTTAGACTGATATAGAGGTTCCTTACTTGGACCCCGCTGGACCTTTCCCTGTCATGTCCTCCCCATCCTTCCCACTCCTCTCTTCTGCTATTCCCACCCCTTGTTCCTGTTCCTTCCCTTTGCCTCCCCTCTCCTTCGTTCTGCCTTTCTATTCCATGTCTCCTCCAAGTGCTCTTCCTAGGTATCTGGGTCACCCTCCTGTGCCTCGCTGTTTGCCCCGGGCATGTTGTTATTATTAATGGTTGCAAGATTGTTTGCACTGCGACTTATGCACCTGTCATGGGTTTCTCCTTCATCCTCTCCGGGCACAGTTTGTTCCCCTTGGGGTGCCCGGGGGGGGGGGGGGGGTGTGATGTTACAGGTGTTATGCTTACCAGTAGTTGTTTGTTATGCTGCCATGTTATCCGTGATTGGTTATCTCACTACTATGCCTTTTATATATTTTGGACCCATTTGTAATGCATTGTTTGATTGCGCACTTGGCTGTTTATTCGGTTATGTATGTCAAACGTAATAAAAACTAATGAAACTAAAATTGTAAGACGTCGATAAGGTGAGGAGTACAAAGAAAAATACATAGTGCCTACAGTAAAATATGGTGGTGGCAGTGTCCTTCTGTGGGGCTGCATGAGTGCTGCTGGTGTTGAGGAGCTGCATTTCATTGCAGGTCCCCTAAATGCTGTGGTAGATTCTGATTGGCTATCACAGTGATCAGTTACTGGGAAGCCCCCTGTGTTTTTTTCTTTCTGTGAATGGAGAAGAAGGATACAATGTATCTTTCTCGTTCCTTACAGAGAAAAAAAAAAAGTGTTTGTAAAAAAATATAAATAAAAAAAATAATAAAAACTAAAATAAAAAATAAAGAAAAAAATATAGATCAAGGTTTGATCTAGGCCAGTGCCAGGGTTAGTGTTTGGGTCAAGGTCAGGGTCAAAGGTCAGGGTCAGTATATTTTGGACAGGAATTTTTTTTTTTTAAATTAGCATCAGTGTCAGTTAGTATTGGTGTGTTGTAGGTAGGACAAAAAAAGCAAAATGTGCACTATTGCTTCTGGACTGTACTACGGGTACAAACAACAAATAACATACACATATATGGTATTGTTGCGATAGTCAGGAGCAGGAGAATTTATTTTGGGTTGTTCTTTATGTGGTATGGTATGGTATAGTAGTAACAAGAAATATGCAGCTAAATTTAAAAACATATATATAATTTTAATATTTTGGGCCAGTTTTCCTCAGGAGGTATCCATAACTACAGTATGTACTACCAAATTAAAGCCTGATTTGTCCTAAAAAATAAGGTATAAGCCACCTGGATGCACAAATTCATTTGTGATGATATGTATGGTTTTACTGACGGATGTCAAAATTGCAAAATTGTGCTTAGGCATTTAGATTTCTTTTACCCTTAGGTGTGCAGGGGTTAGGAAATGGAAAAAGATAGATGTTGTCGCCAACTTGTTCATTCCATGCCTGTGTTGTCCTAACAAATCATGGAGGTCATGTAAAATACTAGATGGAGGAGTTTTGTTGTGAGATGTGTTCATTTTTTCATCAATCAATTTGAGTAAAACTGAAGATTTTGTAATCTAAGTTATATTATTAACCTTACTGTCACGTAATGAGCTAAACAGATGTTTGTAAAATCAGTTTTGTCAAATATATATATATATACAAATATATATATATATATATATATATATATATATATATATATATATATATATATATATATATATAGCAGGATTTCCAGGCATTCGGCCTGATGTGTGTCTGCCATGGTTACCGGAAACGCCAGCAGCTCCTTTAAACTGAATACCCAAGTGTGAGATTGGAGTCAAAGACCAGTCCGGCATCTTTGGTTTGTTTTGTTTATTTGATATTGGGGATGGGAGAAGGGAATGAGTGGGATACTCCTCTGGCTCAACTTGGTACAAATGGGACACTTTGAAGAAAAATGCCTTTCAGCGCTGTCTTGACGCCAGCTGGATGCCAGCTGGATGGCGCTTGAAAAACACTGACTTGCTGAACTTTACTTGAACTTGACTTCTGACACTCTGGTTAGCTCAAAAGTCCCAAACACTGCTCCCTCCAGTCCTTGCTGACTGAGGTAGCCTCTGTATACTGCTTCTGCTGCTGCAACTCTCAACACTGTACACTACACACTGCACGCTGTACACTTTAACACTTCAGGGACCAACTGCTGGCGCCCCCTCTGTACTTCAGGGTCCTCTCACTAGGCACCCCCTCTACACTTCAGGGTCCTCTCACTAGGCACCCCCTCTACACTTCAGGGTCCTCTCACTAGGCACCCCCTCTACACTTCAGGGTCCACACACTGGCACTTTCTTTGCTCTTCAGGGTTAACACTGGCACCCCCTTTACACATGCTCCTGCACTGGCTAGCTAGCTCCTGGATCCCTACGACCTTCACCGGAGTGGTCCCCTCTCTCTAGGCAGACCCCCAGGGGCAGTTTGCAGTACTTACGAACTGGGAATGCTTTCCTGAAACTGGACCCCTCTCAGCTCTGCTGGTCCTCCGCACCGGATTCTCTCTGCAGCTCAGCTCAGCCTTCTGTCCCCTCTCACTAGGCAAGCTGCCTGGGACACCCGATTCTTCTGACAGGAGGAGAGACCGCCATACTCTCCCTCCTGGGACTCTGCTTCTCGCCAAAGATGCTGCGTCATGTGCTCCTCTCAAACTTATACCCACTCCCAGAATACTGTGCGGCAGAATCTACCTTTCTGGGGTAGATACAAACCTGAGTGTGCCATTGGCCGGGTTTCCTCCACTGCCCAATGATAGCCCTCTCATAGAGCACAGTGGGGAGACTGCCCAGTCTCAACAGCCACACCTGGGAACCATGACAACCTGACTGAAAACATGGCCCTGCTGTTAAGCAGACAAGGCCCACTATACTTTTACCTAGCACCTACTTTGTAGGGTTCTACATATAAATATATATTTATATATATATTTATATATATATATATTTATTTATTATCCAATGGCTGCCATCGCACACAAATCAAGGACAAAAAATGGGCCCGGGTGCACAGCAGAGACCGCAGCGCATATAAACCAAAAAAGAGAGCAGCACTCATGGTTCTTGAAAGGTAACTTTTCAAGACCCGTAAATGCTGCTCTCTTTTTTGGTATATATAAGACTGTACATTATTTTGTTCTTATATGGTTTTTATCCCAGAACAAGCTAGCCCAAGGTCCTATGGAAAACATCATATGCTGCCATCATATGCTGCTTGAAACACACATATACAGTATATATATATATATATATATATATATATACAGTGGGTACGGAAAGTATTCAGACCCCCTTAAATTTTTCACTCTTTGTTATATTGCAGCCATTTGCTAAAATCATTTAAGTTCATTCTTCTTCCTCATGAATGTACACATAGCACCCCATACTGACAGAAAAACACAGAATTGTTGACATTGTTGCAGATTTATTAAAAAAGAAAAACTGAAATATCACATGGTCCTAAGTATTCAGACCCTTTGCTCAGTATTTAGTAGAAGCCCCCTTTTGATCTAATACAGCCAGGAGTCTTTTTGGGAAAGATGCAACAAGTCTTTCACACCTGGATTTGGGGATCCTCTGCCATTCCTCCTTGTAGATCCTCTCCAGTTCTGTCAGGTTGGATGGTAAAAGTTGGTGGACAGCCATTTTTAGGTCTCTCCAGAGATGCTCAATTGGGTTTAAGTCAGGGCTCTGGCTGGGCCATTCAAGAACAGTCACGGAGTTGTTGTGAAGCCACTCCTTCGTTATTTTAGCTGTATGCTTAGGGTCATTGTCTTGTTGGAAGGTAAACCTTCGGCCCAGTCTGAGGTCCAGAGCACTCTGGAGAAGGTTTTTGTCCAGGATATCCCTGTACTTGGCCGCATTCATCTTTCCCTCGATTGCAACCAGTCGTCCTGTCCCTGCAGCTGAAAAACACCCCCACAGCATGATGCTGCCACCACCATGCTTCACTGTTGGGACTGTATTGGACAGGTGATGAGCAGTGCCTGGTTTTCTCCACACATACCGCTTAGAATTAAGGCCAAAAAGTTCTATTTTGGTCTCATCAGACCAGAGAATCTTATTTCTCACCATATTGGAGTCCTTCAGGTGTTTTTTAGCAAACTCCATGCGGGCTTTCATGTGTCTTACACTGAGGAGAGGATTCCGTCGGGCCACTCTGCCATAAAGCCCCGACTGGTGGAGGGCTGCAGTGATGGTTGACTTTCTACAACTTTCTCCCATCTCCTGACTGGATCTCTGGAGCTCAGCCACAGTGATCTTTGGGTTCTTCTTTACCTCTCTCACCAAGGCTCTTCTCCCCCGATAGCTCAGTTTGGCCGGACGGCCAGCTCTAGGAAGGGTTCTGGTCGTCCCAAACATCTTCCATTTGAGGATTATGGAGGCCACTGTGCTCTTAGGAACCTGAAGTGCAGCAGAAATCTTTTTGTAACCTTGGCCAGATCTGTGCCTTGCCACAATTCTGTCTCTGAGCTCTTCAGGCAGTTCCTTTGACCTCATGATTCTCATTTGCTCTGACATGAATTGTGATCTGGAAGGTCTTATATAGACAGGTGTGTGGCTTTCCTAATCAAGTCCAATCAGTATAATCAAACACAGCTGGACTCAAATGAAGGTGTAGAACCATCTCAAGGATGATCAGAAGAAATGGAAAGCACCTGAGTTAAATATATGAGTGTCACAGCAAAGGGTCTGAATACTTAGAACCATGTGATATTTCAGTTTTTCTTTTTTAATAAATCTGCAACAATGTCAACAATTCTGTGTTTTTCTGTCAGTATGGGGTGCTATGTGTACATTCATGAGGAAGAAGAATGAACTTAAATGATTTTAGCAAATGGCTGCAATATAACAAAGAGTGAAAAATTTAAGGGGGTCTGAATACTTTCCGTACCCACTGTATATATATACTGTATATGTGTGTTTCAAGCAGCATATGATGGCAGCATATGATGTTTTCCATAGGACCTTGGGCTAGCTTGTTCTGGGATAAAAACCATATAAGAACAAAATAATGTACAGTCTTATCTGAATACACTACTACAGTAAACGCTATTACCAAGAACAGTTAAAGCGGAGGCAATGTTGTTTTTAATACATTTATTCTTTTTGCAATTTTGTGGTTTTCTGCCGTCCTGCTCATTTTAATTAGGAGAGGTTAAGCATTAAATCTAAGTAGCTTAGAAATCGACAGAAATAAAATGCAAAGCAGAAAGCAAACTCTAACTGGACAGTTAATTGTAGAGGCTCGTTCTGTAATTATTTTTGCTGTTTTGGTTATCTTCATTCCGCAGTGACTGGTCCGACTCTAATGTAAAAACACCATGATTATTCCTTCTGAACAAATAATGATGAATGTTATTTTGCTGTGTGCTGTACCATAATTACATCTATATTCACTCTCAGGGCCTATTTCCATGACAAATTATGCCCTTGTGGTGGACCAATTGTGTACAATTTTGCAGCGAAAGATGTGGCATAGCTCAGTGGGACAACAATTAGAGCTGTGGACTTTTGACGGTTGGAGTTTGGGGATGAATGAAGTGAGAAAATAAGTCTGACTTTTTATGATAATTTCCTAAGGAGACGAGAATAATTTTCTCTTGCTTGGAATCAAGATGCATAGCAAGAAGGAAAATCAGCTTGTAAAGATCTGAGAACAGATTTTGTGCTGAAATCAAAAAGTGTGCATTCAAATATTTTATATGTAACAGACATATAGATTTTTTCACACAGTAATAATGAATTCTAAGGGAAAGACTTCTAAAACAGCAAATGCAACATTCACTGCATGTCTGTCATACTCTGTCAACATTTGCCAACATCTGTAATTTACTTTTTTTCAGTGTGGACAAGTCAATACTGTACTGGGGAATTTACTAAGACTGGAGCAGACAGAATTTGGAGCCATTCTGAAAGGCAACCAATCAGCTTCTAGCTTTCATTTTTAAGGCTTAACTGAAGTTGAAGGTAGAAGCTGATTGGTTACTATACATAGCTGTTCCAGGTTCTGTCCACTCCAGTTTTACTAAATTGCCCGCATCCTATTTTAGTACAGTGGATGTCAAAATCCCCTGTGCTCCCAAAATCCCCAGGTCTCCTAGACACACACACAGGAGTTAACAAGTCCACTGTTTCCCACCCTCAGTTGATCAGAGAGACTGCAACTTATGTGACATCAGTGTTTGGGCACCTTAGGTGTCACTAGGTGGGGGTCCTCCTTGGTTGTTCCAAGCCTGCAGGTCACCATATGAGAGTGCATGAGATTGCAGCTTCATCTTATACCCCAGTCACTGTAAAGGGGACTGTGTTAGCTGGCCCTGAAATACTGCCTTGCCAGTGGAAAGGCCCTGTATCCTCAGCTGCCATCCTGCAAACCCATCCCTGGGACTTCTGTCAGTACTTAGGCATCCAGGTCAGAGACTACATTTGCCTTCTCTCTGTGGAGCCTATCTGGAGCTCTCTGTGGTTGACCACTTAAACTACCAGCTTAACTTTTTGTGAGAGAGTGTTACCCCCCCAAGCGAACCACAAATAACTGGTTTCACTATCTTGAATTGCACTGTGCTGGTTATTATTAGAAATGTATTCTTACACTCTGTTCTCTGTGACACTCTTATTCTGTATTGTGCTGTCACTACCCCTAGGTAGTTCTGTACTACAATAGTTTCACTGCCTGCCTTGCCTTATGCTTGTTGCATACCCCTTTACCATTTTATTGGCATTGTCAATTTATCTTCTACATCAAGTTGTACATCATTTGGCTGAAAACTCTACAAAGCATTCTTACAGCCACTAATGAATCATTTCCTGGCCTGCCCACTAGCTTGTTTCATACGGTAAACAAACTCGCTGGCCACTACCATATTTCGTCAATAAAATTAGGCAGCCTCACTGGCTGACTTGTTGACATTCAGCAGCAGGCCAGATATCTGTTATCTGTTGGAAGCAAGTGGGTCATTGTGTTTTTGTCAGCAGACAAAGTAATTTACCATGTATTTACACCATGGGTCTTTATTTATCTATTGCTATGGTTAATTATGTAAAGCAGTTATTTACTATGTACTCCTCATTCAATCATGTGGTAGGGGAAGAGATACAGTATCTGAGGGTTCCCCTATAATAAAGGGGGCTTCCAGATTATAATTAGTTCCCCCATAAGAGACCCAAACATCCACTGGGCCAGAAATGGGGGGATGAACCATTGACATAGGGACATACTATCATACATACACCCTCTCTGTGTTATTCCCTAATATGACCCTTCATGTTCATTTGTAAAACATATTTGTGATTTAAACATTTCATATAAAAGCCAAATTGCAAATTAGAATATGTTTTAAGAATATTGAATGTTTGTAAGTCATCAAATTGTAGAACACTTTGATCGTATTTATACTGGTTTTGCCATACTTCTGTTTACCAGATCTATTATTGTTAACATTTCCAAATACACCAGTGTTCCAGCAAAACTTTTCAAAAAGAGAAAAAAAGTTTGGACATGCCATGGATCTCATTGATAGCCACCAACAAGCTGCCCATAGAAGTAGTCTGAATTACTTGGATGATAGTGGAGCAGTGGGGACAGGATTTCTACCACAAGTGCCAGATTGGACCAGTGGTAAAAATGGGCATGAATGTATTCTGGAGACTTACGGTTGAGATGCTGAACAGGTGCCCTGCATACTTGACATGTTCCTGACATGTTTCAACCAATGGGATTTCTTCAGAGGCTAGATGAAGCATCACAGTGTCCTGCCTGACATGTTTCATCCAATGGGATTTCTTCAGAGGCTGGATGAAACATGTCAGGCAGGACACAGTGATGCTGGTACTCTTTTTGAGCAGCAGCCACGGATTTTAACATTTGGATGCTTATTATTCTTTTACCTTTTGTAAGTACCTTTTTAATAAACATTCAAGATATTCCAATGGGGCTTTACTATTATTACCTAATTGTTTTTCTGGTGGTGGCTCTCATATCCATGAGAGCCTAGGCATTCCATTCCACATATTAATGACATCCTGAGGAGAAGTGGAGAGAGGAGGAGAGGAGTTAGATGGATGTTCGTCTCTCTACAGCTGAATTCCCCTCCTACTTGATTTTCCTACATGCTCTATACTTATGGAGGTCTGGTAAGTAGCCTCTATAGGACACTTTTGGTGTTGTGTGCCATCATCTAACACGAATGCTGGTGACTGGATCTCATTTTTATTTATGGATATTAGGCATATTAGTGCTTTCTATTCTAGTGCTGCATTTAGACTTTCATATATCAAAGCATACCTCTACACCTCTAACAAGAAGTCAAGAAAATGCTAGAACAGATGATGCAACAAGGGGTGATCAAAGAGAATAAAGTAAGGAAGAAGGATAGCACACTATGCTTTTGTGTGGACTACAGGCATCTGAATGCTGTTACACAGGAAGGTTGCTTATACTTTTCCACAGATCAAGGAATCCCTTGCTGACCTAAGTCAGACCACATTTTTCCCAACACTCGATCTCTCCAGGAAGTACTGGCACATCCCTGATGCCAAGACGTACTGGCTGGAGACCGATTTCATTACTCCCATGGGGTGCTGCCAGTTTAAAAGGATAAACAGGCTCAACAATACACCTGCTGCATTCCAAAGGAGGATGAAATACTGTCTTGGGGACATATATCTGGATAATATCCCATTTTCTAGACAATTTATTGGTGTCTTCTGCCAAAATCAAGGACCATCTTGCACATTTAGATGCTGTGTTGTCCCAGATGCACCAATGTTGGCTGAAGCTAGAGCCCAAAAAGTACAATCTTTTCAAGCTTGAAATCGAGTTTCTAGTCCTGTCATCTTCAGGCAAAGTGTGTTGAACAATCCCAAAAAGTAAATGTCATACGGGAATGGAGGCTTCCCACAGCTGTGATCAAGATCAGAATTATTCCTGGGTTGGCAAGAATTTAGCATTATTTTATCAACACTATGCCCATCACTCTGTGCTCCCACATAGGCAGGCCTGAAGCAGGGCTGTGAAAAAGTAGAATAGAAACTGGAATAAATGTAGGCATTTGACTTCTTGAAGCAATAGATGATGTTGGCTTCCTTGCCGGCCTTTGCTGACTTCTCCCTTTGATTCCAGCTAATAACCGATGCTAGTAGTCTTTGAGCCATTACTTAGCTGAGGTGGTCTGGAAGTACAACCATGCATACATTTCTTGATTGGTCTCTGACCCTACAATGCTATGTTTGGCCATATTCTTAGGGGCCCATGAACCTATGCCCACAGACAAATTTGGACACACTCTGACTTCCTGGATTCAGAAATTAAAACTATGCCTGTCTGGAGTCTAATTTTTTTCCAAAGACCGGTCATGGCTGGAACATGGGGAGTTGGAAGTGTCAGACTTAGGCCTTCAACCTGGGGACAGAGTGCTAGTCTGATGTAAAGGTGGACTCCAGCAAGGAAAATGTAAACACCATGTGAAAAAGTCCCTGGATTTGCTCAACAACAGGCCATCCCAGGTGTGCCAGTCTAAGAAATGCAGAGGGAAGGAACCCAAGAAAAACTAAGAAGCCTACACTATAAACTCTCAAACACCTGAAGGCTCACATAAAAACCTATAAGGGGTCCAATGAACATCCAGCTCCTAGCTTAGGTCCATGGAGTCTTCTGAACCATCATCCTACCTGAGGACAGAGATTCACCACCTCTTGTCCTGGAACATGGAATTGAGGCTCAACCCCTGATTCTTTAGCATACAGCTTCCCCCAGAAGACCCAGCTACTATGGCAAACCCATCCCTAGATGTGTTAAACTGATTGAGTCACAGGGACATTGTGGTGAAGAGTCTGTTTGTGCAGCCTTCTTAATCATTATTCTGTGGTATCTGCATGTTTTTATCACTCTGAACCTGTTTTTCCTGAACTTTGCATCTGTTAAGTAAACTGCAAGTTACATTTACTCTCTGTCTGGTAATTTGCTAAATATATATTCTGTGAAAGCTTCAGTTGTGCTTAGTTGAATTCTCATGCTCCATATAATGATGTCCACTGCAATATTTCTTGCCCCTAGCTCTCTGTGCTTATTTGTTTTTGATGAATAGCACCACAAGGTATAATTTACAAGTACATGGCTCTTGTCAGACATGTAGGTGCTTCTGCAATGACTGACTTCTGGAGGTCGCTGAACAAGTCAGCCGTATGCTGCTATTAACTAACGAGAGCACAGGAGCTGCCTGATAGTACTCATTGTATATGTTTCAAGGTCCAGCATCAAGAATTATCATTTTAAGGTATAATTTAATGCTTTAGGCACCTAATTTAAATAAGAAGGCCCATAAATCTTCCACAAGAAGGCAAATGTCACACGGGGTCATAGGAACAAGCTACAGGCTATTGTCTACATTCATACCCCATCTATTATAACATGTTTTTTTTTTTGTCATTCATCATTCAAGGAAGCAGTAGAGAAAATGAAAATCTTAATTCTAGATCCATATGATACACATAGGCTGCAGATGTAATGATGTTACTGTTTTGCTGTTAAAATACACCTGTTACAAACCTGGGTCATTCAAACTAAGTTGAAAATAAAAAGTGCTCGCAGAGGTTGTTTTCAGTAATAACAAGTTAAGTCAAAAGAAGGCAAGTTAAAACAATAAATATATTCATCCTTTTCAAAGCGGAAATTGTATGCAAATTGTGACTTTTCCTGTAAAAGTTAAGCCTGTTATCTCTGCCCCTCACACTTTTAGAGCATCCTTATTGGACCAAGTCCAATAGGAACATTTTGGCAAATGTGTCAAACCTATCTTTTAGAAACATAGAAAAGTGATGACCAAAAAAGAATAGTCCATCGAGTCTGCAAGTTTTTTGTTTTTTTTCAATTAACTTTATTGTCTGACAATTGATCTATGTTTGTCCCAAGCATGTTTGAAGCCATTTACTGTTTACTGTCTCATTACCTCTGCAGGTAGTTTATTCCAAACATCAACTACCCTTTCAGTAAAATAATATATTCTAGGATTGGTTTTGAACTTTCCTCCAGTCAGTTTGAGGTCATGTCCCCGTGTGCTTTAGTTTGGTTTCATATTGAAAAAACTGCCCTCCTGAACCTTATTCACCCACTTGATGTATTTAAAGGTTTCAATCATGTCTCCCCTTTCCCTTATTTCCTCAAGACTGTACATATTAAGTTCCTGAAGTCACTCTCAGTATGTTTTATCCCCCAAACCTTTCACCATTTTTGTTACCCGTCTCTGGTTTTATTCTATTTTATCAGTATCTTTCTGTAAGTGAGGTCTCCAGAACTAGACAGAGCATTCTAAACAAGGTCCCACTAAAGATCTATATTGGGGAATCGGGACCTCCAAACTCCTGCTGGTGACCCCTCTAGTGATGCATCCTAGAGTTCTAGTTGCTATTTCCACTGCCTTGGAATACTGTTGCCTCATTTTACAATCAGCTGTAAAAAGTACTCCCAAATATTTTTCTTCTGTAGTGCTGGCAAACACTGTACCCAAATGTTGTACTTTCTCAGAGGATTCTTTTTTCCTAGGTGCAAAATTTTACATTTAGTAACATTGAACTGCAGTTTCCACTGCTTTGACCAATCTTCCAGCAGTGCCAAATCATGGTTCATGTTACAAACACCTCCAGGGATAGTAACCCTATTACACACCTTGCACAAAAAGACTTTAATTATATCACTTACATAGAGATTAAATAGAACAGGAAACAGTACAGAGTCTTGTGGTACACCACTAGTGACAGGTCTCTACCCCATTTACAACCATACTCTAGTATCCATTCTTTAGCCAACTGCATATCCACTGAACCACTCAAGGGTTAAGTCCTAGCTTGTACAACTTTTGTATTAGATCATTATGTGGAACTGTATGAAATGCCTTGCTGAAATCAAGACATGCAATGTCCACAGCACCACCCTAGTCCAAAACATTGATAATATACTGTACTAAAAAAATTGGATTAGTCTTACTGCCCTCGGTAAAGCCATGTTGCTTTGGGTCCAGTAAAGTGTGTATTTTTAGGTGATCAATAATCCTTCTTTTCAGGAGTGATTCCATTAACTTGACTTCAACTGATGTTAAACTCACTGGCCTATAATTGCCAGCTTCTACCTAGCTGCCCTTCTTGTGGATAGGTACAATATTGGCTGTCCGTCAGTCATGGGGAATTTATTTTGTTAGAAGAAATTGAATAAAAAGATCTATCAACTCTGGGATAAATACCATCAGGGCCAATTGCTTTATTAAGCTTTAATCGAGCCAGTTTCTTTGCTACGTTTGTCTCCAAAAATCCTAAAAATTAACTGTTATTACTGGAACCAATATGATTCCCCAACTTGTTATTGTTAGTGCAATTTATTTCTGGCAATTTATTTCTGTATTGTATCATTATATTGATGTGACATATGACATCTGGGTTTGAATTGTGATCATCTAATGAGGGTTTTGTTTGTTAAACATCTGTTACAAAAAATGTATTATTTTTGTCTTCCAAACTTAACTTTTGCATTCTAGTTGTCCTGGAGGTCCATCCTAGTGTGGAGTTGTGCATGCTGGGTCTTGAGGGCATATGTGCGTCCGGAAAGCCGAAGTCCTGTTTATCTCCATTCCCCTCCAGGTTTGGGTATATTAGTTGCGGCGTTTGACGGTCACACCATCCATTCAACACTCCAACCCTGACTAACCCTTTTTATGACAATACAATGTCAGATGAGCACTGTTATTTGACCAGTTTTGACAATTTAAGGGTAAGCACTGCTTGAATGGGCTGTTATACACCCTCTATGCTATGTCCCTTTTGAATGTAATATGTATTTTACATTGTTTCTTTATACATACTGAATCTGTATGTAAGCTCATTTAGCCATTCTACATACATTGGTGCCAGTGTGAGGATAAGTTACCTATCCCCCCCCCCCTCTGATTTGTTATCAGTAGAGATGGTTAAGGGTATGTGGTATATCCCCCTTTCCTTGTTTCGAGGTGGTGGCTCTCGCCCTCCTTTCTGTGTACATTTCTATCTCCTTATTTAGGAGTTACACTTTACTATACTATGGTGCTGGTGGACATTTGCCCTTGGCCCTCCTACATGCCATGGTTCCACCTTTGGACCTCAAGCACAATATCTTTATTTGTGGTATACTTATCAGTAAAAAAATGTTTATATATTATAAAATGAACTTAATGCTGTTCTTCACTTAGAATAAATCTGATGAGCTCCTGAAGAAGCGAAAACTCGTAAAACATGTCAAGCTTTTATCATTGATGCTGACCAATCCAAACTATGTTGGCTATCACTTTAGGGTCCTGGCATGCCAGTTTACCCTAGTCAATCTTAGCATGTGGTTGGTCAGTTATTCAACTACATCTCTTTGATCTTATATGGTTTTATTGATGTGTAATTTGTTTTAAAAAAAACTTTTTTGGATTTTACATACATGTGCCTAAAAAGTCCATGCTTTTCCAATATATACATAGAGGATATGGCATCTATTACCATCTATCTCGGCACCCATGGTACCACTCCGTGTTGGTCTAACTCTCATGTAATGTCCTGTCTTCCATGTAAGCTTACTGAAACCTGCAACTCCTGACACATTTCCTGAATGAAATACAGTTCCACCTGAGCAGGTAATAGTTGACGAGGAAGAGGAGTATGAAGTGGAGGCAATTCTAGATTGCAGGAAAAGGAGAAATCAAACCCAGTACCTTATCAAATGAAAAGGGTATGGACCTGAAAAGAATTCATGGGAACCTGAGAAAAATTATCAACGCCAAGAGCCTCATTTAAGCATTCAACCGATCCCACCCAGAGAAGTTGGCCTAGTTGGGCATCCTGGGGCTGCCCATTGGGAGGGGGAAATGTCAGGAAGGGCTTGCCAGCAGACAAGATGGCTCTCTCAAGCAGTCTTCTGTTCTGCAGATTTCACATGGAGGAAGTGTACGTGCGAGTGCTAACATGCGCTTGGATCCGCACACGCATGTGCACCAATGTGCGCTGGAATGCCCTCATTGGCGTGCGCAGCGCATTCCATAACAGATGAGGGTGCCAAATGGACTATTTAAACTGGGTCAGTACCCAGGATCAGTGCTGTCTTGTCTACATTGTCCCTGTTATTATCCTGTTCCCCATTACTCTGCATCTTCTTCCAGTTACCTACCCGGGGCCGGCTTATTCTGACCCTGTTTATGTTCCAATCCCTACAGAACTATCTAACTGCAAGCTTCTGTCCTTCAGCCACTGGGATCTGTTCTTCTGCTTACTACGTTCAAGTTCCAGCCTGTTCCAGTCCACAGGAAATCCGCTGTCAACTGGCATACCAGCCTGCCAGAAGCCCAGCAGCTGACAAGACTACTGGAACTCGTGCGACTCTGCACTCCTCCGCCACCTGTCAACTCTATCAGCGGCCCCGAGTTAGAGGTTTAAGACACGCCTTCCTCTGCATACCAGGCTCCGCCCGCCAGGTATGAGACAATCATTTGTTTTTTTAATTAATGTTAGCATTATGATATTTTTTACATATATGGAAACTCCACCTCCCTTCTTCCCTACTCTGTCATTCCTGTATAGTGTGTATCCTGGTATAGTCATTTGAATACCTGGACCACTTCTCTGTATTTGCAACAAGGTACAAAAAGTCACTAGAAGTGTCACTAAGAATTAGGAAGTCACTAAGAGTTGTCAGCTCACAAAGCTTATTGCCTAAACTATGATCATTAGTGCACATTACATGACAAGCTAAGACATGCTATCACTGCTTTATTTGTACCTCCAGAAACTTCAACCGAATTGCCCACTCCATCAGTCCATTATTTAGCAATACAGACCCTCACATTTGTTTTAACGTGCTGGGGACAGAAATGCTCCTAATCAATTACATCTCTGCCCCTATTTCTCAGTTTAAATGCATGTCCAAGAAATTCCATTCTTACTAAGAAGCTCAATGCCCTTGTGTGAGGGATGCAGACCATCTCTCTTGTACAGCTCAATGTCAGGCCACCCAATAGCATTATAACTAACATAACCAAAACCTTCAGCCTTGCACCAATCCTTTAACCAAACATTGAACTCTGCTATATGAAGTACTTTCTCTTGTTGTCCATTATGCACAGGTAAGACCTCTGAAAATGTAACAGTACACCCTAACTGTTGATCCTGGCCCAAATACTGAAAATCCTTATGTTCAGAATGCACTTCATTCTTGGACAAATCATTTGTGCCAAGGTGCACAACAACATCAACACTGCACTCTTCACTAGCTTTTTTGCTAATTTTTAAAATGCGCCTTTTATCTCTCCTAACAGTAGCATCAGGCAAACACCTAACTTCTTTTGACACTTCCACATGATTTCCTAAAGAAACACCTCTTACAATCGAATCACCAACACGAAGATGACTTCTACTGTTAGGAGCCTTATCCACAACACTCGCCTGAATTGCAACCTCAGACAAAACTGTTATTTTTGGAATTGCCTTTTTGCTACCCTTCTTAAATACAACACTAATTAGGCACCAATTTGGACAACAGCTCACCTCTCTTACATATGCTAATTGATAACACCCAGTACTCAACACCTCAGCAGGACAATAACAATTACTTCAGCAAACATTCACCAATAGCAACACAGCCCAAAAAAAGTAAACAAGTTAAACAAGTTAAGAAAAGCAATTAGAAATACTTTAAGGAAATTAAAAAATAATTTCAACCTACTGTATCCAGCTACTGCTGTTTAAAATGATGCACTTTTGTCCTGCTGCAATTTGAAAGAGCAAAGTCTACAGAGTAAAAAAAGTAAATGTTGAGGTTTGCATATGCTGTAATTTGGCTCTTTAAATCTTTGGATCTTCTAATAATTTTCACAGGATGTTTTCACAGGAGGCAATCTCTGCTTAAACACTTTCATATCATATGGTCAAGTGATGTGGGACCGTGTTTTAATCTCTATTCATGAATTAATCCACATAAGTTACAATTTGCAGTGGCTCAGGTCATTGTTTTCACTCTTTAAATCTGTTGACAAATGAACCAATGTCATTTTTCCAAATTGCTAACACAGAATATGTATTTTCAAAACTGGTAGTGAAGCTGGTTCCATGTAAATTGTCCACTCTGAGAAAATACACTCATTGTGTTTAGTATCTGAGACTTATACTAGTTACCAGTACCATTGTGTTTGCTTTCATGCCTTCGCACTTACGATGAGGAAAATGGCATTCTATGTTAAAAAAATAAAAACTACATACTGTTAGTGCATTAGTATATTGTGGAAATCAGGGGTTCCTAAACCTACCGATCTGAGGATTTAACTAAGAACATTGTTACCATGCTGGGACCCAGGAAAAGGCACAAATGACAGAAAAGCGGTACAAAGACGAATATCAATGGGTTTAAAAGCGTATTCTCCCTCAAATTATTCATCTTTCTTTTGTGAAATTTGTTTTGTTAAAAAATGCCTTTGTATCTTGTTAAATTAAAGGCTTCAATTACTAGGAACTTCTCCACATTGAACACATTTTGGCCACTTTTCTCCAATTCTGCATGCTTTAGTAAACCCAAGAGAAATAAATCTAAGTTGTAATTTTTTTTAGTAGACATTTACAACTAGTGCCTGGTATGTCTTCACCTCTTCTTAAATAGGGTTGAGCGAACCCGGACAGTATTGTTCGTGTTCGTACCGGACCTTTGGGTATTCAGTACCCGGACCCGAATATTTCACTGTATGTTTGGGTACTGTCCGTTGTTCGGTAACGTTATTTGATGTTTTGGCGCAGTTTTAATGGCGCGCTTTCAACAGGTGCAAGGCAGCCAATCAGCAAGCATTTAACTAGTGTGCCCTAGAAGCCATCACAGCCATGTCTACTAATGGCATGGCTGTAATTGGCCAGTGCAGCATGTGACCCAGACTCTATATAAGCTGGAGCCCCACAGCGCCGCGCGTCACTCTGCTATAACTATACTAGGGACAGGTTCCTGACTGCTGCTGCTGAGGGAGAGATAGGAGTTTACTGTAGGGCGAGGCTGGAGAGATTGCTTGTAGGGAAAGCATAGGAACAATCTGCTTTATCATACAGCGATCTACATTGAATTGAATGTGTGGGGTGCAGTGCACAATCTTTTTGCCCGGAGGGAGAGATAGGAGTTTACTGTAGGGCCAGGCTGGAGATTGCTTATAGGGAAAGCATAGATTGGAACAATCTGCTTCAGTAGATCAGACAGCGATCTACATTGATTTGAATGTGTGGGGGTGCAGTGCACGATCTTTATGCCCTGACCTGAGCCAAGTGAGGAGGAGAAAGGAGAAACATTTTTTTTTTATCAATCTGTTAGGCGTGCAGTGCTGCACATTTTATGCAAGCTCAGTGCATATGTGTCTGCTTAATCTGCATTTAAAAAAGAAAAAAATTTTTTTCCTTCATATTTAACTTTGACATACAGTCTTTAGACAGACACTGCTTTTCTAACCTGCTCTTCAAAAAGCACCAATGTGAGGGGAAAATAATTATTTTTCAGTATTTAGGATAAAAAAATAATTTTTCAGTTTTTCATTCAAATGTTTTTTTTTTTTTAATTCAATAGCAGAATAGAACAACAGTATCCAACCTGTTAGGCGTGTGGTGTGTAGCGGGCATTTCCTGCAACCTCAGTGCATATGTGTCTGCTTAATCTGCATTTTAAAAAGAAATAAACTTTTTTCCTTCATATTTTACTGTGACTTACAGCGTTTAGACAGACACTGCAATATAAATCTGCTATTAAACAAGCACCAATAAAGGAGACAATTATTTTTCAGTTTTTCATTCATACATTACAGTGTGGTACACCCATTGCATACTGTTGTATTGCGCATTGCAATAAAAAAAAACATTTGGGGCAAAAAAAGTTGATTGCGGCCCTGTCTGCATATGTTACAGTGAGATACACCCATTGCATACGGTTGTATTGCGCCTTGCAATAAAAAAAGAACATTTAGGGGCAAAAAAAGTTGATTGCGGCCCTGTCCGCATATGGTACAGTGAGATACACCCATTGCATACTGTTGTATTGCGCCTTGCAATAAAAAAAACATTTAGGGGCAAAAAAAGTTAATAGCGGCCCTGTCTGCATAAGTTACAGTGACATACACCCATTGCATACTGTTGTATTGCGCCTTGCAATAAAAAAAAACATTTAGGGGCAAAAACAGTTGATTGCGGCCCTGTCTGCATATGTTACAGTGAGATACACCCATTGCATACTGTTGTATTGCGCCTTGCAATAAAAAAAAAATGATTTAGGGGACAAAAGAGTTTATTGCGGCCCTATCCGCATATGTTACAGTGTGATACACCCATTGCATACTGTTGTATTGCGCATTGCAATAAAAAAAAAAAACATTTAGGGGCAAAAACAGTTGATTGCGGATCTGTCTGCATATGTTACAGTGAGATACACCCATTGCATACTGTTGTATTGCGCATTGAAATAAAAAAAAAAAACATTTAGGGGACAGAAAGATATTAAATTGCGGCTTAGTCTGTATCTGTACGTGTGAGATACACTCGTTGGATACTTTTGTTCTAGTCCGCTATTCAATAAACACCCATTTAGGGAAAAAATATTAAATTGCGGCCTAGTCTGTATCTGTACGTGTGAGATACACCCGTTGTATACTGTTGTTCTATTCCGCTATTCAATAAACACCCATTTAGGGAAAAAATATTACATTGCGGCTTAGTCTGCATATTTTACTGTGATATACACTCGTTGGATACTGTTGTTCTATTTCGCTATTCAATAAACACCCATTTAGGGAAAAAATATTACATTGCGGCTTAGTCTGCATATTTTACTGTGAGATACACTCGTTGGATACTGTTGTTCTAGTCCGCTATTCAATAAACACCCATTTAGGGAAAAAATATTACATTGCGGCCTAGTCTGCATATGTTACAGTGCAACAAGGCACACAGGTCTCGCATGGAGGCCCAGTTACTGGTGGTGAAGTGGAGCTGTTCCGCAGAGCGACTCATGCGTGCGTGCTGCAGCTGAAACTCCACTATGGCCTGCTGCTGCTCGCACAGTCTGGCCAGCATGTGCAAGGTGGAGTTCCACCTTGTGGGCACGTCAC
Source organism: Pelophylax lessonae (assembly GCF_965119305.1). Lineage (NCBI taxonomy): Eukaryota > Metazoa > Chordata > Amphibia > Anura > Ranidae > Pelophylax > Pelophylax lessonae. Next base: position 299,200,548 of record NC_138770.1, read on the forward strand.
ATATGAGGCGGTGAGCGGGAAAGCCGAAGTTATGCTGCAGCGCTGACAGGCAGCAGCAGCAGGGTGAGAATGCCGAAAGTGCATACAGACGGCCCGCACTTTCTGCAGCAGCTCTGACATATCGGGGTAATTTCTAAGGAACCTCTGCACCACCAAATTCAGCACATGCGCCAGGCAAGGGATGTGTGTCAAACCGGCTAGGCCCAGAGCTGCTACGAGATTTCGCCCATTATCGCACACCACCAGGCCGGGCTTGAGGCTCACTGGCACCAACCACTCATCAGTCTGCTGTTCAATGCCCCTCCACAACTCCTGCGCGGTGTGTGTTTTTTCCCCCAAACAGGCAAGTTTTAAAACTGCCTGCTGTCATTTACCCCTGGCTGTGCTGAAGTTGGTGGTGAAGGTGTTACGCTGACCGGATGAGGAGGCAGTAGAGGACGAGGAAGTGGAGGAGTTAGGAACAGCAGGCAAACTGAAGCGCCCTGCAATCCTCGGTGGTGGAAGGACATGCACCAAACTGCTATCCGCCTCAGGCCCAGCCACCGCTGCATTTACCCAGTGTGCTGTTAGGGAGATATAATGTCCCTGACCGTGCTTACTGGTCCACGTATCCGTAGTTAGGTGGACCTTGCCACAGATGGCATTGCGCAGTGCATACTTGATTTTGTCACCCAATTGGTTGTGCAGGGAAGGGATGGCTTGCCTGGAAAAGTAATGGCGGCTTGGCACGACGTACTGTGGGACAGCCACCGCCACAAGGCTTTCAAAACTCTGCTTCTCCACCAGACGGAATGACCGCATTTCAAAGGACAGGAATTTTGAAATGCTGGCATTAAGGGCCAGGGATCGCGGGTGGGTAGGGGGGGGTACTTCCTCTTCCGCTCCAGTGTTTGGGAGATAGAAAGCTGAACGCTTCCACAGGACATTGTGGATATGGTTGTTGGTGACCCAGGTGGTGGTGTTGCTGGCAGATCCTCTGTTTGCGGGGTGGCAGGTGCCGGTCTCACTACAGAGGTGGATGAAGAGGCTGAGACTGCAGCAGCAGAAGAGGAAGCAGTAGGAGCCAGAGACCTTTCTTGGTTTTTGAGGTGTGCACTCCACTGCAGCTCGTGCTTTGCACTTAGATGCCTGGTCATGCAGGTTGTGCTCAGGTTGAGAAAGTTTATGCCTTGCTTCAGGCTCTGATTGCACAGCGTGCAAACCACTCGTGTCCTGTCATCATCACATTGTCTGAAGAACTGCCATGCTAGGGAACTCCTTTGAGCTGGCGTTGGTGTGCTCAGTCTCTTGCTGCGTTGGGCAGTAGCAGGTGTAGTGTCTAGGGCACGGCCGCTCCGCTTTTGCACCCTGCTCCCTCTTCTGCTGTGCTGGTGGCTCTGTGCGACCACCGCCTCTTCCTCCAAACTACTCAGGTCACTTGCATGACGTTCATTCCATGTGGGGTTGAGGACCTCATTGTCCTCCACATCATCTTCCACCCAGTCTTCATCCCTGCAACCCTTGTCAGTCTCCACAATTCTGAATTCCCCAGCATTTGGCACCTGTGTTTTGTCATCATCGGAGACGTGCTGCGATGGTAGTCCCATGTACTCATCTTCAAACATAAGTGGTTGGGCATCGGTGCACTCAATCTCTTCCACTTCTGGGGCAGGGCTAGGTGGATGGCCCTGGGAAACCATGCTAACAGAGTCATCAAAAAGAAGAAGAGACTGCTGCATGACTTGGGGTTCAGACTGCTTGGCTGATTTGCAAGGGGGTGAGGTGAAAGATTGATGGACATCGGCTGCAGGTGCCAGCTCTGACCTTTCAGCAAAAGACTGGGTGGGAGACAATGTGAAGGAACTGGAGGCACTGTCAGCAACCCAATCTACTATCTATCGCCTGTACTTGTTCTGGCCTCAACATTTGTAGAGGTGCATTAGGCCCTGCCAAATACTGCTGTAAGGTTCTGTCGCCTACTTGCAGCTGCGAAAGGTGTTTCACTTGTGCATGTAGCTGGCACAGATCGACCACGTCCTCTCCTTGCAATAGGAGCTCCACCAGCAGCACCACGACCCAGCACTAACATGGTGGAGCAGTATGTGTGCACACGCCTAGACGTACTGAATGACGGGCCTGCCCCCTTCAACTTCTGGCTCTCCAAATTGGGCACATGGCCTGAGCTTGCCCTTTACGCCTTGGAGGTGCTGGCCTGCCCTGCAGCCAGTATATTATCTGAACGTGTATTTAGCACGGCTGGGGGCGTTATCACAGACAAGCGCAGCCGCCTGTCCAGAGCCAATGTGGACAAGCTCACGTTCATTAAAATAAACCAGGCATGGATCCCACAGGACTTGTCCATACCTTGTGCAGAATAGACATGTATACGGGCCTTACCCAGCCATTGTTGGATTTGATCTTTCTTACTCTTTTGGGGTGTACCCAAATTTAAAAATCTTTTTTTTTAAAAACCAAAACCAGTGTTGGGTACCATGTCCTCCTCCTCCACTGCCACCGCCACTTCCACCTACACTGCCCAGTGGCGGAGCTAGACTTTTAAAACAGGGGTGGCAAAGGGGTGGCTAGGTATTATTTTGGGGGGTCAATATACAAAGTGTAATTTAGTGTCAGATTCGTCCACCGCAATGTCGCAGTCCCTCTAATGATCGCTGCCATTACTAGTAAAGACAGGATACAGGTGGTGGCGATCAGAGGATACAGACAGGATACAGGTTTGCCCCCAATGATTATTGCAGAGTGCCACAGCAATGCCCCCAATGATTATTGCAGAGTGCCACAGCAATGCCCCCAATGATTATTGCAGAGTGCCACAGCAATGCCCCCAATGATTATTGCAGAGTGCCACAGCCTTGCCCCCAATGATTATTGCAGAGTGCCACAGCCTTGCCCCCAATGATTATTGCAGAGTGCCACAGCAATGCCCCCAATGATTATTGCAGAGTGCCACAGCAATGCCCCCAATGATTATTGCAGAGTGCCACAGCAATGCCCCCAATGATTATTGCAGAGTGCCACAGCAATGCCCCCAATGATTATTGCAGAGTGCCACAGAAATGCCCCCAATGATTATTGCAGAGTGCCACAGCAATGCCCCCAATGATTATTGCAGAGTGAGACAGCAATGCCCCCAATGATTATTGCAGAGTGCCACAGAAATGCCCCCAATGATTATTGCAGTGAGACAGTCTTGCCCCCAATGATTATTGCAGAGTGCCACAGCAATGCCCCCAATGATTATTGCAGAGTGCCACAGCAATGCCCCCAATGATTATTGCAGAGTGCCACAGAAATGCCCCCAATGATTATTGCAGTGAGACAGTCTTGCCCCCAATGATTATTGCAGAGTGCCACAGCAATGCCCCCAATGATTATTGCAGAGTGCCACAGCAATGCCCCCAATGATTATTGCAGAGTGCCACAGAAATGCCCCCAATGATTATTGCAGTGAGACAGTAATGCCCCCAATGATTATTGCAGAGTGAGACAGCATTTGCCCGCAATCATTGCAGAGTGCCAGCGTCCCCCCCCCATGAGACCGGCTTACTTACCTCACGGACGGACGGTCATCACAGCAGCTTATCATCGGTCCGCGGCTCCCTGCATCTTCTCAGTCCTCCCGCCGGCGCCTCCTCGACCAATGGCACGGCATTTGCCATTCGGCCAATCAGGAAGCGGGAGGACCCGCTCCCTGATTGGCCGGAGGAGGATCCATGTGACAATAGCGAATTTTCATTCGCTATTGTCACAGAATGGGCGGGCTCGGCTTCGGGACGCACTGTTCTGTTGCTCCCTGACCCTGGCCGCCAGCTTAGAGGGATCAGCCGGTTCTGCGAACCGGCTGATCCCATCCCACCACTGCCTGTGATTCCTCCGCTGCCAGCCTGGATCGGGGTGGCAACAGGGGTGGCAGGGACTTTTTCTGGGGTGTCAATTGACACCCCAGCTAACCCTCTGGCTCCGCCACTGACACTGCCATATCCACTGCCATATCCGCCGCCACCTCAACCTCCTACTCCATATGGGCCTCGTCCTCCTCCTACATCATTTAAGATGATTATTTTTTATTTTTCTGTTTTTTATGTTCTTTTAAGTTATTTCCCTATCCACATTTGTTTGCAGAGCACTTGCCATGCTCTTAAGATGATTTTGATGCAATTTGCAGCCCTCTAGCCATTTCCATGTTTGTTTTAGAGGCATTTTAGTGATCAAAAGTTCGGGTCTCCATTGACTTCAATGGGGTTCGGGATCGGGACAAAGTTCGGGTTAAGTCCGGGTCACAAACCCGGACTTTTTTTTTCAAGTTCAGTCAAACCCGCCGAACCCGAACATCCAGGTGTTTGCTCAACTCTACTCTTAAACTTACAAACTTGTCAAGGTGATTTCCTTCTCTTCTATGATGCCCATACCTGTCTGTGATGTCATTCTTGGTGTGCCATCATTTTTTATTGATTTGCTGATTTTATAATTGGACACAAATCTAAGTAGCAACCCAACTTTTCATTCCTGACATTTTTTCGACTTCCATGACAGGCAAGTAAAAACTTGTTTTTTGTTCTGATAATGAAATATCTGACCCTCATCCTAGGCTACACTGCCAGAGAATGTGTCAAACAGAGGACCCAGCCAGGTGGCTTTTTTGTGTGCAGTTATCAGGAAAATTTAATTTATTGAAAATAATCACTCTGAGAAAAAGAGGCAGTAACACTTTGTTTTTAATAAAGAAAAATAATTGTGGCTCTTTTTTCTGCTGCAACTCACGCTGTTTACAGTTTTTTTCTTTCTCCAAATGTTGTAATGTAATAGCAAAACAGTAAAAATAATAATAGCTGCTACAATACAAGCATAATAGAAAAAATAATGACATTAGCTTGACAAAAGTTCCTACTTTTGCTTTTCTCTGTTGAAAATAATGAAATTGAAAATAAATACTTGGTTATGAGGAGGTGTGTGGGATATGGGAGGGGGGATAAATTAATAGTAACATTTTTTGTTAAAAAGCCAATAGAAAGTTTTTATAGGTGTGGGGAGGTGCAGTGTGGTGCTGTGGCAGTAAACACTCTGAGTTCAGTTGCAGAAAACAGAGCTTGTAATAATGTAGTGTGACAGGAAGTCAGGTAAATCTGTGGATGTAGTCACAGACAGGAGATACATTTCCACCTGGTTTAGAAAATTCACCAATTACTATAGGGTGTCGGCTGCAAAGGTAGCCAGAACTGTCTAAGGACGTTGAACAGACTTCAGCTGTTCGGAATGAGGAAGTTAAGGCCTCTATAATTTGTCCAAAGGAAGTCTATTGATTGCTGCCATCGCTGTGTGAGCTGGGGAGAGGAGGACAGTCAGATGTGTGCTTCCCGACGCTGTGTGAAGCCTGGGAGAAGGATTGCTGCCTCCTGACGCTGTGTGAAGCTGGGGAGAGGAGGACAGTCAGATGTGTGACTCCCGATGCTGTGTGAGCATGGGAGAAGACCTCCTGGAGCGATGTGCGCTGAGGAAGGTAAAAAATGTGAAGACCTCCTGGAGCGATGTGCGCTGAGGAGGGTAAAAGTGTGAAGACTTCTCAAAGTGAGAAAATGAACTATTTCTATGTGTAAGAAATAAAGGAATGTTTGCTATGTGAAGAGACAAGCAAAGGGACATGTTCAATGTGAAGAGGAAAAGGGACATGTTCAATGGACATTTGTTGTGTGAAGAAAAAACATGGACTATGGAGTGTCTTCTGTAGGATCAGCAAAGTTTGCCCAACAGTAGGTTGGAGACAGACTTCATTAGATAGGTTCCTGTGTGTGAGAAGGTAGCCAGCCACAGTGGCAAGGATTTATTTTGTGTTTTATTTTATTTTGGATGTTTTTGCTGCATGCACTTGTTTGAAGAAAATTGCATGAATAAACCAAACTGTTGTTTGCAACCACTTCTCGGCTATCTCCCTGTATAACGAATCCCCCCCAAGGGGTCATCCACACCCGCCACCGAGCTAATCCCTCACATATGGTGGAGGTATGCATTGGGCAGAAGCAGAGATCCCTCTAAAGAAGTGCATATGTTCTATGAACTTTGTCTGGTGCATGAGATTGCACAATCTGTGTGTGCAGGAAAGGAGATCCTGCAAGAGAGAGAAAAACTACTAGTTTTAAAGAGACAGTGGTCTCAAAATTTTTTGCTGGACTGTGAAAAATTTATTGTGGAGTTATTGAAGATGGGGCGATCAAAGCGCCTGAAAGATGCAAAGATAGCTGAAATGAGAGACCGGATTCTATGGATGGAGGGGATGTTACCGCCTGAACGAGCCCCATCCATGCCTGAACAGAATCTGCTAAAGAGAAAGGTTGTTGTCCCTAGCAACACTCAGGCAAATGCGGATTTTCAGCGGAGCTTTTCAGCTCAACAAAAGGCTCACCAAGAGAGCATGGCAGGCTGGAAACAGAGACGCCAGCAGCAAATGGAGGCCATCGGTTTGGAGGAAACCTAGTATGTGTGCAGAGCTGAACTGGATGCCTTGCAATGGAAAATGGAAGAAAAGGAACAAGCCCTGGAGTTGCTTAGGATGGAGCATAGAAACTTGCAGGCTCAGGTGTTACAGTGGGAAGAATCCACTGCTCTTCTTTTTTCCGAGTTACAAAAACGTAGAGAGACTATAATGGAGAAAAATACCATCCTCATGGAAAAGGAAATTGAAGTTCAGACTTTGCAGAAGCAAAGTATGGGTGACATGTTGGAGTTGCGTAATCAGCTGGACACAAAGTCTTCAGTCTTTGGAAGCTACAAAAATAGACCTGCAGGATGTGCAGGAACAGAATGTCGCTCTGAAAACGACATTGTCTCTCAGCTACAAGGAGAAAAGTGAGAGAGAGGCTAAATTACTGAGTACTGTGTGTGAGCTCACCACTTTGAGCAATGTGGTAGATGAATTGCGTACGGACTGTGAAAGTTGGAAAGAGGAAGCCCAACGTGTCCAGCAGCAGTTAAAGGAGAAAGAAGCCTGTGTGGCAGAATTACAGTCTCATTCCCAGAAACTAGCCAATGAGGTGAAGGCTCTTATGCAGGGAAAAGGAGATTCTGAACACAAGAGGAAAAAAATAGAGGCACAGCTGCACGAATCTCAAGTCAAAGTGTCAGAAGGTGACCGATTGTGTGCTAAGCTGTCAGAGAAGGCAAACCGACTGCAGGTTGAGTTGGACAATGTCACAAATCAGCTTTCTCAAGCAGACAGCAAATCTAGAGAAATTGCCAAAGATTTCTCTATCTTGGAATCGCAGCTGCAAGACACTCAGGAACTCTTACAGGAAGAGAGGTGTCAAAGGCTGAGTTTTAGCACAAAGCTCAAACAAATGGAAGATGAGAAAAATGGCTTCCTGGAACAATTAAAAGAGGAGGAGGAAGCAAAGAAAAACCTATCAGAGCAAGTCGCAACATTGCAAGCTCAGATAGGAGATATGAAAAAACGCATGGAAAAAAGCGTTGGTTCATTAGAAAATGTTGAAGATGTGAAAAAGAAGTTTGATCAGATGCTTGGTGAGGAGAAGACTGTGTCTGCAAAATATGCAGAAGAACGCGACCGTGCAGAAGCGGAGGCGCGTGATAAAGAGAGCAAAGCCCTGTTCTTGGCTCGCTCCTTGGAGGAAGCTCTAGAGTGTAAGGTTGAACTAGAAAGAGTTAACAAACGGCTGTGTACAGAGATGGAAGATTTGGTCAGCTCCAAGGATAATGTTGTGAAAAGCTTTCATAGAAAAGTCTAAGCGAGCCTTAGAACAGCAAGTAGAAGAGATGAAGATTCAGTTGGAAGAACTTGAAGAGGATCTGTCCCAAAGAGGGGATAGTGTGCCTGATGCAGTTTTTAAAAGGATCAGTGTTTTGGGGTCTGTCCTGAGTGAGCATCAAAAATTTGATGACATGTTGCTTGAATCACCCCTTTGGAATAAACAGTTCCTTCAAAAACTTCAAGCATTGGAAAATGTATCATTAGAACTTCAGCAAGTAAAGGAGCTGTGTAAGAAATGTGATGATTTCTCAGTTCAGGCTGAAAACCTAGTGGAGAAAACTAAGGCCAGTGATATAAAACTTGGAGAAAAAAGCAAACACCACCTAGTGGAGAAAACTAAGGCTGTTGGTGAAAACGTGAAGAAATTGAATAAGTGCCTTTCAGGGAATATTTCCAAAATGGAACTGGTGAAAGACAGGTGGCAGAGGTTTGATCGTGATCTTGAGATGCATTCCATGTGGAGTTCAGATAGAGAAAAGGAACTAGGGGACCTTGAGCTGTCAAATAGTTCAGCAGATATGCAATTCAACCAAATCAAGGAAATACTAAAGGAGCTACAAGGGAAAAGTAGTGCAATTGCAGAAAGTGCATTGAAGAAACCTGTAATAGACTGTGTTGTTGCCTTTGACCCATATGATGGTGGAAGGAAAGTTGATAAAGTACAGACATTTCTTGGAACAAAGCCAAGTGAAGCAGAAGTTCTCAAAGTTTTGTGGAAATCATTTATTGATTGCAGAGAGAGGCAGCTCAAGAATGTTGACGACATTAAGACTAGCACAATTGAGTTGCCTATGGATCACGGTCCTCCATGGCGGATAGGACAGACGGTTATGCAGGACAAACTTGATAAGGAGCGAAATGGCAAAAATGCAGTTGAAGAAGATGTATATGAGATAAGAGACAAACTGTGTGACATTTATGAGAAATCTGTCAATGAAGATGACAGAAACGGTTTCATCCTGAAGCTTGAAGATAGAGTAGAGATAGAATAGAGAATTGGCTGTATGAAGATGGAGAGGATCAGCCAAAACAAGTGTGTATAGACAAGCTAACGGACTTAAAGAAAGAGCCACCCCTACAAGCATTTCAACAAAGGTTAGCAGTTGTTAATGAACTGGGGAGGGAAGATACTAGGAGGCTTATCAGTGAGAGTCAAGAGCAGTGCCTGACACATGCGTGCCTGGAAATCTGTGTACCAACCCTAGGGTTGAAACAAGAGGGGGGGGGGGTATGTGACAGGAAGTCAGGTAAATCTGTGGATGTAGTCACAGACAGGAGATACATTTCCACCTGGTTTAGAAAATTCACCAATTACTATAGGGTGTCGGCTGCAAAGGTAGCCAGAACTGTCTAAGGACGTTGAACAGACTTACGCTGTTCGGAATGAGGAAGTTAAGGCCTCTATAATTTGTCCAAAGGAAGTCTATTGATTGCTGCCTCCTGACGCTGTGTGAGCTGGGGAGAGGAGGACAGGAGGTTGCAATGTGGCCTGGTCTGTAGCCAAATAGGGAGGTTTCCAGGAAGGATGGTGTGTCCCTATCCTTTCGCTACTTGTCTGGAACCACTCCCCACCGCTAATCATTGTCCCTTCCAGACTGGTGACCTGTTCCTTCACTACCCACATGCAAAATGTATGTCAAGCCTAGGACCTAGGGTCTTAAATAGGCTCTGCCTCACCCAAGGTAGCAACCAGAGTCCCATGGGGTGGCAGCATCCAACCAGATAGCTTACTCAGTGAATCAGGAAACCATAGAGGAACCATGTTCCCCTTGACTTTCGCTCCCTCTGAAATGCTGCTGTGGTCTAGACTAGAAAGTGCAAAATCTGGTGCAGCTCTGCATAGAAATAGAAATGTTCCAGGTTTTTTTTTTTGTCTCAAAGCTTAATTGAACAAGCTGAATTTAGAAGCTGATTTGTTACCATGCACAGGTGTACCAGATTTTACACTGTCCAGTTTCAGTATATCAGCCCCAGTGTGTTTTGGAGCGATGTGGAAAAAGCACACGGAACACGGGTTTTCCACACCGCATTCTGGTGTGAACGGGCCCTGCTGTAAAAAATTGCAGGGCACTAAGGTTTTGACATATAAAGGCTATTTCTGCAAAAATGGCGCACTGTACATACCTTCTCATTTTGGGCATGCACAGAATAGACCGGGTCCTGTGTGTGTATGGAGGAGTTACAAAGTCAGTGGGCATTATAAGGCTGAAAAGGAGTGTCATGGAACCCAGAAAAACCTCTGCCAAATTTTATTTCTCCTCACTTCCTTTCTTGATGACCCCACAGAAAGTCAGAATAGTATCTTTATTGAGGATCCTGATAGAAGATCTAACCTTTTCCAAGTCTGCCCAAAAATATAAGAAATATTTTGGGATTTAATAACAACTAATGTTGGGGGTAAGCCCACATACAGCATGGCCTCCCACTGACTGCCAGTGATCATAAAAAAAATCAAACACAGGCCACATTATTTTTGATGTCTGCATAGCAAGATCAGCTAATTAGCACATTATCAGCCATACACTTTATTAAATATACAGTAATTTATAAAATTAAATTAAAAATCTAAACAAAGTTTTTGTGTAGACTTAAGTTCCTTTTTATACACCTTATTTTTATGATGATAAATGAGAACACTAGAACAAACATTTTTAGTTGTCATCAAGTCGTGAAAGTAGATTCATCACTGTGTCTGGTTAAAGGATCACATATTTGTCATTTTTCAATGTTTGTAACCAAAATAGGAAAATATATTCAGGTAAAAATTTTAAAACTGCATAAAGATAAAAGAAATTCAGTATTTAGTTAAGTGTGATGGAACACTGGAAAATTTAGCAGGACTGTCACGTATCTGATAGGAGACTGAAATAATGAGGGTGGTTTCTCTTGTATCTCCAGCCCAAACATTGTCCAGGGACAGATGGGACATGAGTGCCAGTAGATGTTGCTGGCAGAACCTTGGACTGGAGATGCAGAATAGGAGGATCCAAAAGAACATCAGTTCAGAAGCATAAGCTGAGGGAACAGCAGTACCATGGGGGAATCCAGCAGAGGCTAAAGGGGAACTTCAGTTATAGGTTTACAAGTTGTCTCAGCAAGCAGGCAACAAGAATACACATAGGTGACTAGAGCTGTTTCTAGATGCTTCTAGAGTTGGCACTTGGTGCCACTTGGAGCCAAATCAGAGACATTCACAAAGTCACAGAAGTAGTCAGAGCAGCAGCGAGTGGGCAGCGAAGTACAGAATCACAAGCTGAATCAGAGCTATGGATGAAGTCTTGATCAGGAACTGATAGGCAACGGTACAGAGCAGAATCAGAGATCAGCTCAGGGAAGAATCGGGTCAGTAACAGAAGTCAAATGCAGGACACAGGTTAAAACAGAGTGCAAGGTGAAGACCAGTCAACACTAAGAGTGAGTTAGAGCTTCCCTTAAAAGAAAAGCACAAGTAGGGAGCTTTTGTTCTACTGTGTAAGGGGCACTCTACTAACCCCTTCTGAGAAATCTTTTTAAGGTGTCCTTATGGCAGTCATATGAACATAGAATCATTAAAAAAGGAGCTGTGTGGTAACTCTTCCTTCCCAGCATGCTGTAATTAAACAAGTCTGAGCCAAGAAAACAGCAAAGGCAGCTACAGACAATTTTTTTTTTGGGGGGGGGGGGGGTGTTGTAATGGTGCTGGGAGTATATTCGGAGGAGCTACACTTGCGGGGCCTGGCCAAAAAAAGGGTGTAGTCAAAAAAGTGGGTATTGCTTCACCGCATATGACTTGTAGTGTGCCATATTTCTCCCTTTGTTTAGATAGGCTTATTTAATAAACAGTGTAGTCTATGAGAATATACCTGCCACAGCCATAATTAAAGTAGAACTATAGACAAAACTTTTTGTTTTCATTTTGGCCAGAGCAAGGGAGGGTTATAACCCCTGTCAAATTTGTTGGCACCATCTGTGTCCCATTTGTGGCAATTTGGGATATCTCAGGAAGTGAGAGGAAATACCTTGAAATTAAGGGAATTCCTTGGGACCCCCAGGTAACCAGTTAGTGTCCCCATTGGAGGATTTTCCCCTTTTCTGGGGACAAACCAAAATTTGGGATTTTCTTTGACTTTGCTTCTTGCATGGTATCTTGATCTGGATGATCTGCACTGGTTGGGGCTTTCATAGGTTTCTTGTTTCTTCACTCTCCTGGATGACAGTCCCTACCTTAATACATGTTCGTGATGGTCTTGTTCGGGTGACATACAGCTCATTTTAGGCAGCAGACATGAAACGCAGCTAGAGAAAGATAAGGAAGTTAGCGACTGATATTTCAGCAGGAGCAATGAAGTGGTATTACTGAGTAAAAAGAAAGTAATTTGATTTACCCGGTGTGAAAACAAGGTCCTCTCTAGGAGCTTCCAGTAAAGGCAACCTCCTCAGATGACAACAGGATGTCATATTGAAAGCTACCATGAATAAATAGTAGAGAGGGGAGGGACACCTGTGGAAACACTACTCTCCCAGAATGATTTTGAGAAATAAGGGGGAAAAAATCAAAATTTGCCCTTATTCAAAATGGCTGCCATGGCCTCAGGGCGGACCGCGCATGCGTGGCCAATGGCACTAGGACCAATACGGCTCGTCTGACTCAGCCCTCAGCTGAGGGATTTAGAAAAGCCAGCACGAGGCACGCGCTGACCACTATAATACCCAAGAATGAAGGTACAAAACCACAATGAGGGGGAGGTAATGGCAGGGAAAGAAAGAGTGAAAAAGAAGGAAAGAAAAAAAAAAAGAAAAGTGAAGGAGAACTGAGGGAGAATGGGTGACAGGAGGGAGAAAATGGAAGAATAAGGCTAAGAGAACAGTAAATATAGCTGTTTTCTCTGCTGCAAGCTTGAGCAAATGCCAGTAACTAAATGCAGATAGGAGGTCTTAGTTAAGAGACAACTGCTGTCGCAAAAGACCCAAAGAAAGGTATCCCTTTCTTATTTGCACATTTTGCTGCCCGAAAATAGGGACTGTGCCTGGGAGAGGCTGAACCCAGATGGAAGCCGCCGACTACAGATGTAGGGACATTCAACCAACATTCACTGACCTAGGGACATTCAACCAACATTCACTGACCATGAGGTATGAGGAAAAAAGGAGAATTCTGGGGGTGCACTAATCCTTTTCTTTTATAAGGTTCACTGGTCCTGAGGGAGGAGCCAAGGCAGAGCTTTTCACAGGTATCCTGCCATAGAGGCACCAGGAAAAAAATGTTGCCTTTAGTTACACTTTAATTGTACAAACGTATAAAAAAAAAGTCAATGGATTTTACTGGCATTGAATGGGAAACATATGAATTTTCATAAAAATATATAATGCTTTATTACAAAAGATTAAAATGACATAAGTCTAAAAGCCATAAGAGCAAAATATGACAAATCCAGCTGCTTACTCAATGACCACTGCATAGAATTATAGGAAATAACGCTATACAGTAGTTATCTAGCTATTAATAGTAGATCTGGCCATGAGTCCTCATGGGTCAACACTTTTCTCTGTTCTGCATCCTCAGGATGCATGAGAATTCAGCAGTAATCACTGGACATGAGAAAAACTAGTATTGCACTGATGCTGATACTGATACCAGGATCGGTGCCGATACTAAGCATTTGCATGAGTATATAAACATATATATATATGTATATATAAATATATACTCGTGCAAATGCTCCAATACTAAAACCAATACCTTCCAGGCCGGTATGAAGTGCGATTTCATGTGGTTAAAGTGCGATTCCAATGCGAATTGTGGAGTATGAGATAAGTAAGAAATTGCACATGAACTGGACTGAAATCGCACAGAACTCTTTCTCAAATTGCACTGCAAACAGGCTGTAAAAACTCACGGAAACGCACATGAAAACTGATGAGAAACTGACGTGAAACTAATGTGAAACTAAAACAGATGTGAAACTGATGTGAAACTGATATGAAACTGATGTCTCTGCAAGAAACATCTGTGCAGTTTTTATGCATGGTGGGAACTAGCCCTAACACTGTGACACTAAAAATAGGTATTGGTAATTGGTACTGGCGAGTACTTGAAAAATAGTATCAGTACTTGTACTCGGTCTTGAAATGATAAGCTCAGAGTCCTGTCTACAAATGCTCGCAGTTTAGGTAAAAAAATCAATGAACTTGGGTCAATAATGGCATCTGAGAATGTAGATTTAGTGGCTGTTACGGAGATATGGTTTAATGAAAGAAATAACTGGGACATAACCATACCAGGGTACTCTTTATACAGAAGAGACAGAGAAGGCAAGAAAGGAGGAGGAGTGGCCCTGTATGTGAAAGATAGCATTAAATCTAACCTAATACAAGTTGGTGAGGCCAACATAGAGTCAGTTTGGGTTACGTTGCAGTTTGCTAATCATGCAGTAACTCGTGTAGGTGTGATATATAGACCACCTGGTCAAGTTAAAGAACTAGATGATCTACTAGTTGAAGAAATAGCTAAAATGACAATGAAAGGAGAAGTTATCATTATGGGAGATTTCAATCTTCCAGATATAAACTGAAAAACCAAAATAGCAAGTTCTACCAGGAGTACAGATATTCTAAATTCCCTACTGGGGTTGTCTCTGCAACAAGTGGTTGAGGAGCCAACCCGGAGGGAGGCCATTTTGGATTTGGTATTCACAAATGGGGATTCGGTATATGATGTCATTGTAGGTGAAACCTTGGGATCTAGTGATCACCAGTCAGTGTGGTTTAATATAAGAACTGTGAAAGAGTCACACCACACAAAAACAAAAGTTTTAGATTTTAGAAAAACAGACTTTTCAAAAATGAAATTAGTCATAAATGAGTCCTTATCAGACTGGACCGGATTACATGGAGCCCAGGAGAAATGGGACTACTTAAAAGGTGCATTATTGAAAGCAACAGAAAATTGCATTAGACTTGTCAGTAAAAGCAAAAAAAGGAAGAGACCACTGTGGTACTCAGCAGAAGTGGCCCAAATCATTAAAAATAAAAAGCTAGAATTTTGTAATTAAAAAAAACCCAGAGCAATGAAGATAAGGAAATCTACAAGATTAGGCAGAAAGAGGCCAAGCAAGTTATAAGAACTTCTAAAGCGCAGGCAGAAGAAAAACTAGCTCAGTCTATGAAAAAGGGGGATAAGACATTCTTCAGATATATAAATGAAAAAAGGAAATTAAAACAAGGAATAACTAAATTAAAAACAAAGGACAGAAGGTATGTAGAAGAGAATAAAGGGCTAGCCGACTGCCTTAAACTGTTCAGTTTTTACAGAAGAAAAAGAAGGAGAAGGACCTCCACTTGAAAGGATGACTAATGAATCGTTTGATGCATGTGTCTTTACAGAGGAAGACGTTCTAAGATTGCTGTCTAAAGTGAAGACAAATAAGTCACAGGGTCCTGATGAGATACACCCAAAATTATTAAAAGAGCTTAGTGGTGAGCTGGCAAAACCATTAACAGATTTATTTAACCAATCATTAGTAACAGGAGTCGTCCCGGAAGATTGGAAATTGGCAAATGTCGTGCCCATTCACAAGAAAGGTAGTAGGGAGGAATCAAGCAACTATAGACCAGTGAGTCTGACATCAATAGTAGGCAAATTAATGGAAACCCTATTAAAGGATAGGATTGTGGAAAATGTTAAATCCCATGGATTGCAAGATTAAAAACAACATGGGTTTACTTTAGGGAGATCATGTCAAACAAATCTTATAGATTTTTTTGACTGGGTGACTAAAATAATAGACGGTGGAGGTGCAGTAGACATTGCATATCTAGATTTTAGTAAGGCTTTTGACACTGTCCCACATAGAAGACTTATCAATAAACTGCAGTCATTGAGCATGGACTCCCATATTGTTGAGTGGATTAGGCAGCGGCTGAGTGACAGACAACAGAGGGTTGTAGTCAATGGAGAACATTCAGAACAAGGTCATGTTACCAGTGGGGTACCTCAGGGATCTGTACTGGGACCAATTTTGTTTAATATCTTCATAAGTGATATTGCAAAAGGCCTCGATGGTAAGGTTTGTCTTTTTGCTGATGACACAAAGATATGTAACAGGGTGGATGTTCCTGGAGGGAAACGCCAAATGGAAAAGGATTTAGGAAAACTAGAAGAATGGTCAGAACTCTGACAACTGAAATTTAATGTGGATAAGTGCAAGATAATGCACCTGGGGCGTAAAAACCCAAGGGCAGAATATAGAATATTTGACACAGTTCTGACCTCAGTATCTGAGGAAAGGGATTTAGGAGTAATTATTTCAGAAGACTTAAAGGTGGGAAGACAATGTAATAGAGCAGCACGAAATGCCAGCAGAATGCTTGGATGTATAGGGAGAGGTATAAGCAGTAGAAAGAGAGAAGTGCTTATGCCGCTGTACAGAACAGTGGTGAGACCTCACTTGGAGTATTGTGCGCAGTACTGGAGGCCATATCTCCAGAAGGATATAGATACTAGAGAGATTTCAGAGAAGAGCTACTAAACTAGTACATGGATTGCAGGAAAAAACTTACCAGGAAAGGTTAAAGGACCTTAACATGTATAGCTTGGAAGAAAGAAGAGACAGAGGGGATATGATAGAAACTTTTAAATACATAAAGGGAATCAACTTGGTAAAGGAGGAGAGCATATTTAAAAGAAGAAAAACTACCACAAGAGGACACAGTTTTAAATTAGAGGGGCAAAGGTTTAAAAGTAATATGAGGAAGTATTACTTTACTGAGAGAGTAGTGGATGCATGGAATAACCTTCCTGCAGAAGTGGTAGCTGCAAATACAGTGAAGGAGTTTAAGCATGCATGGGATAGGCATAAGGCTATCCTTCATATAAGATAGGGCCAGGGACTATTCATAGGATTCAGATATATTGGGCAGACTAGATGGGCCAAATGGTTCTTATCTGCCGACACATTCTATGTTTCTATGTCTTAAAAAACTGGTATCGGTGCATCCCTAAAAAAATCACATAATAAAATACATATAATATAAACATATCATATAAATCACATGCACTATAGCTACAGTGGTGATCGAAAGTTTGGGCACCCCAGGTAAAAATTTGTATTAATATGCATAAAGAAGCCAAGGAAAGATGGAAAAATCTCCAAAAGGCATCAAATTACAGATTAGACATTCTTATAATATGTCAACAAAAGTTAGATTTTATTTCCATCACTGACACTTTCAAAATTACAGAAAACAAAAAAAATGGTGTCTGCAAAAGTTTGGGCACCCTGCAGAATTTATAGCATGCACTGCCCCCTTTGCAAGGCTGAGACCTGCCAGTGTCATGGATTGTTCTCAATCATCGTCTGGGAAGACCAGGTTATGTCAATCTCAAAGGTTTTAAATGCCCAGACTCATCTGACCTTGCCCCAACAATCAGCACCATGGGATCTTCTAAGCAGTTGTCTAGAAAACTGAAACTGAAAATAGTTGACGCTCACAAAGCTTGAGAAGGCTATAAGAAGATAGCAAAGCGTTTTCAGGTGTCAATATCCTCTGTTTGGAATGTAATTAAAAAATGGCAGTCATCAGGAACAGTGGAAGTTAAAGCAAGATCTGGAAGACCAAGAAAAATATCAGACAGAACAGCTCGCAGGATTGTGAGGAAAACAATTCAAAACCCACGTTTGACTGCACAATCCCTCCAGAAAGATATGGCAGACACTGGAGTTGTGGTACACTATTCCACTATAAAGAGATACTTGTACAAAGATGGTTTTCATGGAAGAGTCATCAGAAGAAAACCTCTTCTACGTCCTTACCACAAAAATCAGCGTTTGAACTTTGCAAATGAACATATAGACAAGCCTGATGCATTTTGGAAACAAGTTATGTGGGATGTAAATTATGCCTCTTGATGTAATTCCACGGGGAATTACATCAAGAGGCATAAACTGAAGGTTTTGCCATGGCCTTCACAATCTCCTGACCTCAACATAATTGAAAATCTATGGATAGACCTTAAAAGAGCAGTGCGTGACAGACAGCCTTGAAATCTCAAAGAACTGGAAGACTTTTGTAAGGAAGAATGGGCAAAGATACCGCAAACAAGAATTGAAAGACTCTTGGCTGGCTAAAAAAGCGTTTACAAGCTGTGATACTTGCCAAAGGGGTCAGTACAAGATATTAACTCTGCAGGGTGCCCAAACTTTTGCAGACACCATTTTTTGGTTTTCTGTTATTTTGAAAGTGTAAATGATGGAAAAAAAATCTAACTTTTGTTGACATATTATAAGAATGTCTAATCTGTAATTTGATGCCTTTTGGAGATTTTTCCATGTTTCCTTTGCTTCTTTATGCACATTAATACAAATTTTTACCTGGGGTGCCCAAACGTTCAATCACCACTGTAGGTGTTGGTTTTCTAAGGGCAAATATGGTGTGCACTTTGCATGGGAAGTTGCACTTTGTAAAATAATTTCCCCCAGAGCTTATTGAATGAGGTGAAGCTCTGCTGAATTCCATCATCCAATCATATGTTTTTCCACATGATCAAATATTCTTTACGAAATAACACCACATTTTAATCTCTGGAGCAAATTCCCTTGCGAAGTGTATAGCCAGTTTGCCTTTAGTAAAACATTAACCACCTTTTATTTTTCTTACCCTGCTGTCAGTCTTTCCCTCCCATCCCACCCCATCAACATGGTAATTACATTTTTAAACTAAACCTTTCAATTTTCATTACATATCTTATTTAAGACCCAGTGATATTCTGAGCACTGATGCCAACAATGGGCTAGCTCATGGGAGCTGTTATGCACATATCAAAATGCCTCGGTGGATGGGTGTCAGTCTAGAGGACTGGATGTTCCTAGGTAGGCTGCATTTGCATCCAGACCACCCTAGGTAATGTCAACATGTGATACTGAACCTGCATAACTGAAAAAGATAAAATCCAAAGAATGAACAGGGACAGCCAGGAACAGCAAAGCAGGGGAGAAGAGGGCACGTTGATGCTGGACATCCCCCAGCCAGGAAATGAGACAGGCTCTATCTGACTTTCTTCTTCTTCTAATGCACATTGTGAGAGGCTCTCAGTGTGCAATGATACCAGAGTAAGCAGTTTCAGTACAGGAGCGGAGCCTATACAACTATGAAAGACTAAAGGAAAGGCTGGAGTTCAGCTTTAACCCTCTGCCGCTCGGCCTATTGTAATATGTGTGCCAATCACAGAAAATTACATGACAATTGTACACAATAAATGGCTTTGATTTGTGCCATACATTGTGTACTATTGTGATGATCTCTGTGATTGGTCACAGTGATCACATGGTACAGACAGGGCCAACCACAGCCCATCTGTACCATATGATTAGCTGTGGTCAATCACAGCTAATCACAATGGTAAACACTGAATGAACAGTTTTCATTCAGAGAAAAATGGTTGCTTATAACTGCAAAATGTGCAGTTATAAATAATCATAGTGTGTAAAAAAAAAATCCAGATCACCTCCCCAGAGTAGTACAGTGTTACTAGGGTAACACTGTTGTGCTCTGGTAACTGTATTAAAAAATGTTAAAAGAAAATTGTGAAAAAAAAAACATTTGTTTTTAACTTTGTTCATTTTCCAAAAAATTGTGACAAAAAGTTACAACTTCAAAAAACTATGCTTCCTTTTAAATACCTTGGACTGTCTACTTTCCAAAAAGGAGTAATTTGGGGATATTTGTAGTGTCCTGGCATTTTCGGGCCTCAAGAAATAAAAAAGAAATGAGGCCAACATCAGGATTGATCAATTTTCATATTAATACTGTATAAACCATAGTTTGTGGTCTATATAACTTTCCAATAGACTAAATAATATACACTCATTTGGGTTATTTTCACCAAAGAAGTGTGGCAAAATACAGTTTGGCCTACACTTATGAAGAAAGATTATTTATTTGCAAAATGTTGTAACATAAACAAAGAAAATATATATATTTTTTCCAAATTTTCAGTCTTTTTTCGTTCATTTTGTAAAAAAATAAAGACTCAGTGGGGATTAAATACCAGCAAAAGAAATCTTTTTTTGTGTGAAAAAAAAGATAACATTTCATATAGGTACATGTATGTATATGTTGCTTGACAGCACAATTGTCATTTAAAATGTGACAGTGCTGAAAGCTGAAAATTGGCCTGGACAGGATGGGGTAAAAGTGTCCGGTATTGAAGTGGTTAAATAAGTTAAAACAAATCCACCTACTACAGTACCAGTATCTAGGAGTAGCCTGCCCTGAAGCAAATTTTTCTCATTAAATCCATTTTTACTGGCTTGCTCTTGTGTCAAGAAACTCTGCATTACCACATTCTTTCATAAGATTCGATCTGCAGTCATGTTTTTATACAGAATATATTTGTCAGTAATGTCTGAAAATGGGATACAGAGCAAACATTAAACATTACCATAATGGGAAATTTAGTATACCATTACTGGGCAATTAAAAAAAAATATTAATAAAAGAACAGTTTGTGTATTATTCAGTCAGGACCAGGTTGTCAAAATGCAGTTCTCCTGATAAAAAGAACTTGATTTATTGGAGTAAATAGCCAAAGTGATAAAGGCAATCCTCCCAAATGGCAGAATCTTGGCTCTTTTGAAAATATTAGTTGGATGGATAATGGGGTAAAGGACTGTATGTGGTTGAGGCTGAGATAGTAGTGTAGTAATTTATTCATTATCCTTTGTACCTGCTGGAATTTTCATTGCTAAGCCTCAGGTGTCCGTACTGTGTTCTGGTAAGGAGGCCCTAGGTCTTTTCTTTTTACTTTTAAAATTATTGGAACAAGTTATGCTTCATGTATACTAATTATTAGAAGGATACTTTTACATATGCTGTATGTTAACTCAATATGGAAAATAATGTGTATGTCCACTAGTATTCATATATTTCACCTTTTTGCAATTTTTATTTTAAAAATAAAACTGCAGTACTCCGCTACATGCAATACAGAATCTCCAAATTGTCCACAACAGTGTTTCTTAAACAATGGTTTTGGACCCAAACTGTGTCATGGACATGTTTGAGAAGTGTCATCACTCGAGAGTCCAAGCGTGAAATTATCGAATCACTGGCAATAGCACAGTGAATATGATTGTCAACTCAAACATGTAAGTAATGCTGGAGTGTGAGTGAGGTGGGGAGAAAAGGGAATTACCCAGGCAAGATTGTAATTTATTTGGAAATGTCAATAACAAAGGTTTTTATTTTCTCCTTTGGGTTTACTAAAGCTTACAAAATTTGGAAAAGCAGCTACAATATGATCTATATGGGGAAATTCTTAGTAATGAAAGCCTTAAATTTAACAAGCTGTAGGGTCACTTTCTAACAAACACTCACAGCATGAAAACAAATCTAAGGAATTCTTCCATGGCAAGGGAGAAAACTTCATTAGCTAACAAACATTATTCCACCAGTTTAGCTAAGCTCTGCAGTAGTTTTCATCTCCCCGTCCCCGTATAATGTATTATGCATACAGAGCTACATTAATTACTTCTTATATGTTTTTGATTACAAAACCTTTATTTACATATAAGTATATTACATTTTTATTTGACTTTGTATGATTTTACAGACATTTTCGTAAGCATTCTCTTCTTGGGTCCCAATACAGTATCAGTTTTCTTATTTGGATTCCAAACGTTTAAGATGTGTCTCTGGTTCTTTTGTTTGTAGATACCTTTGTAGCGCTTACCCCTGCAGGAGCTGCTGGTGATGATGGGTTCTCTGTTCTGCCATGACTCCCTATACCTGCTCAATCTCCACTGACACACATGATTAAAGGTAGAAGGACGCTCACACCTGTGTAACTTAAGTGTTAGTATGCTTCGCTATACAGAAAATACAGTTGTGCTCATAAGTTTACATACCCTGGCAGAATTTATGATTTCTTGGCCATTTTTCCTAGGATATGAATGATAACACAAAAACTTTCTGTCATTCATGGTTAGTGTTTGGCTGAAGCCATTTATTATCAATCAACTGTGTTTACTCTTTTTAAATCACAATGACAACAGAAATGACAAAAATGACCCTGATCAAAAGTTTACATACCCCAGTTCTTTATACCGTGTATTGCCCCCTTTAACATCAATGACAGGTTGAAGTCTTTTGTGGTATTTGTGGATGAGGCTCTTTATCTTCTCAGATGGTAAAGTTGCCCATTCTTCCTGGCAAAAAGCCTCCAGTTCCTGTAAATTCTTGGGCTGTCTGGCATGAACTGCATGTTTGAGATCTCCCCAGAGTGGCTCAATGATTTTGAGGTCAGGAGACTGAGATGGCCACTCCAGAACCTTCACTTTATTCTGCTGTAGCCAATGACAGGTCGACTTGGCCTTTTGTTTAGGATCATTGTCATGTTGGAATGTCTAAGTACATCCCATGCGCACCTTCGGGCTGATGAATGCAAATTTTCCTCTAGTATTTTTGGATAACATACTGTATTCATCTTGCCATCAATTCTGACCAAATTTCCTGTGCCCTTGTAGCTCACACATCCCCAAAACATCAGCGATCCACCTCCAGATCACTGATGTTTTGGGGATGTTCCACAGTAGGAATAGTGTACCTTTCATCATAGGCCTTGTTGACTCATCTCTAAGGGCTCTTTCACACGGGCGGTGCGATCAGATCCGCCTGTCAGTTTTTTAGGCGGATCTGATCAGATGCCCCATTCAGCCCTATGGAGCAGCGGATGTCAGCTGTGACATGTCCGCTGACACCCGCTGCCATCCGCATCCGATCCTGTCCGTGAAATCCGGACGGATGGAAACCCTATTTTCCATCCGTCCTGGGGATCGGATCGGATGGGATCGAAAGAGAGCGGACAGGCGGTCCGCTCTCATCCGTTTCCCCATAGAGAGCAGCGGGGGCTCTGACAGCTCCCTCTCCGCACTGCAAGCGGAGACGGAGCTGTCATCTGCCGGCTCAGCGGGGATCGCGGTCGCTGATCAATCCCCGCTGAGCAGCATGGATCCGCCTACGGAGGCGGACCGTGTGAAAGAGCCCTAAATGTGGCATTTATGGTTGTGGCCAAAAAGCTCAATTTTGATCTCATCACTCCAAATGACTTTGTGCCAGCAGGTTTGAGGCTTGTCTCTGTGCTGTTTGACATATTTAAGTGGGATACTAGCTTTCTTCAGGCGACTCGATCATGCAGCCCATCTTTCTTCAAGTGCCTCCTTATTGTGCATCTTGAAACAGCCACACCACATGTTTTCAGAGAGTCCTGTATTTCACCTGAAGTTATTTGTGCATTTTTCTTTGCATCCCAAAAATTTTCCTGGCAGTTGTGGCTGAAACGTTAGTTGGTCTACCTGAATGTGTTTTGGTTTCAACAGAACCCCTCCTTTTTCACTTCTTGATTAGAATTTGAACACTGCTGATTGGCATTCTTAATTCTCAATTCATTGGATAGCTTTTTATATCCCTTTCCTGTTTTATAAAGTTCAACTAACTTTTCCCACAGATCTTTTGACAATTCTTTTGCTTTCCCCATGACTCAGAATCCAGGGACGTCAGTGCAGCACTGGGTGAAAGTTGCAAGGGTCTGTTAGGAGTCCAGAAACTCATTTATATACACACACTAATTACAAGCAAACAGATCACAGGTGAGGATGGTTACCTATAATGGCCATTCAAACCCCTTTGTGTCAACTTGTGTGCATGTTATCAGGCCAAAATCACCAGGGTATGTATAAAGAGTAAACACAGTTGATTGATGATAAATGGCTTCAGCAAAACACTATCCATGAGTGAAAGAAAAGTTTTTGTGTTATCATTCATATTCTTGGAAAAATGGCCAAGAAATCATAAATTCTGCCAGGGTATGTAAACTTATGAGCACAACTGTAGACCAAGCAACTAGTGTTATATTACATAATTTTTTTTGAAGCAATGCAGTTAAACAATACATAAATCATACAACAGGCATATAAATGGATTTGACGATATTACTAAGGAGATGGTCACTGATCCATAAACTGGCAATCAGTAGAACAGCAGCAAAGTTAAATTTAACCATAGATAATGTAGATAGAGTTTAAGTAATGGCATAAACAAACTCAGAAAAATAAAGGGTCCTTGTGTGTACACTATGCATATGTAGCACCCTCCTAGGTGGGTGCTAGGTAAAAGCATCTATTGCTCCTTCTACTTATCAGGGGAGCCTGATCTGTTGGTTTGCCTGTTATATGTTTCCAGGTGTGATACACTGGGTCTGAGGGAGTGTCCCCACTGTATCCAATAAGGGAGCTTGTTGGCCAGTGAAGGAAACCCAGCCAGTGACACATTGGTTTTTGTGGAAGTCTCAGTGGGTGGGCACTCTTGCAGTGCATCCTGGGATTGCTCATAAAAGCCGGGGGGGACATGTGACAGGGCATCTTTGGCGGGAAGCAGAGTCCCAGGAGGAGGCTGACGGCTGTCTCTCCTCCTGAAGCAAGAAGAAAGTGGTCTTAGGCAGTTGGCCTTGTGAACCAGGTGTGGAGCTGATCTGCAGAGGATCCAGTGAGGCTGACGGTGGAGCTGCTGGCAGAATCTTCTGGGAAAAACAGTGTCCATGAGTACCAGGGCATTTGCCAAAGGGTCTGCCCAGGAAGGGGGACCACTCCAGTGAAGTCAGAGGATCAAGGGGCCAGCTCACACAGAGTGTCAGAGTAAAGGGGGTGCCGTTCAGAACCCTGAAGAGTAGGGACAAAGGGGGTGCCAAGTAGGACCCTGAAGAGTGATACACAGTACAGTATAGTTCATCTAATTCTCCTTCACTGCAGTATCAAGGTGAAGCAGCAGCCTTGCCGCACTCAGCGTTATATATAATTACCAGCAATTGCGCATAGTTTATATAGTTGAAGTATCCCACTCATCCCTTCTCCTATCCAACTTCTCAGATAAATCAACAAAAAACAAAACCCCTAGCTTGTTTTCTGACTGAGCCAAGCACTTTGAATACGCTACATTGTCAAGTTGTTGCTATTTGTAACGCAGGGGAACCAGTAACCAGCAGCTCCCATGGGAGTAGTGCTACACATACAACCCAAATAGCGAGCGGGCGTATACATTCCTAACCCCTGAAGGTGTCTGAAAGTACATGGTGCCTAACTGTCAGCATTGGCGAGCTTACATTGGGACTCTTCTGTAGGTGGTGTGCTTTCGCTTTAAGAGTGTGGGTGATGGGTGGCCAATGAGCTGCTAAGTGAGAACGTTCCCTATTTGCATTAACTATGTTTGGTAAGAGTTTAGGATGTGTAATTCAGAGCCTGGCAGGCAGCTGGTCTGGTTCCAGGCACTTGGCACTAAGCTATCTCAGAAATCTCAGTCCTTGATTGGTTCCTCACTGGCTCCCTGAGACTATAGGCACACATTGGAATGCCTCCCTCCAGCTTTGTGGCAGGGCCAAATAACTCTTGGTGACTGAGTCCCGTGATCCCTCATAAGGGCACAGACACTCTGTAAGATTCTGGTACCTTTGGTACCCTTATTTCCCATTTCTACCTTAATATTGCGTCCCACCTTGCTAACTAGGTGGAACGCATACACCTTTAAGAACGATGACATCATCGCCGAGCGCCGCTATGAGCGGCTATTTCAATCGCCGGTTTTCTCTCACTCATTGCTCGTTCAAACCGCATGCTTGACCAGTCTTGTCCTATGCTGCCGGAGCTTCTAGCTATTCCTTTGCCTGAACAAAACCGGAACCTCGCTACCGATCCCGTATCTCGCTACCGGATCACTCTCTTGCTACTGGACCTTGCTACTACTAACCCAACTTGTGATAAGTACCCCACAGGGGATTTCTTCCTAACTAACTTCTACCTTCCTAACTAACTTCTACTAACTTCTACTATCTACCTCTGCATACTAAGGATTGTTACTATGTAAGCACTATTCCTATCATCTGCATAACTTCATAGATTGCTAGCTCTTGAGCCTACCATCATCTACATCATTGCACTAGGTTACTCTCTCTTGTATACTTCATCTGCTGTCCCCTACCACCTGTTACTATACATGATTGCTAAACCTATCTGCATACTACCTATCATCACCTACCACTCTCCTGAATATTACTACTGAGTGCTCACCATTTCTAACGCCTGTCTCTCACCTCTATACTATCATATACATCCTATCACTCCAGGAACATCATATTGAGTGTATGTATATTTGCATAAAACAGGCTGTGCACGGTGATGAGTCCTGAGAGTTGGATATGTTTGTTCAACACATCTCTACATGACTACTGAGTGTAATAATTCTGCAGCTGCAAATCCATTCACTAACAAAAAACGCAAGAGCGTTACAGATTGAACGAGCCATAAAATATGGATTCAGCAGAATTACCCACTCAAGTTATGCAGTTAAAACAACAAGTAGATGCATTGATACTTGCCCTTACAGAGGTAAAAAACGAAAATCAGGCTTTGAGACAGCAGGTTGGCCGTCTCGCACAGCTCTCTGCTGCTCAGCCCCGTGAGCCTAAGATAAACCCTCCTCTAGTGTTTACAGGTGATCGGAAAAAATTTTGTGAATTTAAAAACGCATGTCAATTGCTTTTCTTGTTAAAACCTCGTACCTACCCTACTGACCAAATTAAAGTCTGTACCACTATTTCCTATCTGACGGGTGATCCCCGTGCCTGGGCAGACTCTCTCTTTGAGAAAGATGATCCACTTCTCAACTCCTATCCTTTATTCCTAGCGCAACTCGCTAGTTTATATGAAGACCCCAATAGGCAGAGTACTGCTGATACCCAATTGAGGGCTTTAAAACAAGTAAGGAGACCTGTTGAAGACTTTGTGGCAGAGTTCAAAAGATGGACCCTTGATTCAAGGTGGAATGATACATCTCTAAGAACTCAGTTCAGACTCGGCCTATCAGAAGCCGTTAAAGACGAGCTCGCCCGAGCGGATTTACCTGACACCTTGGCTGCCCTGATACAGACCAGTATCAATATTGACAGACGACTGCGAGAAAGAAAGGCTGAGAAGATGGGATTGCCATTGTCCAGTCCTTCTCGGATGTCGGCTGTTGACCCTACTCCTATGGAGGTAGGAATGATACGTCCACCTTTATCCTTTACCGAATGTGCCAGGAGAAGATCCGAACATCTCTGCATGTACTGCGCCTCCCCGGATCATTTGTTAAGCGGCTGTCCCCTTGTCCGCAAAAAAGAAGGGTGAGTGTTCAAATGTCTTGCTAGGGGGACTAACGACTTCCTTTTCTAATCCTTATCTTTTTATTCATTTGACATTACAGTGGGACCAAACTAGGATCACCACCAAGGCTATGATCGACTTGTTTTGCTACCTTAAATAAAATACCTATTATTTCAAAACTCAAACCTGTCTCTGTTAGTTTCATTAACGGTATTCCGTTATCCTCTGGTCCAATCACCAATCAGACACAAGCACTCCTTGTCACTGCCAATGAGTCTCATATGGAGACTACCACTTTTGATGTACTAACCTCACCACATTTTCCCATTATTTTGGGACTTCCCTGGTTACACATACATCAACCAATCATTGATTGGAAAACAAGAACTCTAACCTTCTCTTCTCACTATTGCGAAACCACGTGTAATCTCTCATCATATGGAAAGATCCTGTCTGTGGTGACAGATGAGATTATACCTCTATGTTACCAGGATTTGTCGGAAGTCTTCCTTGAAAAAAATGCTCAAGTGTTGCCTCCCCATAGGGACTATGATTGTTGTATCGATCTACTCCCTAATAGCAAGTTGCCTTTCGGTCATGTTTATCCTCTTTCACAGGATGAACTCTCTCATCTCAAGGAATACTTGGATGAGAATTTGGCGAAAGGGTTCATCAGACCTTCTACTTCCTCTACTGCTGCAGGACTCTTCTTTGTCCGCAATAAGGATTCAAGTCTCAGGCCTATTATTGATTACAGGCAATTAAATACCATTACAATAAAGGATCGCTATCCCTTGCCCCTCATTCCTGAACTTATTGAACAGGTGCGCGGGGCTACCTACTTTTCGAAATTGGACCTGAAAGGGGCATACAACCTAATCCGAATCCGTGACGGGGATGAATGGAAGACAGCATTCAGAACCAGATACGGATTGTTCGAGTACCTTGTGATGCCATTCGGGTTGTGTAATGCTCCCGCAGCCTTTCAACGATTCATAAATGACATCTTCAGAGACTTACTTGATGTTTGTGTTGTAGTATATCTGGACGATATACTTATTTATTCTCAATCTTTATCTGAACACATAAAACATGTAAGACACGTGTTGTCCAGACTACTTGCACACAACTTATACGTAAAATTAAAAAAATGTTTATTCCATAAAGAAGAAGTACTATTCCTAGGATACATCATATCTAAAAATGGAATCAAAATGGATATGAGCAAGATATCCTGTATTCTAGATTGGCCTGTGCCAACAACTCGTAAAGCATTACAAAGATTCCTCGGATTTTCTAACTTCTATAGGAAGTTCATCAAGAACTTCTCTGCTATTGTAAAACCTCTCACACAACTCACAAGTATAAAAAAAAACATTCAAATGGTCAGAAGAAGCAAATGGAGCTTTCCGCTTGTTAAAATCAAGCTTTACTTCTGCTCCCATACTACGCCATCCAGACCCATCCCTTCAATACATCCTGGAGGTAGATGCGTCAAATATGGCAGTAGGAGCAGTTCTCTCCCAACGACCAACAAATACTTCACCACTTCACCCAGTTGCTTTTTTCTCAAAATCACTAAGCAGCCCCGAGGTGAATTACCCAGTGGGTGAAAAAGAGTTGCTTGCAATAAAATTGGCATTGGAGAATTGGCGACACCTACTTGAGGGTACTCGATTACCAGTTCTCATATACACAGATCATAAAAATCTTCAATACCTTCAGACTAAAAAGACTCTTTCCCACCGGCAGGTACGATGGTCCTTATTCTTTTTAAGATTCAACTTTTTGGTGACCTACGCTCCTGCAGACAAAAATAAAAAGGCGGATGCGCTGTCACGATTAACCTAGGATAACTACGCCGAAATACCTTAAATTCCTATAATACCCTATGAACGTATTGTCGGTGTTGTTCGTTCCCTGAAGGAAGAGATTTTGCACAGCATAGGATTGGATTCACCTCCACCACAACTAAGTGCTGATGCAGAAGGCTTCCTCTATTACAACGACAAACTTTACATACCCCCTACTATGCGCACCAAGATTTTGGAATTGTCGCATGATGTGCCTATGGCAGGACATATGGGTATGACTAAAACATTTATTTTACTTACTAGGCAGTTTTGGTGGCCTGACATGAAGATGACCGTACAAAAATTTGTTTCTTCTTGTGACATCTGTGCAAGGTCCAAAATTGACACTACAAAACCATCTGGTCTACTTTGTAGTCTACCAATACCCCAGGTTCCATGGGAAGTTGTGTCCTTAGACTCCATAGTAGAACTACCACCTTCCAAAGGATTTAACACCATCCTAGTGTCAGTGGACCATCTGACCAAGATGGCACATTTTATTTCTATTCGAAGATTACCCTCATCCAAGCAAACAGCAGAATTGCTAGTGAAACATGTCTTTAAGTTCCATGGTATTCCAAAGACCCTTCTGTCTGACCGTGGTTCACAGTTCATCTCCAAGTTTTGGCAAGCTCTATGTCAGATACTACGAATAGAGCGAAAACTTACTTCTCCTTACCACCCTCAGACCAACGGACAGACAGAAAGAGTCAACCAGTGCATTGAGCAATATCTACGTTGCTATACCTCATACCTACAGGACGATTGGGTGGACCTCCTCCCGCTGGCGGAATTCGCTTATAACAACGCAAGCCACAGTACTACTAAGCAAAGTCCATTCTACTTGAACTATGGGTTTCATCCCACTCTTCTTCCACCACGCATCCTTCCATCAAGTAACCCAGTGGCCTCTGATTATCTCACCCAAATAAAGGACTCTCTGGGTTTACTCAACACCACCATATCACATGCCCATAGTCAACAAAAAAGGTACTACGACCACGTAGAAAACCCTCTCCTCAATATGCTATTGGGGATCTTGTTTGGCTATCTACAAAAAATTTGAGATTAAAGATCCCTAGTAAAAAACTTGGACCTTTATTTCTGGGACCCTTCCCAATTAAGAAACTCATTGGAAAAGCTGCAGTGCAACTCACCTTACCGGCAGATCTCAAAATACATCCCATCTTTCATGTGTCGCTACTAAAACCACATGTTCCTAACCAAGGAATGAGGCCTACCATCTTGCCTCCACCTCCAGTACAAGTTGAAGGCGGAGAAGAATATGAGATCAAGGAGATTCTGGATTCTTGTATCCACAGAGGAAGACTCCAATATCTCATAAGATGGAAGAACTATGGACCCCAAGACGACACCTGGTTGGATACTGCTGATGTTCACGCACCTAGGCTTATACGAACATTTCACTCGAAATACCCGGAAAAAACAGTGCTATAGGCCTTCCGGAGCCGGCCTTAAGGGGGGGTACTGTAAGATTCTGGTACCTTGGTACCCTTATTTCCCATTTCTACCTTAATATTGCGTCCCACCTTGCTAACTAGGTGGAACGCATACACCTTTAAGAACGATGACATCATCGCCGAGCGCCGCTATGAGCGGCTATTTCAATCGCCGGTTTTCTCTCACTCATTGCTCGTTCAAACCGCATGCTTGACCAGTCTTGTCCTATGCTGCCGGAGCTTCTAGCTATTCCTTTGCCTGAACAAAACCGGAACCTCGCTACCGATCCCATATCTCGCTACCGGATCACTCTCTTGCTACTGGACCTTGCTACTACTAACCCAACTTGTGATAAGTACCCCACAGGGGATTTCTTCCTAACTAACTTACACTATCTTCCTCTGCATACTAAGGATTGTTACTATGTAAGCACTATTCCTATCATCTGCATAACTTCATAGATTGCTAGCTCTTGAGCCTACCATCATCTACATCATTGCACTAGGTTACTCTCTCTTGTATACTTCATCTGCTGTCCCCTACCACCTGTTACTATACATGATTGCTAAACCTGCTAAAATCTGCATACTACCTATCATCACCTACCACTCTCCTGAATATTACTACTGAGTGCTCACCATTTCTAACGCCTGTCTCTCACCTCTATACTATCATATACATCCTATCACTCCAGGAACATCATATTGAGTGTATGTATATTTGCATAAAACAGGCTGTGCACGGTGATGAGTCCTGAGAGTTGGATATGTTTGTTCAACACATCTCTACATGACTACTGAGTGTAATAATTCTGCAGCTGCAAATCCATTCACTAACAAAAAACGCAAGAGCGTTACACACTCCAGCATTGAGTCTGCACTGCCCCAGGTCCTTACACACAAAACGGTTCACAATGGCCTAGTCTATTGGCCTTCTGGGGTATATGGACATAGACACTTCAGATAGCAGATCCTCACTTGCTCGCTCCCAGCCCTAGACTCCCCTGAGATCCAGTAATATGCCTGCAAAAACACTGTCCTCCCTCCCCTGATGTGCAGGGATGTGTGGGTATTAGAGTCTGCAGCTCCACTAGCCCTCATTTACCTATATTGATTTGTGTTCCTTGGGGACTACATGTCCTAGTTTCCCTTTCACCTTTGTGTCATCCTCCCCTGATTGGATCTGATCTTTTCAAGGAAAAGGGTAGGGGTGAAGGAGTGAACGGGGGATTAACACAGCCCACTCATTCAGCAGCAAAAGGAGCAGAGATGATCCCAGCCTCCTCATTCACACAGATCCTAGCAAGGGGCGGGGGGGGGGGGGGGGGTTTGAGCAAGGAGAGCGGGCATCAGAGTGCACATCCCACCCTGAAGACAGCATCCTGGTGGTGGAATGGAAGACATAATTCTCTCTGTCATGGTTCAACACAGCTGCTCTGTACACAGCAGTGGTACCAGCTGTATGGTGGGGGGGGGGGGGGGTGCCTGGAAATGGGGAGCCTCATCTGGCTACACCTTATTTAGTGAAAGCTTTACAAATATTTTTAATATATAGAAATAAACTTGTATATATAGTTTGGTAGTGCATGGTATTCACTATTTATTTTTCTGTATATTCTTTCTTTTTTCAAGTAAAGGGATCCTCCAGACTTGTAGTCTAGTGTATAGATTTTTAAGAGCATTATGAGCTACATTGAACAACACTTGTTCCAAATGGCCAGTGAAACAGTTGTCTCAACTACATATATACTCTATATTTTCTGTATTATTGAACAATATGCTCTCATGATCAAAAGACCTAAAAAAAATCAGGAGGTCAGACAGAGCTTAGCTTTTGAAACATAATGGCAGGATATCTTCTCTGAAGCACCATCGGTAATGTCTGCAACTGGAGCTCATAAATGGTAAACAGATAGAAAAAGTAAAAACTAAAAGTGTAGTATTTAATGGCATCACTAGCAAATGTTCAAAGAAAGAGTTCCAATGAACCAATGCAGTAAGAGGAGAGTGCTCCAGTCAAAACTGAATGTGCTGTTTCTCAAAAAACACAACCGTGACATTATGCACTCACTAGATCAAAAGAGCTCCTAGTTGCATAATTTGCATAAAACCTTTAGTGGAACGAGTCTGAATAGCTGCTCTGGGTTTGTATTTATACTTTCATTACATTATGTTTTTAGCAGCACAGTGTGCTTATATAATACATTTTTGTTCTTTTATGTCTTCCTGTAATTTTTACAGACTCCTGTCTACCTGGGAGCTTCGAGTGTTGGGTGTGGTCCTGTCTACCTTTGCATATTCCAGAACCTTCTACTACATTCTCCATAAAACTAAATAAAAAAATAGCAAATCCAACAGAAGGATGGGGACCCATCATAATAACCACAGCAGGTGTACAGACCAAGGAACTTAAGTGTAAAGATCTCATCAAGAAGGTCCCATTATTTCTAACACATTGTTGACGCAACTTCCGAAGACGTCACTTTTTGATGACGAAACGGGTCAAGTTGAGACGCACGTAGCCTCGCTCTAGTGGTACCTGGAACGCATACCGCATACCACCCGCAAGCTCCGTGATACAAGCGTGCGTACCTTCACTGGTGCTCCGTACTGCTTCCCTGGTATTGATTTGAGTGGTTCCTTTTATTTGTATCTGTACCACCAACGTTTTTATTATCTTATTATTTTATATTTTACCGCAACTTTGTTACCATTTTTAAATAAAATATGGATTTTATTCATACTGCACCATGAGGAGTCCGATTTTTCTGCTTTAACACACCAAACAATAGGAGCATCCAGGACCATCCGGACACGGGCGGCTGGGACCCAGCTGGATACCTATGATACAAGCCCTATTGACCCACTTGTCAACACCGTCTGGTGAGTTTGAATTGCCTACCTTATCACACAGGAGCATGGAGGGTGACACCACCACTGCACTGATTGTTTTTTGAACACCATTGAAGCTAGAAAATTTTGGACTATTTGGACACTAATTATATTATTATTTTCACCCACTTTTTGCACTAGTATTTTTTAGCACTAGTATTTCTCTGAACTATGTTTTTTTTTATACAAATTTGTTTTAAAAAATATATTTTTTATATACCTTTTCACTTGATATTGATACCAATATAGGTGATGTATATATTCTTTAGGTATATGATTGCACAGTCACAATAAGCACTGTTCCAGCACTTTATAGGGGTGGATGCGAACAGAGCACACACCTATTATACAATACAAATAAGTAGCCAAAAGTCATATCACGGCTACAAGAGCTATTATATTGTACTATTCATTTTTATTCAGTATCACATACTATTTGGTTTAACACACCACATAGCATATTATTTTGTTCAAGGATATGTGCTGTGGGTAATATTTTAGTATTACATATATTTCATTGCTTACCCTTTGGGGTTGTTTACAGCAGCAATCCCATTGTCACACCTGCTCACACTTACATCACTAACCCCTTGGCGCGAGTGTTTTCCACACCAATATTGTTGAAGCAGCAGACTGGGTAACTTGGTGCTGCCTGAAAATTGGCAGCACAATATTACATTACCAACAAAATAAATATACAAATACTGTACCATGGGGGAGTAAGAGCACCTTAGATTATTTTTAGTCTCACCCTCTATCATATGTGGTAGTGGAATACATGTATTGATATGTCTGTGACTTTAAGAACTTTTAAGATGGAGATACATATGTACCCACCTTTTGATGCTGGACTTTTATGGATGATGTTGTTTTTATAATATTTACAGAAAAGGCTACATAGGTTTAACAGAATAGGTAATGGGCTAAATAATTGGACTGGGAGCAGTTTAACAGAATATGTAATGGGCCCGGACATCAGACAGGGATTAGCTCTAACTTGCAGTTTACTAAACAGGTGGAAAAATAGAAGGAATAATGTAAAACAGGTTTGGGATGACAAATGCATACACTGTAGAATTCTCAGATTGACTGAGAATCACTACTTCATTAAAACAGTTCAAAGAGCAAACACTACAAATAACTACTAACTCGTATCCTCAAAAACAACATCCCTCTCAGTGAAGTCCAAGGTACCTTTGGTAACAAAGACACACAGCTGGAGAAATCCAAGGCTTAAGAACATGGGGTAACCCTACTGGAACTGGAGTACTCTGGTAGTGAATGGGGTGGTGCTCCCCACATTAGCTAGGTCTTCTGGAGAAGCTGCATGTTATTAGGCTCCTGTCCAGCAGCACACACACACACACTGCTTCTGATGGTGAAGGGACTTTCACCTGCAGGTCACTAGCTCAGTTAAGATTGGTGGATGTGGAGCTGCTTGTGCTGGATCAATTACAATACTTAGTGTAGATATGCACCCAAACTTATTCTACAAAAATGCTGTACATAAATTAATAGTTTAAGAAAAATCACAAGAGCCAATATATAAATTAAGTGATTCAGTGAAATAGTGACGTGTACAATAGAATATTCATAATACAAAGTTAATAGTGGCTCAGTGCAAGAAAGTGACAAGTGCTTTCACCCTATTTGATGACAGTCCTCAAATATGATATGCACAAAAATCAAGAAATCAAATAATCAAAACATGTTTCTTTGAAAAATCCTCTTGTTGTCGCCCCTCCAATGTCCTTTTGTTATATCAATGCCTTTAAAAGTCATGGCCGTGGGATCCCCATGGTGGACTTCTCTAAAATGTGTCCATAGACTGTTTCCTAAAACCTTTTTTAATGTTGTTGATGTGTTCTCTAATTCTAACATACAGTGGTCTGGGGGTCCTGCCAACATATTGGTATTTTCCTGGACATTCAGGGACATAAGTTACATGAGTGCTTGTGCAGGATATCATGTCCATGATTTTATATTCTTTTCCCCTCACAGTGGATCTAAAAGACTTTCGTCCTCGGTTGTTTTTGGCTTTTTTTACATGGTAAGCATTTTTGACATCTGAAGGAACCTTTTAAGTTAGGAAAGAGTTTTATTGTTTTTGGAGGGTCCAGTACATAATGAACCAGTTTGTTGTGAAATGTAGGAGCTCTTCTATATATGGAATTAGGCATGTGGGGGAGTATTCCTTTGAGCATGTTATCTGGCCTTAGAATAGGCCAGTGCTTTTTCATTATACTTTCCACTTTTTTATATTGTCTGCTGAAACCGGTGAGGAATGCAAATTCCATGTTGTTTTTTCTTATTTTATTGTCTTTCAAGAGTGAGTCCCTGTCCATATTTTTGATCGTTTCTTTTAGATGTACCAGTTCCTTCCTTTTGTACCCCATCTCTACAAATCTTTGGATCAGGACCTCCTATTGTTTTTCATAATCTATTTGCTGCAATTCCTATGCATCCTCATGAGTTGTTCTTTGGGTACATCTCCTGTCCACTTAGGGTGATGGTAACTTTTTGTGGGGATGTACCCATTTCTATCAGTTTTTTTAAAAAAAGGTCCTCATCCCCAACTGGCCCTTGTCTTTGTCTGGTAGGTCTAAATAATCAATACTGTCTTGTTTCCAACTACCTCCAGGAGAGACCATATTTATTATGGTTGATGTCTTCAAAAAAATTACTTTAAAGATCTCTCTGTGCCACTCCAAACCAGTACGATATTATCAATATATCATCTGTAAAATTTTAAATTTGGCCTCTCTATGCTCCCATTTATTCATGAATACATGAATAGGTTTGCTACACTAGCTGCATATCTTGCTCCCATGGCCACTCCTTTTGTCTGGACATAATGGTCACCCTTATGCCAGAAGTAATTACTGTTCATGGCCATCTCGAGTCCTTCTAATATGTACTCTATTTGTTCCTGCTTCAAATCTTTGTGCTTATGTAATGCCCGTTCTGCACTCTTCAGACCATCTTTCTGTACAACATTTGTGTATAATAAATTCACATCTATCATTACTAGAAAATCTTCTTCCACCTCTTGTATATTTTTTTAATTCAGAAATCAATTGTTTCCTGTCCTTCAGAAAGGATTTCCCATTACAAACCAAAGTTTGCAAGTATTTATCCAAATATTCCCCCAGCCTGGCAAATATAGAGTTAATCCCACTGATAATTGGCCTTCCCAGGGGTTGCTCCTGATTTTTGTGGATTTTTGGTACATAATATATGACTGAAGTTTTTGCTGCTTCGGGTACCAAATACTTAGTGCCTAATTCATTGTACCTCCAACGCTGATTTTGTTCTATTTTACCTCCATTTTGACTATTTTTAGGTGCAAATGCAATTCACTATAACACCATCAGAAACGTTATGAGCAGTGTCAAATTCATTAAGATCAAATAACGTCAGGACTGGACTAAAAAACAGTCCAGCTAAAAGGTGGACTAATTTTTTCAAAATCACGAAATATGGCAGGAAAAAAATAAAAGAATGTGTGGGAAAGATGTGTTATATGATTTTGAGCTAAACTGCTTTTAAACTGTGTGAAAAAGTTAAGTAGAAAAAAAGATATTAACAAAAGTGTAAAATGCAAAAATAGCCCCAGAGTCAATTTCTGGCAGATAGCCCATGTGAGCATGCTCCAAACCAAAAATTAGGCTGAAAATAATGTTTTTGAAAACGTTAGTGGGTGTTATATTGAATTTGCGGCAAATACCGCCTCAAATTTGCAGGAAAACAGCGCTATTCCGGCGCTAATAAGAGAATAAGAGAAATGCACATATTTTTTTTTTGCACATATTCTATGTATGTCTATATATATATATATATATATATATATATATATATGAATCACAATAAAAATATATATATCTATACATAAAAATATATATATATATATATATATATATACATACACACACACATATATATATATATATATATATATATATATATATATATATATATATAGATGCCCAAAAAATAATTATATGTATATATATATGTTTTATTTATTGATTTGCCTATGTGTATATATATATATATATGAAAAGGAACACTAATATGGCTTCTCCCCAAAAATGAAACGTATATGTGTGAAATTAATATATTTTTGGGTTGGTTAGATATAGAAAGTAACAATAATATATGGGTTTTTGCATATGCATATATATATATATATATATATATATATTGTAAGGGATTAGCTCGGTGGTAGGCGTGGATGACCCCTTTGGGGGTGCGTTTTCACAGAGAGATAGCCGATTAGAGGTTGAAAACAAGACTGATTTATTCATGCAATTTACTTAACACAATTGCAAGCATCAAAACAGCCAAAATAAAATAAAAGACAAAATAAATCCTTGCCTCTGTGGGCGGCTACCTTCTCACGCTGGAACCTACCTAAGAAGTCTTTCCAACCTACTGTTGGGCCGACACTGCTGATCCTACAGCAGACACTCAAATGTCCATTTGTTTGCTTTTCACACAGCACAAACATTGTCCATTGAACATGTCCCTTTGTTTTCTTTCACACAGCACATGTTCATTTATAACAGGATCCTTTACTCTTCAGATTCTTCATATTGAACACAGTTCATTTAACAGGTCCCTTTACTCTTCACACTCTTCACATGGAACACTTTGTCTTCTCACCTTTGAGACGTCTTCACTCGTGGTTACCCTCCTTAGCTTCACATCGCTTTAGGGGGTCTTCTCCCATGCTCACCAGCTTGTCGGGAGGCACACATCCGACTGTCCCCCTCTCCCAGCCCACACGGCGACAGGCGGCAGCAGTCCTTCTCCCATGCCCACACGGCGTCGGGAGGTACACGTATGTCTGTCCTCCTCTTCCCAGCTCACACAGCGACAGGAGGCAGCACTCAATAGATTTTCTCTGGACAAATTATAGAGTCCTTGATCTCCTCATTCTGAACAGCTGAATGGTTTTCAACTTCCTGCTGGCTCTCTCTGCAGCCAACACCCTATAGTATCAGTGAACTTTCAAAGCAGGTGGGAATGTGTCTCCTCTCAGTGACTACATTCCCAGATTTACCTGACTTCCTGTCACATACCCCCCCCTCTTGTTTCAACCCTAGGGTTGGGACACATATTTCCAGGCACGCATGTGTCAGGCACTGCTGACTCACTGATAAGCCTCCTATTATCCTCAAGCTTCCGGATGAAACTGTTTTGTCATCTTCATTGACAGATTTCTCATAACTGCCACACAGTTTGTCTCTCATCTCATATACACATTCTTCAACTGCATTTTTGGCATCATTTTGCTCCTTCTCGTTTCTGTCATCTTCATTGACAGCTTTCTCATAAATGTCAGACAGCTTGTCCCTCATAACCGTCTGTCCAATCCACCATGGAGGACCGTGATCCATAGGCAACTCAATTGGGCTAGTCTTAATGTCTTCAACATTCTTAAGACGCCTCTCTCTGCAATCCATAAATGTTTTCCACAAAACTTTGAGAACCTTTGCTTCACTAAGCTTTGTTCCAAGTAGGGACTCTTGACATCCCTCTGTGACTTGAGTTGCCTCTCCATACATCTGTACACAATCATTGACTTTTTGTTGTAAAAGGGAATGATCTTCCTTCTTGAGCTTTGCTTGCTCTAAGATGCTGTGCAGAGGATTTTCCAATTGAGACAACAGGCTGTCACACATTTCTTCAAAGTGACCCCTGTTCCTTTTCCCAGAGATATCAATATCATTCACCAAACATTTCATATTCATAGGCAGATCTGAAGCATTTGCACTCATCAACTTCTTAAACTTTTCGCCCTCCTGAGCGAGTCGCAGTAAAGGCCTACTATTTGATTTGATATTCAGTTTATATTTCTTGCCAAACTCTTCACAGAAGAAGCCAACCAGAACATCATCAACTTTCCTTCCACCAACATAGGGGTTAAAGGCAACAACACAGTTGAACCCAGCGATCTGGGTGGTATCCATTATAGACCTCCTCTCTGCATCAGTGAAGAAGCATGGAACTGCAACACATTCTTTTACAGGTTTCTTCAATGCACTTTCTGCTGAACTATTTGACCGCTCAAGGTCACCTAGTTCTTTTTCTCTATCTGAATTCCACATGGAATGCATCTCAAGATCACGATCAAACTTCTGCCACCCGTCTTTCACCAGTTCCATTTTGGAAACACTCCCTGAAAGGCACTTATTCATTTGCTTCACGTTTTCACCAACAGCCTTAGTTTTTCCCACTAGGTTTTCAGCCTGAACTGAGAAATCATCACATTTCTTACTCAGCTCCTTTGTTTGCTGAAGCTCTAATGATACATTTTCCAATGCTTGAAGTTTTTGAAGGAACGGTTTATTCCAAAGGGGTGATTCAAGCCACATGTCATCACATTTCTGAGGCTCACTCAGGACAGACCCCAAAACACTGATCCTTTTAAAAACTGCATCAGGCACACTATCCCCTCTTTGGGACAGATCCTCTGTTGCCTGGAATTCCTCTTCCAGTTCCTGCAACGGAATCTTCATCTCTTCTACTTGCTGTTCTAAGGCTCGCTTAGACTTTTCTAGCTCCTGAACTCTTTTCACAACATCATCCTTGGAGCTGACCAATTCTTCCATTTCTGTACGCAGCTGTTTGTTAACACTTTCTAGTTCAGCCTTACACTCTAGAGCTTCCTCCAAAGAGCGAGCCAAGAACAGGGCTTTGCTCTCGTTATCACGCACCTCCGTTTCTGCACGGGCGCGTTCTTCTGCATATTTTGCAGACACAGTCTTCTCTTCACCAAGCATCTGATCAAACTTCTTTTTCACATCTTCAACACACTGTAATGAACCAACGCTTTCTTCCATGCGTTTTTTCATATCCGCTATCTGAGCTTGCAATGTTGCGACTTGCTCTGATAGGTTTTTCTTTGCTTCCGCCTCCTCTTTTAATTGTTCCAGGAAGCCATTTTTCTCATCTTCCATTTGTTTGAGCTTTGTGCTAAAACTCAGCCTTTGACACCTCTCTTCCTGTAAGAGTTCCTGCGTGTCTTGCAGCTGCGATTCCAAGATAGAAAAATCTTCCGCAATTTCTCTAGATTTGCTGTCTGCTTGAGAAAGCTGATTTGTAACATTGTCCAACTCAACCTGCAGTCGGTTTGCCTTCTCTGACAGCTTAGCACACAATCGGTCACCTTCTGACACCTTGACTTGCGATTCCAGAAGCTGTGCCTCTACTTTTTCCCTCTTATGTTCACAATCTTCTTTTCCCTGCATAAGAGCCTTCACCTCATTGGCTAGCATCTGGGAATAAGAATGTAATTCTGCCACACAGGCTTCTTTCTCCTTGAACTGCTGCTGGACACGTTGGGCTTCCCCTTTCCAACTTTCACAGTCCGCACGCCATTCATTTACCACATTGCTTAAAGTAGTGAGCTCATACACAGTACTCAGTAATTTAGCCTCTCTTTCACTTTTCTCTTTGTCGCTGAGAGACAATGTCGCTTTCAGAGCAACATTCTGTTCCTGCGACTCCTGCAGGTCTATTTTTGTAACTTCCAAACACTGAAGACTTTTTTCCAGCTGATTACGCAACTCCAACATATCAGCCATACTTTGCTTCTGCAAAGTCTGAATTTCACTTTCCTTTTCCATGAGGATGGTATCTTTCTCCATTATAGTCTCTCTGCGTTTTTGCAACTCGACCAAAAGAAGAGCAGTGGATTCTTCCCACTGTAACACATGAGACTTGAGTAGTTCATTCATTTCCTGCAAGTTTCTATGCTCCATTTTAAGCAATTCCAAGGCTTGTTCCTTTTCTTCCATTTTCCGTGGAAAGGCATCCAATTCAGCCCTGCACACATACTCGGTTTCTTCCAAACCGATGGCCTCCATTGGCTGCTGGCGTCTCTGTTTCCAGCCTGCCATGCTCTCTTGGTGAGCCTTTTGCTGAGCTGCAAAGCTCCGCTGAAAATCCGCATTTGCCTGCTGTTGAGCTGCATTTGCTTGCTGTTGAGCTGCATTTGATATAATCAGATGTTTCAACATCTCCTCCATTTTGAGTTTACTTTTCATCTGAGAACCCTGCATCTCCAAAGCAGTTTCATTTGCCCCAGTGTTGCTAGGGACAACAACTTTTCTCTTTAGCCGATTCCGTTCAGGCATGGATGGGGCTGGTTCAAATGGTAGCATCCCCTCCATCCATAGAATTCGGTCTCTCATTTCATCAATCTTTGCATTTTTCAGGCGTTTGGATCGCCCCATCTTCAATAACTCAACAAACAAATTTTTCACAGTCCAGCAAAAAAATTTTCAGACCACTGTCTCTTTAACACATGTAGTTGTTCTCTCTCTTGCAAGATCTCTTTTCCTGCGCACACAGTTTGTGCAGTCACTTGCACCAGACACAACAAAGTTCATCAAATAATTTTGAGACCGCTGTCTCTTTAAAACACTTTTTTTTTTTTTTTTTGTCAGGATCTTCTCTCCTGCACACATAGATTGTGCAATCTCATGCACCAGATAAAGTTCATCAAACATATGCACTTCCTTGCAGGGATCTCTGCTTATGCCCACTGCATACCTCCACCATATGTAAGGGATTAGCTCGGTGGTAGGCGTGGATGACCCCTTTGGGGGTGCGTTTTCACAGAGAGATAGCCGATTAGAGGTTGAAAACAAGACTGATTTATTCATGCAATTTACTTAACACAATTGCAAGCATCAAAACAGCCAAAATAAAATAAAAGACAAAATAAATCCTTGCCTCTGTGGGCGGCTACCTTCTCACGCTGGAACCTACCTAAGAAGTCTTTCCAACCTACTGTTGGGCCGACACTGCTGATCCTACAGCAGACACTCAAATGTCCATTTGTTTGCTTTTCACACAGCACAAACATTGTCCATTGAACATGTCCCTTTGTTTTCTTTCACACAGCACATGTTCATTTATAACAGGATCCTTTACTCTTCAGATTCTTCATATTGAACACAGTTCATTTAACAGGTCCCTTTACTCTTCACACTCTTCACATGGAACACTTTGTCTTCTCACCTTTGAGACGTCTTCACTCGTGGTTACCCTCCTTAGCTTCACATCGCT